>NC_134643.1:117755820-118115083 GCF_030463565.1 Pelecanus crispus | reverse complement strand
TTGCACTAGAAGCTCTTACAACCAGCTTCATAAATTCTGTTTCTCCAGTGGACCAATTAGTGTTTGTCCCATGGAAAATGTGTTACAGCTGTGGGCAACTCACTAGGCTGCTGGCCTCAAGGTTATGCTAACTGGACAGGACATGGAAGACTACTGGACAAGACATGAGAAATTGCTCTACCTGGCACGTAACAGTGTGAGAAGCCGACAGAAGTTACAGACAGTGCCAAGAAGGATGGCTGGATTTCATAGGTGGTTACACAGAGTTGTGAGCCAGTCTGTGCTAGGCTTCACAGATACTTAGAGGGGAGTCGAGGGGATGTTGAGGGGACTAAAACCTTGCAGGGCCAACAATGCCTAAATATCATTTGTACCATATAAGGCTGAGATTTGAGTACAGGTGGAGCAAAACTGGAACAACTGGGGAAAATATAATTGGGCAGGTTGTCTGGGAGGAGGCTGGGATGGAAAAGGGAAGTACAAGAGTACCAAAAAGAAAAGTCAGAAAGTAGGAAAATGGATAATAAGTTACCCAAAGGATTTAAGCAGGTCTATACTAGCTAGAAATCCCAGCATGTGGTCACCACAGCTGGTGCAGGACAATAAAACAAACCCATTGCTCTGACCATAACACAAAAGTCAAATTTGCTTCCTCAATCAGGAGGAAGCCAGTTAGGGAGCACCTGGAGGGAAGAAGGATCAAGCACTCTGGTATCACATCAGCACCCACTCACCCATCCATAACAAAGTGTACTGGGTTTGTTAATATCACTGGTCTGGACCACAGCCATTGTCTCCACTACAGGCAGAAAATACAAATATGGGTACACACATCAGACTGTCTTTGAAGAGTATATACTATCTTTGTTCACATTTTCTATCATTGCTGTGCCAAGACTCTAATAACTGGGTTCCAACTGCGTTCTATTCCCCATGTGGAATACAGTACTTCAGGTGTGACTAACTTGTCTGCAGGCATAACTCCTTGCTATATAAAGATTATGCAGTTAAGTAACCCTTAACTGGTAGCTTATCAGTATGTTAATGTTAAGAGGGAGTTGGGTGAATTCAATGTAAATTCAAGTGAACATGTATAGGCAAATACTTTAGAAGCACCTTGCATTTCTAAAGTTTATTAAGAAAGTCAAGAAAGCTTCCTAAGAATAAGCTTTTAATTCTGATGTTCTGGCTAAATTTCAGCTCAGGTAATTACACTCTGCCTGCTTCATTTTCTCTTGCATTTTCAATTAGATTCAGCATTCTTCTGTTTTTGTCCTAAGCCATTTTACGGTGCGGCTGTGCTCTATTAACCACTGCAGCATACTACACCACAAATGTGTTGCAAAACTGGCTGAAGCAATTTCTTTCTATATAGCTTGTAATGTAAAACAGTTTTGAGGCATTCCAGGCAGAATAGTTCTCTATAAACATATGGACACTTAGCATGAAATCAATGTAGCAAGCAAAGGTTGGCCAGCCTCTCTGGTCCTGATCCAGCAAAGCACTTCCAACACATGTGGGCTTCTTTTGGCTTCATCTGCCATGTGTAAGTATTTTATTAGATTTGTGTTCACAAAGAGGAAATTCTGTCTGATCTGTGATCAGAAATGCTGGTGAGGGTTCTGTATAGTCTTTGACCATAATCCCTCATTTGCACCTGATTTCCCCCATTTCTCCTCTCTCAATTCAAGCCATGATGTCTGCTGCAGCAGCCATGTAGCTTTTCAGGAAAAGAGTAAAATAGGCAATAAAGCAGATTTCTGTATGTTCTCAAGGGGAAAAGGATATGATTAACTTTCACCTCACAATTGCCTTTAGGGGGAAAACAAAATACACCTCATCACTGACACAAAAAATACCATGGTAATCCTCAGTTCTAATAAACCTGTCTTTGCTATACAGGATGCTTTGAGAGCTTTATAGCTGATATGCACATCTTTTTTTTCATAGCTAATTTCATTAAATTAGATGCTCAGGTTAATTAATGGAACTTCTACATTATCTTTGCCTTCCTTCTGTAAGTGTCAGTTATTAAAAGTACCATGGGTAATGATATCTTACCACAAAAATTCTAACACATATCACTTCTAGTATAATGCTTGGAATTCTGTATTCCTTTTACAATATACACTAGATTAGAAAGGCAGACCCAGATCCCTACTATTGTGTTTCTTTTCTCTTTATGATGTAGTAAGGGTTGTTAACTTATAAGAATTATGAAAATAAGACTATTATTTAGGGAACCGATTAACCAAAAAAGTATACACCCAGCAGGAACTTGTTCTCAAAGAGTAGAAACTCTCCTTTCTTAAAGAACTTGAAGATACTCTTCTCCAAAAGTATTTGAAAGAAACAGTATGGATACAAAGGACACAAAAGCTGAGTGCTCCTCTGCAAATATACGTTTACCTCCTACCTTCTCTACAGAGATCAGTACTTCACTTTTAAAACAAAGAATTCTAGGAAACCTCTTTGAAATTATTTTATAAATATGAAAGTATTAATTCTCTTAATCAAAAAGAAAAATCTCGTTTTAATTACAAGAAACTTAAGGTTAGATATAAAGAATGAAAAGATATAATTATTCTTTAAATACAACACTATAAGGTGTACTTGTGTGATGGTCATTTGAAGACATTTGACATCAAAGGCAAGTATCTAATGCTAAAACTAGAACTGACTGAAATATTTTTGCAAGAATGTCTTTTCAGAGAAATGCACAGATTGGTAACATGAAAACATTTAACAGGTTTGTATTGATTTTGCTTCATTGTTTGCTAGGCAACTGCTTCATTTAGTAGCTGCAATACTGATTGCACAGAATCTGGAAAACAACATTATAATCAGCCTACTTCTGTATTGATGTGATGGGGCATAGAAACCACACAATAGCAGACATGGAGTTAATGGGAGCTAAACGGTTTGATTAGACCTTGAGGCTGAACCTAGATATGGACAAACAATCAAATTAGGAGTTAGAACATGCAGTTTCCTATAAAGGACAATGGGACTACTCTTGAGAGAAGTAGACCAGCCTGGTTAGCTCAGTTGGTTAGAGTGTGGTGCTAATAAGTACTAGCGCCTGAGAAAAGGTGCGGGAAAAGAAACTTTTATATGTTTCATAATAAACACATAGCTGCATTAAAAAAAAAAAAAATTACTTGATTTTGAAATTTTGCATTTTCTTTTCTACTAAAAGACATTGTGAAAAGCTTCTGGTCTCATAATTTCAAGGAGAGAAACCAGAAATTACTCCAAATATGGGGATCACATCAGTAAAATAGTCTATTAGAAAGCACTAGACACTGTTAAAATATACTACCTACTTGTACTGTCTGTAATATTCTATGCACTTCCACACAATTTTGAAAGGGGAGCTTATGCAGCTGTCTGTAGGAGAAAGTGTACCTATTGTGTACCACATTTTATTTACACTTTTTTTCCTTAATCAACTTGCAACAGTCCTTCTTATTGTTCTAAGAGCATGTATTTGTGAGGAGAAACAGAAAGTTGCTTCTGAAATGACGAGAATATGCTCATTTCAGCAATGAAAAAAGTCACTGCAAACCCTGAAGATACTTGTAAAATCTTGGGTGAGAAAGAGAAATTCACCTCAGTGTACGTGCTGACATGCCACATGGACTCACAGGTAATGCTAACCCCTGTTCTAAAATGTAACCAATCCATGCACTGTGGAAGTGGAAGCTAGAAAACAAGTGGCTTTAGCTTAACCTCCCTTTGGGTCACAGAGACATTCTTCATCTTGGATGCACTGTGACTGCAATCTTATAGTGAATTTAAAATGAAATAAATGCTTTATGGTTGTGATTATAAAATATTTCTTGCACAGTCAGAAAGAGTTGTTATATTTTTTGTTATCTAGGCTCTTCTCTCACATCACAGAGAGCTAGATTTTGTCATCTTAAGAGAGAAATTATCCAACTGGATGTCCTTTAAAAAAAAAAAAATACCATAAAAGTGCCAAAATTCCAGATCTTAGATATCTCACTCCCTTAAGTTTAGACTTTCAACCTAGTAAACAATGTACAAAAGTTCAAAAAAGAGGCAATCCATTCTACTGTAGGTATTATTAAGCTAAAACCTGATGTTTTCCATGCCCAGTACCCAATTAAAAAAAAAAAAAAAGTGTAGTAATTATTTATATAAATATAACAATTCAGACTTTTACCTCTATTTAAACAACATAAAGTACTCCTAATGTTATCTTAAACCAGCCCTATGAAGATTTCCTGTTTTCTTGTTACTAATACTCTAGCCAGTAGTGTGTCAATATTTTTTTGTTCTTTTGTCAATAGATCTCAGTGCAGGAGAACAAAAAAAAAAAAAAAAACAAAAAACCAGGGTGATGGTGAAAACACAGGTCAAAATAATAACTTTTTAATCTGTTTTGCCTTATTTGAAGGATTGTGTCCAGGTTCTCAAACTGAACATCAGTTCTTGAAGGCAACGATTAAATTTCTCATTCTTTTACCATTATAAGGTTTTGAGTGTAAAAAAGTCAAAAAAACTCTTCTGTAACTTGGATGTAACAAACTAGTAAAAACGGAATGGAAAATTAGACAGGGTTTTTTTGTGTGGGCTTTTTTGTGTGTTTTCTTTTTTTTAATTCCACCTAGGAAAAAAATTAAAGTGGCTCAGAATGAAAACATATTCCAAGCAATACATATTACCAACAACTATTTTAGTCTCTTTAAACAAGCTGAAGGTCTGACCCATTAATTTTATCTATATCCTGATGAACTGGAAAGCAAGTTTTTTACATAGGATGTATGTTTTCCAGTTTATCTCCATTCTCATTACTGCAGCTGATCATTTCAGTGCAGTGCAGCAATCACCACCCCTGCTTCAGAGCAATGATTTGTCTGACAAACCTGATGGCAGACAAGCAGTATTTACACTGAGACCACTGAAGTGCTAGGAGGCTATGGTTCACAGTGAGAATCAACTGTGCTTTGACTGTAATCCTTGTGGTAAAATATCTTTAATTAAAATGTATGATTTGGATCATGCAAAGTGTGAATTGCTGTGTTTCTAAATAGACAAGAAAGCTATGGACAATTTCAAATCTTTTTTGTTGACTGGAAAATCTCTGCAATTTATCCTGTTTATTATCATTCAAATTAACCCAATTGTACTTTTCAAATACATTAAAAATGTGCAATCCAGAAGTACAATCTAGTAATTCACTGAAGCACACACTGCATTCCAGAACACAAAACCCTGGGAGAGGCTTTCCTCTTTTTTTTTTTTTTTTTTTTCTCAGTGGTAATATTCTTGCAGGAATTGATGGAGATTTCTCACCTCTGAACTTCACAAACATAGGAATTTTTCACAGGGAAGCACAGCTGATCAGGTGGCAGCAAAAAAAAGTAGTAGTTTAATATTGCACAAAAGAATAACATTTATACTTCATTTATTGGCAGGACCCCAGGGTAGTTTTCAGTTGTAAAACATAGGGTTTTGGGTAGTAAATTCTCACAGAGCTCAAAAATTGTGAAACTTAGCACATCAAAATGTGTAAGACAGATTCCAGCTATGTGTAAGTAAAGCAAAATATACTATAAAAGGGTACTATAAATTGCACATGTAATGTTTCTATTTTCATTAAATAATTTAAAGAAACCTTAGTTTTTAAAATCCTAAATATAAATCCTAAATATATACATCTAACTATATGTAAGAAAAATCAGCAAATATCCAGTACCCAGAATAAATCTATTAGCTCTTTTCCTCTAAAAATGAATGAGTAGCTACCTAGCATGTGTTTTGTCTCTGCTGGCTTATTGAACTCATCAGCTATTTCTGTTGTACCTTGTTTTCCCTGCTTTCTCTTCCTGGTAATCTTATTTTTACACTAGATTTTTCTTCAACATGTGTAAGGGCTAGGATTGTGGAGGCAAGTCTTTCTTATATATTAGAAATTTATAAGGTTTCTAGTAAAATGGATTGATGATCCTTCCAGTTAAATGGCAAACAGTAAGTACAAACACAAGGGGAAATCACTTCCAAAGAAAGTTTTGCCATACACCCTGAAGTAAGACAAGTTTACTACTTACTGTGCTTTGCTTCACAGCTCATAAGAAAGTTAGGAATATGATTTTTTCAAAAAACTCTGTGTTCCTCTATTTCATCACCTCAGACCATTGTCCTAGCATGGTGAACCAGTCCACGTGGTGTCCCAGTCCATGTGGCCATCCCAGGTATTTCTGGACAAACTACCAGGTGTGTTGGTCTTGAGACGTGACACTTAATTCTGCAAAGCTTTCAGCAACCTTGTAAAACCTGACATTCACTTTACCTGTTCTAATCTAACCTTTACACGGTGCATGTTTAACCCTTGTTCAATATGAGTCTAATATAAAAGTGTACTGTAGAGGCTCTTTTTCTCTCACTGGATTCTTGGCTGCCTACAAAGTTTGGCCCTGGATCCCACACTCTTATATGAACTATTTTTCAGCTTAGATGGTTAGCAATCTGAGATGAACAGATGCTTCGCTTTCCCTTACGAATTTACTTCGTTATCGAAGACCTAGAGATTCACCCCTGTGTCTTTATAAGCTCTGAGTAAGACTACACAACAAAAGCACTACAGTCTTTCCACTTGAAGTCTTCACTTATATGTAACTATTTTCTCCAAAATATTATTGTAATTTCTTAAGGTAAGACAAAGAAATTAAAAAAAAAAAAAAAAAACCAAACCAAAAAAACCACCCAAGATTGAAATGAGGAGGAGACACAGATTGTTGAGTTTATTTGAGATTATTAGCCCCTAAACCTACATATTTCTCAAAAGCAATGTATTTCTTATTCATATTTTATTCCACTTGACCCTTGACAGAATCAGTTCACCCCTTCACACATATTCTTAATGCCTTTCCACATTAATCGGGCTTACAATGGTACAGCTCTACAGCTTATCTTGTAAGAGATTACTTAATACATACAACAGGCATACAGCAAAAGAAGCACCATCTATGAATGTACACTTCATAATCTCATATTCTGTTACAAATTAAGTTCCGTCCGAGGGAACATGAAGTCCAGCATTTTAGTTGGCTAACGGAAAGAGCCCTGTATTTTCTGACACTGTTTGCAATCTAACATATCATTTATCAGCTATAGTCCCCAATAATAAATATTGCTAAAGTAGATAATGCACATTAGTTCCTTAAGCAAGTGTAATGTAGCAATCAACTTTTCACTCAGTACTGCCTCTGACTAGAACAAGTACCCATTCTTCAAAATGACCATAAATTCTTTGAAATATGCATACTTCTCCAGCAAGAATGGGCAAAATTTTTTTCAATGTATATTATTACTGATTTTTTTAATTGCTTGCCAAGATCCAGCTGTCTACCAATATTCTGATATTTTGCTTTATAGATTTTACTTTCCTTAGATTAACTATTTCCTTTCAAAAAAATCAATGAAATAGTTTTAATATCAGTGTTTTGTACATGTCTCTCCACTGTTGACACATCCATGAAACTCTACATGGATTTCCATTTTACGCTATGAAGGTCAACAAAAGATAAATGTAGACTCACTCCATCAATGCAAGAGGATTTAAAATATCAAATCCTTCTCATTCTGCTGCTGACTTCTGTGGATTACAAGGATGAGTTCCTCCACTTATGCTGTTTGTTTTCCCACATAGTGCAAGCTAGAAAACATTCTTGCATGCATTCAAAAGTTTCTTATGAACAGTTACCAGATAAGTAGAAATAGCCTTTGTTATTGATGAACAAAATGACAAACAAGCTCACTCACTGCCTTTCCAATGAGACATAGTTACATATTACCAAGGGAAATATTATTGTATAGGAAAAAATATTTCATCAGAGATTGTAACCACTTTATTGTGGTCTTTTTCTTTCAAAGTACAACGCATGGCTTTTAAAAGATGAGCTTGCAAAATGATTTAAGTAGACTTTGGAAAGGTTCAAATATATCCTATACAAAACAATTAAAATTATTCTTATTAGGCTTCTCCAAAATGAATCAGCTGAATTAAATTTCCAGCAAGATTAATTTCCTTTTAACACAAGGGATTATACAAAGTATTAGGAAAGTAAATGTGGAGAGAAACAAACAAACAAACAAACAAATACAAAACCCATACACTGTCCAAATTATTTCAGTCTTCTCTGACCTTGGTATTCCTACTCCTGCTGATCAGAAAGACAAGTCAAACTTCATTTTGACAAAAAGACTGATAAATTGTTTCTCTACTAAAAACTAATACCTACAATTGATTGCATTGTCAATATAAACCGTTGCCATCCAGACCATTCCTCATACCCAGTGGCATATTTCAAGCATTTATTTTGCAATAAGACACTTGAAAGCACTGTATCAGCTATGAGTAATAATGTCTCTCAGATTCTACAAAGAAACGAAATCTCTCCAATGTATGATTCTAGAAAATCATAAAAAAAAAAAATAGGGGAAAAAATAGGTTAAATACAGGAATTCATAAGGGATCTTTTATTACACAAATATATTTAGCAAGGTATCTGCACACTCAATTGCAGATACAGTTGAAACTGTAACCTTTTCTTTAATTCTACATGAAGTCTATTGCAATAGTTTGGGGGCTAAGATTATTAGCCCCTAAACCTACATATTTTTTAAAGATCTCTGAGAAGACTGAAGAAGCTTATATAGTCAATAGAAAGATGATATTGTCAAGAGAGGTAGTGGCATTATGACACAAAGAGGATGAGAGGAAATGGAGTAGAAAAGAAGTCAGAGCATCCACATTGGTTGTTTATGCAGATGACATGGCTATTCCTTAGTCTACTCATTGGCAAGATGTCTAAACACAGAAGTGAGGTAGGTACAAGATGGAGATTTTGAACGTAGATGATAGAATTCCCACATCACATTTACATGGCTGGATTTCCTCTATTGAAACCCATTTGAACTGGGGTGGGGGTCTACATAGTTTCAACCATATAAGCACTATAAAAGTAGAACAGAGTTACTGTACTGGTTGCAATGCAACTGGAATACATCTCAGGTATCAAAAGGGACAAAAAAAATTCATTCATTTAATTAAAACCAATTGTATATGACTTCTTATACCAACTTTCCCTAAGTTTTGCCCACGCAATCCTATCGTGACTGGTGTTGGAGTCAGCAGGGTCACACAAAAACATCCAGTGAACAATACCAAACAGAACAAGTTCATAAAAATCATAATCTGTTCTCAATTCATGAACCAAGAAAGATATATTCACTGAGTATAAAAGAAGACTGACATTCATTCAATGAACCCCTTAGAACATTAATGTCCCCATGACTGCATAGTACAACCTTGACTGAAGAAAATGTATGCTTTAGTTCTTGATACTTTAAAAGCTATCACCGGGAGCAAGCTGGAAGGCTTTTATAAAACCCTATTTATTCATCGAGAATACATTGTTTGTTATCTTAATGGTATCTATGAAACACTGTGAATCACTATCTATCCCTATTAAATCTACTTTCATATTTCTCCCCTCTCCTGTTCGCTCAACTCCATTTGGAGAAGTTGATGAGGCTGAATAAAGACTGTAATAACAGGATTTAATGGGTATAGTATCTGTAGGTAGACAAGGTCATAAGTGTCGAGTAAGTAGCAGCAAAGACAAAGGAAAGAATCAGGGTCTTAAACAAATCAAAACCTTGCAAAAAGCTATTGTTAGTTAAATTCATAAGAAAGTGATTCACTTCCTCCATGAGTGAAATTTTGTTCATAAAAAAAAAGAAAAAAAAGATTGTTATTTCTATAAGGCCGTTCCTTTCCTTGAATTTTTCATCAAATGTCTTCCTTAAATAGTTAAATATTTATAAAGGCATAGATTAAAAAAAGCAGTTATGCAACTAATTCCCCTTGGTTACAGAGGAATTTATGATTCTAAGTCCTTTTGTGAATCTGGGATTTTACATATACTCTGAGTAATCCTTTCTATAATTTGTAATTTTGGGGGGTTTGTAATTTGAATTTTCTGCTATTGTCTGACCAAATAGTTTAAACTAGGGTTAACTGAACTTTCTGCAGTGCAGCACAGTGCAGTATCAAAGTTAGTATTTCACAGTCTTAACTGTAAGCAGTATCGCCAACTTGACACATGACATTAATTTCATTTTAATACATGGATCTGAGTATTTTTCATTTTAGGGGATTGAGTAATCATCATTTTTTCTGAGAAAGAAATTTCAACTGAACGTGCATGCTCTTTTATTTGTTATCCTGTCATATTATAATATCAATAGTACTTAGCATGCAGTCCAAGAATTAAGCTCATATATTTTGTCAGGCTATTTTATCAATAGTGCTACTAAAGCAATAGTAATAAATTGCACAATTACAAATATCCCAGTTTTCACATATAACCATTCTTCTTCCCCTGCTCTTCCTTGTCTTCTTCCTCTCACCCAGCTCACAAACATTAATCCTCCTTTCTTCCTCTAAAGCCTTGAACCATTGCTGTTCTTGACCATACTGCTCTTTTTCCTCCCTGCTACAATTGTTTCATCCACTGCTGTCTCCCTTATGCAACAACTGTTGCATCCTCCCTTACATCTCCTGCCTCTTCCCCAGACTTCTTCCATCCCCTCACCTTTTCCTCTCCTCTTTTAGATCAGATTGTTCTGCTCCTAATTTCTGACACATTCAAGTTCTTCGTGTAAGTCTTGTTTCCATATATCTCAAAAACAGAATAAAAAAAGAATGCATATATTTGGTCAATATTCACTTAACTCAAAAGTTTCTACTATGCAGCATGAGCTGTACAAGTAGAGTTCAGTGAAACACAATTAAATGTATCGGACTATTAACCCACATTAGCCAAATGAGCATACAAAGTCACAAACACAAGGACTAAAATGAACCAATATTCATTAGAATACAATCAGAAGCAAAAATTATGGCCTAATAATAGATGGATTTCAGGGAGAAGAGATTAAGTGAAGGGAAAAAAATTATATTTGATGTGAGCAGCAATAATAAGGGATCAAACTAAACATTTGAATCATAACCTCCTAATAAAACATTCACTTCATTTTGAGTATGTACTTTGCAAACATATAATATCCTGCTTGGCATTGCTTTTGGTTGATTAATTCTCTCCAGGTGTAAGTCAGACACTTTCACTTACACGCTTCAATACACATACTCATCAGTCAAGTCATTATATACTTTTTTTCCCTAATCTTTTCAACTACCAAGATCTGGACTGAATATATGGGTAATACAACAGAGGGTAAAACATCCTCCCAGTCTGTTTATTACAGTAACTATAGATAATACAGTAGCAGTGCATAATAGTTATGTACCAGATCCTTCACTGGTCCAGTGATTTCATGAGCAAGGTCGGTTGCTGGCTGATGATCTGGTCTTATATTTAATTAGTGACTCACTCACCCATGGCAAAGACAGCAACTTGGTATAGAAAACAAATAAAAAGAGGAACAGTATTTCCAATGTGTTAAGGAACAGATAAAACTATTATACATCTTCATTCTTTCCCTGTGTGTTTGAATTCTCTGGTAAGACAGTTAGCCAAACAATGTTGCATCTTGATGACAGTCAGGTGAAGTCAATAGGAAATTTGTCACATCAGTTAATGAGAGTTCTTGGATTTACCTGGGTTGTTTGTATGTTTGTTTGTTTTTAATTTGGGGATTCTTTTTTTTTACCAGATGAGTGATTTTCTGTTCTTCCTCTGCCAAAATAGTTCTATATCCTCATGATCAATTCAGATTAAAGAAAATATTTCATAGTCTTGCATATACACTGCAGAAGTGATTTTTTTCCCTTTGTGTCTTTGTTCCCCAAAGGCTCCGGGTGCAACACTAGAAACCTGCTAACTTCCAGGCAACTACACGTTTCATGTACAATCCAACAGACTTCCTAAAGTTGTTATTTTTTCTGGGCTTTCATACACTCTGTATGCTGATGTTAAACTAACTCCCATTTGCAGTATTTATCACTATTTTATTATAAATGGGATAACTTCATAACAAACCTCACTAAGCCACAACACTCCAAATACTTCTGCAGTTTAGAATGAAAAATAATTTGAGCTAGACACTGTGTACATTGATCTCGTAGATAATAGTACCTCTAACTTTTACGTAGATGCTCTATATTAAGTGCCCAAGAATCATATCGAGCCAGTCAATGTTCACTGAATTTCACAGTAAAAGAAAATCAGTGAGAAAAAATATCAGGTCCTTGTAAATTGTGTAGGTAATTAGAGAAGTTTTAACCCAAATGTATAGTTCCAAAAGAGTTCAGATGTGATTCGGGAAAGGCAGTCACTGTACAGAGAAATTTTACAGTTTTCAATTCAGATGCTGGAGATCTGACTACTGTCTCCTTTAAGTTAATGAAATTCTTTTTAGATCAAACCATAATTCCCCTTTAGAAGTATTCCCATTGAAATTTAGGTGCCTAATTCCCCTATGCATATTTGAAATTCCAGCCCAAGTTGTTTATCATCAAAAGATCATCAGTCTATATGTATGTGCTGCTTTGCTTGCCCACTTGCTTTTCTGATGCTGCTTCACATTCTGTGGAAAGACACAAATACAAGCACTTACTTAAACTTCATTTTAAAAGAATGAACATATCAGCACTAATGAGAATATTGAACAATTTCTGTAACAATAAGCTAGTTAGCTGATCAGAAAAAACTACTCAACTTTTTGCAAATTAGTGTAGGAAAGAAGGTTGCTTGAAAGCCATGCAACTGACACATGAAACAAGGTAGAGGTAAGATAATTACCTAAACATTGAATTACTGGAGTAGATTAGTTACACCAATAGTTAGCTTTTTCCTATTATTATCTCACATATTCAAATTAACTTAAAACAGACATCATTGTTTCACTTGTGAAACTAGCTGGATGAGTGTTTGGTTTTGATATAAATGTACGATTTCAAAATCTGAAGAGCTGGCAAACTAATAGCAAGTGCATTTATGCTAGATATTCATAGAATCATAGAATCGTTTATGTTGGAAAACACCTTTAAGATCACTGACATCGAGTCCAACTGTAAACCTAGCACTGCCAAGTTCCACCACCAAACCTTGTCTCTAAGTGCCACATCTATATGTCTTTTAAATACGTCCAGAGATGGGGACTCAACCGCTTCCTTGGACAGCCTGTTCCAATGCTTGACAACCCTTTCTGTGAAGAAATTTTTCCTAATATCCAATCTAAACCTCCCCTGACACATCTTGAGGCCATTTCATCTTGTCCTATAGCTTGTTATTTGTGAGAAGAGACCAACACCCACCTCACTACAACCTCCTTTCAGGTAGTTGTAGAGAGCAATAAGGTCTCCCCTGAGCTGCATTTTCTCCAGGCTAAACAACAACCCCAGTTCCCTCAGATGCTCCTCATAGGACTTGCTCTCTGCACCCTTCACCAGTTTCATTGCCCTTCTTTGGACATGCTTCATCAAAAAAACTGAACACAGTATTCAAGGTGTGGCCTCAGTAGTGTTGAGTACAGGGGGATAATAATTTCCCTCATCTTGTTGGCCACATTATTTCAAGAGCAGGCAAGGATGTGGAGAGAGGAAGAAAAAGAAAGGCAACATCCTACACTTCTAATTTATGAAATTAAAGACTTTTGGAGCTTTTCAGCTGAGTTTGCCCTCTTCATTCTCCTATGAGATAAATTTAGATCTTGGACAACTCCAGAAATGTACAGTTCTTTCAGTATCACCTGTCCTCAGCATTCAGCCCTGCTGCCTCTGTTACAAAACCCCTACAAATGCTTTTGACTGTGGAGGAAACCCTCTGAAGAGCATATCTTGATGGGCTTTTCTTTGCAGTTAACTAACCAATGCAAGAATTACAGCAACCATAGATTTATGATGGGAGAGAAATCCAAGCTGTTTAATTGGCTTAACTTGTTACTAAAGTTAATGAAGCAACTGCTGAAGGAATGAAGAATGCCATGGAAGTGATCACCTTATTTAGGCACCTATTCCAAAATGTCCTGGTTGCAGCTGGGATAGAGTTAATTTTCTTCCTAGTAGCTGGCATAGTGTTGTGTTTTGAATTTAGTAGGAGAAGAATGCTGATAACACACTGATGGTTTAGTTTTTGCTAAGTACTTCTTATGCTAGTCAAGGACTTTTCAGCTTCCCATGCTCTGCCAGGTGCACAAGAAACTGGGAGGGGGCACAGCCAGAATAGTTGATCCAAACTGACCAAAGGGCTATTCCATACCATATGACGTCATGCTCAGTATATAATCTGGGGGGGCGGAGAACTGCTGCTCGGGAACTGGCTGGGCATCAGTCAGCAGGTGGTGAGCAATTGCATTGTCCATCACTTATTTTGTATATCTATTATTATTATTATTATTATTATTATTATTATTATCCCTTCCTTTTCTGTCCTATTAAACTGTCTTTATCTCAACCCACAAATTTTACCTTTTTTTTCGTTCTGTCTCCCATCTCACTGGGGCGGGGCGGGGAGTGAGCAAATGGCTGTGTGGTGTTTACCTGCCTACCAGGTTAAACCACAACACAAAATGAGTTAGCTAGCTGAGAGTACACTTCTTTCATGGAATACAGTGAGTATCCTTGACTCAAAACACAGATACTGCAGTGTTTGATTTGAAAATTTGGCAGAGCCTATCATATGTTTGCTATTGAAGAAATGGTGATATGCATGTGCCTAAGTTTAACATCATGAGTGTAGATGAGTGTTTCACCATTGTAACACTGAAGAGAAAACTATTCACCATTTATTTCCCTTTTATACTATTTAAAATAAAATGATGGGATTGTTTGTAGGAAATAAAGCTCTCAAGAAAACATTTATTTTTGTTGAAACTGAGAACGGAATCTTTGGTTTAGATTTCTAGGCAAAAGCTGACAGAATTTTTTTGCATGTTAATTTTGGTCAAAGTATTTCCATATCTTTCTGTTTGTTCTGGGACCTAAACCTTGGCACATTTAGAAGTGTAATGAATCTCCATGCTCTAAAGATACCAAGCCAATGTGTTTGCCTTTAAAGGCCTCCACATTTTAATCCACAACACAGTTTTTTGTTCCCCCAAAATTGCCAGAATTGAAATAACTAAATCAATATGAGACACACAACAGCTTGGAAAAGTCTGGACCATTTCATAGTCAAATTGATCAGGGAGATTAGAATCCAACAAACTGACAACTGGGAAGACCAACGCCGTAACTCTGAATGTTCCTGCCTCCCTTCTTCTTCCTCCAGCTTTTATTACTGAGCATGATGGCATACAGTATGGGATATCCCTTTGGTCAGTTGGGGTCAGCTGTCCTGGCTGTGCCTCCTCCCAACTTCTTGGGCATCCCCTGCCTACTCTCTGCCAGGGCAGTCTGAGAAGCAAAAAAGACCTTGACACTGTGCAAGCACAGTTCAGAGATAGCTAAAACATCTCTGTGTTATCAACACTGTTTTCATCACAAATCCAAAACATAGCACCATACAAGCTACTGTGAAGAAATTTAACTCCATCCCAGGCAAACACATTGCAATAAGAATTACACACTTACACTTTGTCAACAGTACACAAAAGCAATTCACTGTTTCAGGAATACTAAGGCTATTTTTATTAAAAGAAATAATTCAACCATTAGTGATTTAAACTATTAAAAGCTGTCACTTTCAAAAGAAGGATTAATAGTCCTCAAGAATATTAACAGTGTTTCTTATCTCTATCCATTATTACTGTCAATATATCTTACAGTTAATCAGATTATTTCTTTCAAAAGCATGAGCATTTAAATTCCAAGCAGGGCAGGATTTTTTTCAGCAAAGAAGTGCATCTGAAGTATTTGAGGCAGTAAAAGAGCATCTCAAAAACTATGCAGGATATATTCTTTTAGGTCTTTACCCATAAGATCAGTCTTTTAAAGCATTTAAAGTTACGCCTAGGGTTATGCCTGAAGTTAGTTATATTTCTCATTATAAAGAAAGAAAGATAATTTAATTTCAATTAAAAATGATATATTTGTATTATACTCTCTTCTGTAATCATGTTCATCAAAATCATAAATAATAGTCTAAAAAAGACAAAGGTCTGATATAAAATACATTGAGGTCAAAGGAAGAATCCCTGCTAGGTTTCAAAGATACCTGAAGTGAACAGCCTGCTTTACAGTGATGAACCAGCCATTGAACTCATCAGAAAACTGAAGTTATTAACAAAACTGAGATGCTACAAGCTGACTTGACAGCAAGAGAAGGTAAAAAATGTACTTTTTAAACACTAACTAGTTTTTGTTCTTAATAGTGTGTAAAAAGTTAGCCATGGGAAGTTATGAATTGTACGATATGACCTTTCAAAGTGGTTGTTTTAATCATTATCCAGCAATACATGATGTGCCTTGAGATAAAGACAAGAAAGTCTGATATATACTTAATCAGCTGCTAGAAACACTGGGTGAGAGCATCAGACACATGGAAGGGCAAGAATTTTGAATATGCTGGGAAGATAAAGCAGTTTATATTCACATAAAGGTCTGTAGATTATGTGTAAGGTAAACTTTATCTGTATATGCTTATTAAAAGTAGCATTTTGATAAAAGCTCCTGAACTTTCACACAAGACTGGGCTCAATCAGAACTATGAAAACATAGATCTTTGTGAATGCACCCACCCCCAAAATAGTCCTGGTTAAATAAAACAATCACTATACATTATATGCTAATAACATATAATTAATAACATGACAATAATACTTTAACATCAAGCTTATTTTACATTATTTTGTTTATTTTTTTCTTCAGCTCCTGAGTCTTTCAATATTTAAGGCTTTATATAGAAACTAATGATCAACAGAGTTGGTGTGGATGATGATATGTAATATTAGCATACACAAGATAACTAATATACAGCAGTTTAATAACTACACTGAATGCAGACCTATGCACCATAAAAGGGACAAAAAAAATACTGGGAAAATTACAAGGTATTCCCCCAGCCAGTGTGCTGAGTTAGATCTTTCTATCTCTTTCTTGTCACCTTGTAAAATAGTTTGCCTGTCTTTAAAGTTATGCAGTCAGAAAATTACAAGTCAGGACAAAGGATGCCATTTATAGCCCTGCTTCAAAACTGATGGGTTCTGTCTGTGTTTAATTTAATCCCTTCTGCCTCTGAATAAACCTACATGGAGATCCTAGCAAAAATAGAGTTCGTCAAGGTGGAAATTTCCACATCTTCAGGGAACTAGCATTGCATCAGTACCTCTTATTTAAAGCATCTTCAAAACCACATACAAGTATCTGTTTTTACTGATTTGAATATTGCCAGCCTTTACTTCTGTCACCAGCTGACTGACATCGAAGTGCTTTCAGTTGCTTTATTTAAGAATATGTTTGTTTTTTGAATTCACTATTGAAAACATTCTTGTTGGAGCACAACTGATCCCTGCTTGAGCTATTCCCTGGCTTGCTTTTGTGCAGGAATAAGAGAGCTGGCAGAGGGCTGTATGTGCTTCGGCCTCACTGTGACTTAGAGGCAGGATATTAGCCAGGTTTCTGCATCTACATCCCCCAAATTAAATAGCTTTCCTAGTCTGGGTGTGGTCAATGGAGCTCATGTCAGGAATTTCAAGCATACTTTGGTTTTGTTTGTTATCCATTGCCAAAACCATACTTAAGGTGATTGATTTCAAATAATGTGTAACCACTATCGCTATAGTTTTTGCCTTCTCATATCTTTCCTGTCCTTCCTTATCCTTGTACAGGTGTTTTAAAACCCTAAAAAATTAAACTATGGAAGTTAAACATTCTAACAAGTTTAGTAAGAATAGACTTTCTTAAGTCTGGAAAACCTTTTCAAAACCTGCATCTGCTCCTTTTTTTAATATCATATACATTTTATCAGAATACAATGCATATCATACAGAGAACACTCTTCACACAATAGAGCATAGCTATATCTGTTACAGTATTGTTTCTACATCCTCATCAAGTTGCATGTTATTTTTGTCATTTCAAAATAATAAAACTAATTAAAATAGTAACAATGAACAAAGACCATTCCTTGGTCCTTCATTAGCTCTATCTTATTTCCCTCAGTTGTTCAGTTAGGCTTCTTCAATATATATCTCAAAAAAAAGCAAAAGAATAATTTAACAGCTTCCATAGTATCTCACTACAGAGGCTACTTTCTTTCACTTTACACTTTCCCCTCTTTGCCACAGATTTTTCTCAAGGTACCGCCTTCCTCTTCTCCAGGACTAATCTGTATGTACTGAGACTAAACATAGCTCTAAAGACATAGGAGAATTATTCCAGGCTGATGGGGGGGGTTTAGGTACTGTGTCAGTATATAATATGTAAACATATGAAATATTCCTTTCAATGAGGAACAACTGAAAGGTGTAACAAAGACTGCTTCAATATGAGAATTACAAAAGCTTTCTTTTTTTTAGGAACAAAGTTTAGCACTCTGATGTGAAAATATAAAGAAACCAATGTTTTAAAACAATATTGTCCATTGCAAACATTACACTAAAAAATCATCTGTCAGTGATAAACAATAATATGGATGAAGGAGATTCAATAAACCTCATCCCTTAAAAATATTTCCTTGCACAGGACTTCCCATATAATTACAGCTATGTTTTTTGCATGGGATCTACAGGATTCTGCTACTGCAGACTTTTGTCTATTTATGAACCATATTTTAAAGCCATTTTTCAATCAATCCTTCTTTTAGTTATTCAAACTCATACCTAAATTCCAAGCAAATGAGAAATCCCAGTGGCAATCTAAATATGCTTCAAATTAAATATCTGTAGAAACATCTTGCTCACTTAGGGCCCAACAGTGAGATATAAAGAATGACTTCAGAGGTTTTCAGATACGTACATGTGATCCAGAGAAATCGTAAAGGTCTGCCAAAGTCCCACATGACCAAGCATCTCCCCAAAGCAGTGATATAACTCAGATACAGTGAATTCTTTTACAATTACATTTGTTGAAGATATGGCCATTAGCATTTACACAGTTCATTTATAAAAGATCACCGTTTAGCCCAGTGTTAAACGTGAGACAATGGCAACACCGCTGATGGTAGTACATCTCTATATTTTTACAGCAGCTGTGGTGGTTTTGTTAGTCTTTCTGCCTCAGCCAGAGCCTGCAGGTATTGTTCAGAATTTATTCACACGATCCTATAAGCAATTGCTGTGGAATTGACTGCTCAAGAGATTCGTCTGCCCACAGGTAATTCCAGGCATACCTCTCAAGGGGGGAGACTAATGAGAGTGAAAATGAAATAGTCCAGCGATGATACAGAATAGGAAGACAGAGTCAATGGTGAGAACAGAGGCAGAGAGACATGAGTGTTTATCCTGAATTCAAAATGAAGCCAACTTTAATTTTAGTTTCAGAAAGCCTGGCCTTTATACTGGCAGTTTTCTTTAGCACTGGCTTGAGCAGATAAATTTAGAGTAAACTGAGAGTATAAATTTAGGTTTCCTTGATTTATGTAAATAAGGGGTCTGAATTTACACAGAGGTTAGGTATTAGTGATGATTTTTTTTTTTTTTTACTTTAGACCATTCTAACAGCCCTTACACAAGAGAATAGACCTACATGATCTTTTTTTGTTTCAAGTGAGAAGAATGAAATGGCTAAATAAATTTTCAATGTCTATTTAGCATGGTGTATATAACCTAGAGATATATGTGCCCTATATGTCATATATTTATGCTATATATATATGTCTATGTTTGTAGGTTTTATATGCAGGCAAAACACCTTAATATTGCTTGTACTTTAACTGATTATTTTAGAGAAATGCCAATATTAGAATAGCAATAAAAAATATAAAAGAGTGAAAGAATAATAAATGCTAAGAAACTCCCTTCTCTGAGAAGCCGTATTGAAAATGCAGATGTATATACAGTTTACACCACATATTTCTATGAAGTTCAATACCTTACTGAAAAAGAAAGAAATTATGATGATTCCTCCATTGCTATCCCATTCCTTTTATTTAAGACTGCTGCTGCTTAAAATAAATAAATTGTACAGTGGGAAACTCACCATTGTCCCAGAGGGACAGTGCAAGATTGATACAGTGCTAAAAGCTTTCTTAAACTGGAACATATGGCATCAGGCTTGTTCTAGTTCTTTTTAGAGGGTTAAAGGACATCCCCTCTAACAGCCTGAATCTTGTTCCCATCCTCTTCCTCATCCATTTTACTTCTCTGTTTCATTGTTAATTAACTTTTTAGCGTACATATATCCCAAACTAACTATTATTAACTTACACAGTACACTACCCTATGCATGTTGTATGAAAAGCAGGGTAGACACTGCACCTTCCTGAAGGTTGATTCAACCTGTCAAAAAACTGTGTAAATGAAGCTACTCTGAGCTCCAGGCTGTCCAAACTGGATTGTTTCTGCCTACCTGAGCAAATCTAACTCAGGTATCTCTAAAGTAAATGCAGTCTTCATTGTAGACACATTTAAATAGATATGGCTACACTTGTGAACAACCCAAATGATTTATAATCACTGTTAATGAAAATAACGGGGTATTGAAAGTTGATGAAAAAAAACAGGTTTTACTTATCACAAATTTGGGCATGCACCCTACATGCTCCTCCACTGAAATCAGAGTATTAGTGTAGTCATTTATCTTAGAAGGGGGTTTCTGTACTTTAAACAATTTTATTTAGCTTGCCTTTATTGCCAAGATGTTATCTCTAATAACATCTTAATATCCTTCAACATCACAAGATGCAAACCTTTAACAAAAAAGTTAAGGTAGTAACCAAATATAAGTGTGTAGACAGTGTCCATAACACCACATTAAGACTAACTTGTGTTTTCAAAGCAGTAGATTATTAGAAATGCTCGTATCAAAGTAATTCTGTCAGAAGAAATGAACTTCGGCATATTCAAAGCCAATTATCATCTGTATAAAAATTAATTTCTAAAAAGAAAAATTGTAACACTAGTCAGCTTATCCCCAAAGTGACTTTTGGTGTTATGTAAATATTAACCCTTCCTGTAATAGAGGTTATAAATATATTTACAACAAAGTTCTGTTCACATAAATATTTTAAAAAGAAAGAAAAGAACGTGTCTTGTGGCTGAAAATCTATTTGTTTTCTGATCATTTCTATTCATAAGTAAAGAACTCCACAAGAGCATAGCTTCTAGAAAAAAGGGATATGACCTAAGGGCATAGAGCTAGTACAAACCAGAGACTGACTGTAAGATAAATAGACAGCTCCTCCATTATTTTCAAAAAATGCTCCAGTCTGGTTCTATATAAACAGAAAAATCAGGAGGACAAAAGAAAAAACGCACAGCTTCTGTTGTTCAAATAAACCTCAAACATGAATGCAAACTGCAGTGAGTAAGGCTATAGGAAAAGGAGTCTATTGGACTGAAACACCAAGTCTCCTCAGTGACAACTGAACATGTGTTTTCTGCAGGTGTTGTGACTGACATTTTGTTTTAAATATGAGTGAATATTAACAGAAAGTTCTGCCGGTCATCAGATGACTTAAAATCATTTTTCTTCATCCTCAATGCTGTTTTATTGTTAACTCATTTTTAAAACCAGCAAATTTCTTAAGTTATCGAAGTTCTTTCTCTCCTCTTCCCTCCTTCCCCCCAGGAAGGTCTTGCACACTGATTAATTTGTGCCAAGACAGTGAATTGTATTTTTATTCTAAATGTCAGATTTACAAGTTCTGTGTACTTATTCATAGATACTTTCATCTCTCCATGCTAAATGGGATTTTTTTATACTTCAAAGCTTGGATAGTTTTCTTTGAAAAAAAAGAGGAAAACCAAATTCTCATATTCTTGTGCATATATATGGGAAAGCTTGATGTTAAATTTCATGGAAATGTATGGCCAAGTGTGACCTTATTTTAAATTGTAAATCTCAGTTGTACATATTTTTGAAGCAAGTAAAATCTAGTGCATGCTTTTTTTTTTGTTTTTTTTTTTTCCTTTTGTTCTGTTTGGTTCTGTCCTAAGCTTGTCTGTGATATTAACTGACTTTTTAATAATCTGCCAAGTTGGTTAGCCTTAAGTATATGCTGGAATCTTAAAAGCATTAAACTGTTGACTTACAGGCATGAACTAGCAGCTAACAAACTGTCTTTTAGATGGAACTATCTGATCCTTTATGCCTAACAATGCTGTTTCAATACTTGTGAAAAAATCAGTTTTGGTCAGCCAAAACCTGGAGACATTCATAACACCAAAAGATACATGTCCCAAAGACACATCCCCAAACCATTTTTTAATCTAATAAAATTAGCATACTAAGTCAAATATTCTACCTATTAGTACCTTCAGCTTTTAATAAAGAATCAGCACAGGACGCTAAAGAAGCCAAAACTAGAGGATAAACAGGTTTAGAAAGTAAGGTGATTCTGTGTAAGCTTCATGGTAACAGAATGCTCCTATTGATTCATTAAAATGTGCATTTATACAGAGAATGGACTACATTTTTCAAAAATTTAAAGTATTTCTTTATAAATAAAAAAACCAAAAACATTTTACAAAAGCAATTAAAATGTCAGAAAACCGGTTCAGCTTCTTCACTGCAACTGTGACTACCAGGGAAGATATGTGGGATTGACTGAGTTCTGATGTTATTAAATACTGACTCATACTGGTGGCAGACTTAAAGAAGGCATTGTATCCCTCTGGATTTGCATCAGCAGGATCAATCTGAGAGACTTCATTAGTATTAATATACTGTGTGGTCATACAGCTGGAAAAAACAATCATCCACACTTTCTCATGCCATAAGCCTCATTGGATGCCCCTGAGTCATAGCAAATTTATGAAGAATAGAAGTGTTTGGCTGCCTACCAGAGATACTGGAATATTTAATTATGTGAAGTGCTCAGTTAGCTCAGTAGCCAGTACAGCAAAATAGCATTGAAAGGCAGCGCTCATTTAATTGTTCCTGTTTTAAATATACTTTCTCAGCCCAATCTCTTCTCCCTTACAATTGTTTCCAGTCTCTCCAGAGACTGACTAATTTGAACAAAGGAGAATTATTTCTAATCAAACATTTTTAAATGCAATATGACTCTTACTGAGAAATAATGCGTCCAGTAAGATGTTTCTCTGAGGTCCTCAGGACTGTTCATTTACTATTTTAAGCAAAGTGCTATCTTGGTTGCCCTAATCCAAACTCTGTGGGGTTCAGCTACCAAACCAGAACACATAGTCCCTGAGCTGGCCCAGGGTTTTGAGGTATGCACACAATGCATGTCTATGGCAGACCTAGGCTTTTCTGTACCAGCTGCTGGACACCAGGCACCCTACATTACAGAATCTCAAATGACACTCAACAGCCACATTACAGCAATTGAATCCTTACTACTTGGTTAAAAATCAAGCTTACAACCAGAAATAAGGTTGTTCTTTTCCACAGAGGTATTTGTGCCTTTTCTTAATGCTAACATCACATAATCTAGAGTATCACCTCATTTTGACATAAAAATTTGTTTTAATTCAAACATTAATGACATTTGCCAAACATTTCAGTGGGATTTCTCAATGGACCTGTGCTTTTGTGACTACTTATTTACCATGCACTAAGTGTCTTACATAATACAAGCGGCAGAGAAATTCTACATCTTCCTGAAAGTACAACCTAGTGAAGTACCCGTAACATTTTTTACGCACAGTATCTTGCAAAGACCAGAAGGGAACACACGCCACATAAATGTGGAGATAAAAATTTATTGTTAGTCAAATTATGTTTTACCAGTCTAAAAGTCCATATTATGATGTATAGAAAATTTTCAACAACAATACAGTTTAAATTATTTTCTTTAAAAAAAGCCCATCCTAGCATCTACCCATTTTCCCTGGTATTGTGCTCAACCTTCCAATGTTCCCTGCATCCTACACTTGACAATTTTTATGTACTGTCTTAGCCCAACTTTCTCCCTTCCCCCTGCTCCCAGGGAAGGGGTGAAAGCTGCCCTGCAGCCCCCAATACCCCTAGGGCCGTTTGTCCGGCAGGCACTGCGTGGGGCTGCCAGCCCCTTCCCCGTTGGCACTCCCAGAGCTGGAGCTCAGCCAGGCTGGGCCATGGGCACTTGGCCACGGGGCGCCTGGTAAACCCAGCTCAGCCCCGCTCAGGCCAAGGCACGGGCCTGCATGGGCAGGGCAGCCCACAGCCTGTGGCCTGCTAGCAATGGCAAAATAGGAGTTCAACACCACTGTAGCTAGTAAATTAATTAACATTAATATAATGTTAATACAGTTCAGGTTTCTGTTCACAATCTTGGTAGCAAAAAAAAGCAAAACCAAACAGGAAACCTATATTTTGTCCTATGAATAAAAATAGCAACTGTATATTTTTGCATAATGTAATAACTCCTGAATAATAGCTGGAGTGGTTATTTCTCAGGTATCTCCTAAGAATTGGTTAGAATATATTAAAACTGTGTTTGTAATACTAGCCATTTGAGTTACATTTTAAAGAATTTATGATGTTTTAGGCCTTTAGTAGAGATTGGTAGAATATTGGAGTAGAATCTAGTCATAAAGTGTGATCTGTTAATGACAATTTAAAACCCAAACCAATGAAGTTATACACCCTTTTGAAATTCCGCTCTGTGCTACATCATTAAGTGAATTAAAACCATAGTGAAATACACATCGTGTGCTATGTTTTCCAAATTTGTTAGAATGGAGTAAGCCTGACTCTGGTAATTACAGACAAAGCTGATGCCTTTATGAGACTAACAAGGGAATTGAATATTTGTTTAAGTGCCAATTAATTACTATTGAAGTTAGATTTTATACTATGATGACCTAGTTAAAGAAACATTAATTACAACTAACTAACCTCTTTTCGGTATTGTCGCATGAGGCTAAAAGCTACAGACTTCCTACGGAAACAAAATTAATATGCTTCTAGAGTCACACACATGTCCAATGGGTCAACTATTAAAATTCCTTCTGGGACTCCCAAGACAGAATAAACATTTCCAAATAGGAAAGCATATAGTTCACCTCTACCAACAAAAGGATAGAAGATTCAACTGCAATAACAAATGTAGGCTGATGAAGCTTTTAAAATGTCCCAGCAAAAGTTAAGCTCCCTTAGAACATGAACAGGAAGGGGTAAGAAAGGATGCCAAGGGACCAGTGGGCAGCATTGAGCGTCCAGTCTTAGAGAACTGAAGGACGTTTGAGTGGATGAAAAAGCTGAAAACTTTCGAAAGGAAACAGGGCTGGCGACAAGTTCAGGCCTTTAGGTTTCTCCTCGTCTGACAGTCAAAAAGTGAAGGAGTATTTCCAATAAAGGAGGCACTCAGCATATTATCAAGCACAGCAGCAATCATTGGGCATTTGTGGTGGTGCATCCACACCCCCCCTTTTTTTTTTCCTTTCCCTTTGGCCGCTTTACAATCTCAGGAATTTCAGGCCCCAGCTTTTGTGTAGCGAGTTGGTCAGCTAAGCACCCCTTAATTGTACCAGAAACTCCTACATGGCTGGAGCAGAGAGCAGCCCTGTTCTTATCAACATTCATATTATGGCTAACAAGGGGAACGAGAACAAACAGCTACCCCAGACAGCCTTGAAACAGGGTGGTATCATCGCTGCTGGAATTCCAGCAACAAGCCGACCTGAATTGTGGCTCGGATGGAAATTTACTGGTGATTAAAGTCAATCATCTCACAATCCTATAAACAGCAGTCCTAAGTGAGGCCCTTTGAGCTCTCCTGGACTGCCACGGGCCGTACCAGCATCTCCCTCTGATCGAAGTGTGTCTCAGAGTCAGTGAAAACTAGCAGATTCCGAAAGTCTGCTGCCACCAGAACTCCATTGCCGGAGATCGACAACGGAACCTGGGCTGCTGATATTCCTCACTCCTCGAGGCTCAACCCTTGCCCGTTGAGAAATGCCAAGGCATTAGACGTATTTCACTAAACTCGAGGGGAATTTTTAACAGGTATGCCATTTTTTATGTATGCATTCATGTTTGTGTGTATGCCTGTGTGAATCATTTTAAGTAGTCTGTAGATGTACGATTTAATTTCAAAGGGAGTCTTGTACTGCTGCATTATTCATATAGCATTATTATTATAACGTGTTGACCAAGTCTGAGACCAAGAGTGGGCCCAGCCGCACCTAGACTCCTCTCTGAGAAGGAGTTTAGAAAGCAAGGGGGTCCATTCTGAACCTCGTGACTCAACGGGAGGGTCCTCCTTATCCCCTATATACGCAATCCCTTTGTGAATCATTCCAACTCAGTGTGATTTAATTTTCCTTTATGCGCTTCCATGTAGTAATAGAGTGAACCTTGCCATCTTCGAATCTGTAACTAAGTCACTGTTTTGATCAATTTTGTCTAATCACTTTATTAATCATTGATGATTGAGTGCTATTAAAAATATTATAATCAAATTCTGCAATTTGCTACAAGTAAATTCTGTTACTAAATCAAACTGTGTACAGTCACTCATTCATAGTAAATTGACATAATCAGCAGGATTCACAGACCTGCATTCATGACAGCATTTTTCTTCAGTGTTACGTCTAGGAGCTGTTGTGAATAAGTGTGTGGTCTACCATTCATGCAGGTTACTAAACTTTTTCCAGGTTAGGATGATTTTTATGTATAAATTAATATTTCACATTTATTAATAATTAATTAATTAATTGTGCACCTCTTTCCGGAAAACAAAGTAGCCTCACTCTTTACCTTCCCACCACCATAAAGGAAGAAAAAAATATCAAATACTGCAAGCTCCACTCCGACATAGGGAAGACAAGCGTTTTGAGTGATCCATACTTACATCCTTCCAACACCTTGCTGACACTTTCTTAGTTTGTATATTTTTAATATCAGAATCCTAAAATCATGTAAACAAAGCTACCTAGTGTTTCTTGTGGAATAGTTGGAACAATTTATGCATTTAAAATTAAGCTCATATTGATCTGCTGCATTTACATAAAATTGTTATTTATGTTGATAGTTTCAATTCATGTCTATTATAGCAATATCAACTAATAAAGTTACCTTGTCTGTCACATTTTTTTTTTTAATTGTTAAATAAATGTCTTGCATATTTGGAGTCTACAAAATGAGAGGTATCGAGAGATAAATTGAGCCGGTCAGGGCAGGTATGTATAGTCAGTTTACTTATTATTAGAACTTATAATGTGATAGCAATGGCAATTTTACCATTAAGAAACAGTATCTGAACATCTAGAGACAATTAGTCAAAGAAAAAATGAAAGCACAAAAATAATTAAAAGATATTTACTGAAAGAGAAAATAAAGTATCAGATGAAAAGTCCTTACTTTGGTAAGGACAATAGGAGTCTAAGTGGGACTGAAGCACATATATCAACCAAATGAAATAGGCAGGCTTCATTATTATTACTGCTATGGCCAGGATTGTATTAGAATTTTCATAAAAGTTCTGGATGCCTGGGGCTTTGTAAGAATCCATTGCACCAAACAGTCTTTTTCTTTTTTAAAGAAAATTTAGAGGCAATGAATTATTTTTGTAGTATTTTCAGTTTTCTCTATATTAAAAATTATTTTACAGCAGTCACCCAAGCTTTTTGTTTTTTTTCCTCTTTTTTTTCAAAATCATGAAACTGGATCCCATCACTGGGTAGTAGGGAATAGAGAACAAGGCAGCTATAACAAGGATTAGGAAAATTTTGTCAGTAAGTACACTTACAGATTAATTCTAAAGGGTTGTTTCTGTTCATTTTTTGGTTTCCAGCTCCATCAAGATTGCTACCTTGTGCCAAATAAGGTTTATAAATGCTTTTAGGAAAAAAAAGTTATTACAGTTGTTTTATATTCAAACAGTTATTTTCAGAGAAAGAAATAGTTATCAAGACTACAGTTCACTGTATCACAATAAGATTTTAATATCTAAGATAACCTATGGGAGAAGTTGTCAGAAAATCTTATTTTTCCACAGCTCTTATTTCTTATATGGGGTAAAAGAAAGAAAAAAAGAAAAAAAAAAAAAAAAAAAGGAAGGTTAGAAGGTTACAATCCCATAGTATTTGAAGAAATACAGTTCCTACACTTTTAAGTACATAGAATTCAAACTGCGGTCCATCATAACAAGCATTAACACTGCTGTTTTCTTTAAAGATGGGGAAGTCTCAATGCTTTTTTTAAAATGAGGGATTTACAGCAGTTAGTAAACTTGAAATTAAAATTATTTTAGTAAGGGTATAAGATAAAATTCACTGAAAACTACTGACATATATTTATACTCCAACGTAATGTACTGCTTCTTCTAATAACAGAAAAACTTGCATCCATGTTTTATTCTGTGATTTCACCAGTGAACCCTGACAAAAGTTTCAATGCCAGTACTTGAACAGATCAAAACTAAGGAAATACTAAGTATTTTTTGATCAGATGGGAAAAATCCAAGGGAGCAAATGGAACTCACCCTCCATATGCAGTTTCAGAGTGAGTCTGGTGAAACACAAGGGCAAACACACTTGTACCACAGAGGGACACAGAAGAATAGTTGCATAGTATATTCACTGCACTCCTACACCCCAGGAATTCTTCCTTGGAAATGGTGGAAATTGTTTATAATACTGGACCATACATGGCCAGAACAAATTAAGAAATTGCCACCCAGCTACTATTCCCTAGTCTCCAAATTTACTACAGTAACAGTGAATCATTTTGAAGTTTTTTTCTGTTAGAGACTGTAAAAACATATTTGTTGTTTAACTCCTTACAGATCCTCTATTTAACCCATGCTCTGATGGTGTCTCAAACTTGGATGCAAAAAAAAGTCAGTAATTTATCAAACAAAAAGGGCTCTCAGAAATATATGCTTCCTTTTTTTTTTCTTACCATCACATCAGCAACTTGCTAGAACAGACCCAGAAGTTCCTCCATGAGATGTAAAAAAGTAGAACTGAAATAGAGTTCCTGCCACCCCACGTCCACAAATCACTCCCCCACCCCCCTTTATTACAAATAAATATGTAATATTATCCTTTAAACAAATTGGTCAAGCCCAACTTTAAAAGTGTTCTTTTACAGGCAATTCTCATAAAGTCTCACTGCTCTGGTGGTTACAAAGCTGTACTCATTTCCACCTCAATTTAATTAATTTAATTTTCCTCTCTTGTGTTAATAATTTCTTTTAATAAAGGTACTGTCCCCTCATCTCTCTTTCCCCTTACCCAATATATAACAGACAGTAAACATGTTTCCCTCCTTTTGCTAAATAATAATAATAATAAAAATGTATGATTTCCAACCATAAAAAGGCTCTCCTTTCTGCTTATTTCCTTGACTGTATCTGTTCCACTCTGAAATACCCTTCTTGAGCAAGAATGAATTTTACAGAGTTGCAAAAATGCTTTTTCCAGGGTCTTGCAAAGTGGTCAATTTGTCTTAATTTCTTCAACTATTTGTAAATTCAAAATCTCTCCTGAAGTCTTGCATGTTATTATGGTCAGACTAACATGTCTTTACTTGTCTTCCAGTCATTGTGGCATTGTATGTATGTTAAAATATCAGGTTTACTGTATCATTGCTTTCAGAATTCAGTAGCAAGTTTTGTCTGATCCCTAGAGCTTCAAATTGAAAAACTCAAACCTCAGCTTCTACCTCAGCTAAATTAGTTTCTGTCTCCACAGCTTCTTTTTTTTTTTTTTCCCCTAGCTTTTCTGTTACTTTCCTTGTGTTCAGAATCCACGGGTTTGCATTGTATCGTTACTGGCAGCCTTGTCACTGATTTCTGTGGTACTAGATTCAAAACCTTCCTAAGTTTCTAATGTCACTATGCCATGAGAAATGTATCTTCAAAAATGAAAGCAGCAGCAAATACTCCATTTACTATTTTTCAAACTGATTTGAAAAGCAGGTTCTAAACATGTACAAAGCATCAGTCTAGAATTCAACCTAAATTCATCAAGATACATTCCAGCATTAGTTACTAGTTTCATCTCTGCATAGCCATTTGCATGTGGGTAAGATTGCATGTTCATTAGCCAGTAAGTACTTCAACTTTACTGTCATTCAAATTATTTTAAGTAGTTTGAAATGTAGCTCCTCAAAGCTAAAAGCGTTTTCTCCTCTTTATTGAATGCAAACATGTAAAAGAGCGTTATTGGCCAACATAATTTCCTAGGATTTGGAAAAAGCATAATATTGTAAGTGGAAAGCAGTAAGATGATAATAAAGTATATCAAATTTAGAAAAAAAATGGAGTAAAATCTGAATAAGATGAAACAAAAAAAATAAAACCCGACCTTCAGTTCTGCAGAGCAGAGAGAATCTGAAGTGCATGTAGCTACAATTGCACAAGTTCACAATAAGCCGGTCATTTTCTGCTAAAAGGAAAGTAGTTTTTTATCTCAATGAGCTAAGTATCCAGAAACATCACACTGGGGAAAGATTTGAAGAAAAATAAACTGTTAGATGTCTTCAGATCTCATTTTATCTACATTGCAATCTCATTTTAAGCAATTATCAACCACAATAGTACATTAAGGTAGTTTTTATTTACACAGTCACTTCCATTGCATTTTTATAATTACTGGAGTTATTATTATTATTATTGCAACTTAAACTTGCACCTTGTTATTAACCAAAACCAGTTCTATGACCTAATTCAAACATTCTGTCTGAACAAAAGCATCATGTATTTCTTCTTTCTGATTTTTTCTGAGTGAAGGTTCATATAAAATAACATTCATAAAATAACTGAAACAAGTAATATTCAAATGCTGAAGTGGGCTCAAAACTATGATTCCTATGTATGTGTCTGCCCTAACACTATCTAGTATGAAAAGTTGAGGTTATAGGCATATGAGTCTCTGCAAAATCAATAGTATACAGTGAAATTTGGAGCTAAAACCATTAAATGTATGCCTTAAAATGTTACTCTCTGATTGCAGTAATCTTTTTATAACCGGCAATGTTTCATCTCAAAAAAAAAAAAAAAAAACTGATTAAATATCATACTTCTGAATTTGAAAATCTGTCTGAAATTCTTCAAAGGAGACAAATATAGGGGGAAAACACATAATTTAAAGACCTCTTTAAATAGAATCTCGCTAAATTCCAGGGGAAAAAATTAATTAATTGGCACATTGCTTTTGCCAGTCTACAAAAAAGAGCAAGCAAAAAAAAAAAAAAAGAAGGAGGGAAAGGGAAAGGGAAAGGGAAAGGGAAAGGGAAAGGGAAAGGGAAAGGGAAAGGGAAAGGGAAAGGGAAAGGGAAAAGGAAAGGGAAAGAGAAAAGGAAAGGGAAAGGGAAAGGGAAAGGGAAAGGGAAAGGGAAAGGGAAAGGGAAAGGGAAAGGGAAAGGGAAAGGGAAAGGGAAAGGGAAAGGGAAAGGGAAAGGGAAAGGGAAAGGGAAAGGGAAAGGGAAAGGAAAAGGGAAAGTCATTCCAGGTAAAAGTTTTGGGTTTTTTTTCTGAACAAAAATAAAATAATTCTTTTTCAGGTGGAGTTTTTGTTCTTTGCCTACCGCTTCTTAAAGAAAGTAAAAGAAGGAAGGAAAAGTGAAAGATTAAAGTATGTTTTCTTTTAAGACAAAATTCTGTTTGTCAGAGAGCCATTTTGATTACAGTTACTATAAATAACAATAGCAATTATGTATACTTAAATATTTCAAATATCATATAAAATACTTATCCAACAGCTTGGAATAAATATTAAAACTCTTTTTAGAGCTATGTAGAACATTACAATTTTTCCCTTTTGATATATTATTACAGGTTTGCATAAGAATCCATATAGAGAATGTCACACATTCTAGAAATTAAAATGCCGATCTCTTCAACTGTTAAGGTACACCATGAGAACGATATTGTTTGGGGACTGCATTTTCAGACAGTTAAATGATGCTGACAGACCACAAACATGAAGCAGTAAATACATTCTAAGGGATGATATATAATATTGTAGATAATATTTGCTCATTAGAAAATAGGCATGTATTTTGTTTAAAAGTTCTTTCTATAGAAAGATGGTATCTCTTATTTAGTCTTTGGATATCCTTTATGGTTGCTTGGGGTACACCAACTGTAAAAGCTTAGTTCTTAGATTTCCAAATATATACTACAGTGTCTCATAAGACAAGCAATTCTGCTTCTCAATGGTCGTACAGAATTAACTTTTCTTTAGGTACACACTTCAGGTATTATTGTATAGCTCAGATTGACATTATGTACTTTTACATAAGCTACTGTGTTGTTGGAGTAGATTTTTTAAGTAAATAATATTTGAGGGAGAGGTGCTTATCGATTATATTTTAATATTTTGCTATCTGAATTTATGCTATACTTTGAATATAAAATGGCTGCACAATATAGCTTAGAAGTCCCCCAAGGGCTTGGCAAGAGAAAACAAACAGTGCCATGGACAGCCCCAGCACACCTGACAGAAACACCTTGAAAACAGAGGGTAGAATGAAAGCAACTGGTAGCATTCTAACCTTCAAAATTAAATATGTCATTAATAAGATAGGTCTTGTGAATGTAGTACAATGGATTTGCCTAGGTATTCATAATGCATTCTTTTAAAATTAGAAGATGCTAATCACAATGAAATAAAGAGACTGAAGAAAACAAACAGTAATAAAATTCTGTGTGAAACTAAAAAATGCTTGACCTGTGTCAAGCATTTCAATATTACCTCGGGGGGGAAACAAAGTGTCAGTGGAAACACTGAAAATGATCATACACACACAAAATTTAGCATTCTACCAATTCATGTGGATGAGACAGGGAAAAAAAAAAAGGTAAGTCTCTCCCATAGCTCAGAAACAACTTAATTCAACCACATGTGTCCTATTTATGCAAGTGTACTGTCTCTATCCTACATCAACAGAATTAGGTTATAAAAAAATAGTGAATTTTAAAATCAATTTTCTTTAAAAAGAAAAAATCCCTGACTCTTCCCACCGACTTGTACACAAGGAGAACTAGGCCACTGATTTGTTTATCCACAAAGCCTGAGAGCCTGAGATCCTTTGAAGTGCTGAGTGATCTCCCTTTCCTTTAACTCAAAATGAGAGGGTCAAGAGAGCCTGTTGTGTGCCCAGTCCTGGCTGGTTCAGGTCTTTGATAAAATACTCATACCTTTTCAGGTGTCTCAAAGTATCTAATGTAATTTCAAACAGGCTGTCTGCCTCAGTTCACACATTTTATGAACTTAAGGAGGATTTTTTCTTAAATAAATAATAAATCAAAAGAGCTTTAATCTTAGGATTTTATAAAGCTGCTTCTTCTAAAGCGTGAAGATATGATTAGCTATTAAAACTGCTGTTAGGAAAACAGATAAAGTAGGTCTAGGGTGGAGGGCTGGGTGTCTTCTCCCCCTTTAAATAAATTCTTTTCTCCAGTGTCAAAGCAGACAATGGAAATAAAGGTTGGTATTAACAGAGAATTTCATAGAACTATTTTGGCGAACCACATACAGTTTATAAACTCTACCTAAAAGATAACAGCACTGTCTACAAACTCTCAGAATATTTTTCTTATCCACATTGTGCAGTCTGTTGTTTAAAAATCAGTTTTTGCAAATGTTAGAATCAGAAGGAAAAAATTGGGTAGGAGGGGAAGGATTTTTAAGGCTTAATTGCTGTAGAAGCTTCAACTCTTAAGTAAGGATTTGATTTGTTAAGAAGTAGTTCCAGACCATTGGTCTAAGGTTCTCCAAAATGTACAGTGTTAAAGTTCAAAAAAAGAAAATGTGATTTATTTTTAAAGGTTAAATATGTCAAAATGGCTCCTACTGTAATTAAGAAAGGCATAAGAAAGCAGTGAAAGCATAAGGAAACTGTGGTAGGAACAACAGATGAGTCTGTAATAGCTGCCACCAGGCTGTAAGGAGGTAAGAAAGGTGACAACACGCTGGATATGTGCAGAGTGCTCAAAGACATCAGGTGGCCCAGGGGACCAAGGTGTTGATACAGCGATTTTCATCTCTCTTTCTGGGTTCAAGATCTCACTCCTCTTTGTATCATTTTTTTGTTCATTAGTGTTTTGACAGTATGTTGCAGAATGAGGAAATAGGAAGGCACCTGGGCACACAGTGCTTCACCTTCCCTGGTCGCAAGCAGCCCCATGCAGCACTTTTGGGGAGGTGGCAGCAGGGGAACGGCTTTGCGGCAGTTCAGAGTCAGCATAAAGAAGGCTTGCAGATGCTCGTCACCCGCAGTGTGTGCCAGGATCTCATGCAGCTCCATTCTCCCCGAGACGTCCTCCAACAACACAGGTGATCGGAAGCGCAGAGAAACCACGGGATGGGAAATGCAGAGCTGCATCCAACAAGCTCCCAGGCATGTCTGCTGATGCACCCACTCAGCCCCTCACTGCCAGGGGGTGTCACACACAGGGGAGGGACACGAAGGAGACTTACAGCTGCTGAGCAGCAGTTCGTCACCTGATTTCTGCCAACTCTTATCTTTTAGCATGGTGTTTTGTCATTTTTGGGTTTCTGGTAAGTCTTTTCATTGTTTTAATCATTTCCTTGGACTCTGAGATAATCTTCATATAAGAGCTACCTACCCAATACCACTTATGAAACTATTTTAAAATAATTTTAAAAAAACACGAAAGTAATAAAAAGGTACAAAACAACAAAAAATATATAATGGATAGTAAAACATCAAGAATAAACTATTCTAATATTATTAAAACAATTACATAGAAACATAATCTATTGTGAAATACTTAATACTGTTTTTTTAAATGTTGTTTTCAGACAGATAGCTTTCCAAGGAAGACAAATCTGTATTCTAAACTGTGTAATCACCTGTGGCTTTGGTGGAGCATTTACTGTCTGAGACAGTAGGGTTATAAAAGTGTCTTTACCATCTAGCTATAAAACTACTATTCTAGCCACCAGACTAGAATGGTTTAATTCTACTTGTTTATTTGGTGTATATCTGATTTATTCCTCCTTTCTTATTGATAAATCATCATCATTTATTTCATATCCAGTTCTCCCTCCCAATTCACAGGTACTTTCATCAGCTTCTAGGACACTTAGCTTTCCACTGAGCTAAAAACCATATGTACAAATCTGGTAATGGAAGAAATAAAAAAATGCAGCACTGGTGAAATACATGGGCATAAATGTCACTACAAATTGTATAATATAAACATGGCTTGGTGTCTGCATGCTAATCTCCCAATTAACTTTTTCATATAGTTATAAAAAACCTGTGATTCAAAGACTTTGCTTTATCTGTTATTGCTCTGCTGCTACAATGTACATGGACTAATGTAAAGGAGACAGTGGTTTCCTTACCATGGTAGATGATTATTGCAAGTGAGATCCCCACAGTTTAACTCTGTTTAAAAAAGAGAATCAACTAAATTTTCCTGAAGAAAGTGGTATGTTTTCTGTCCCTCTATATATGTAGAGTTATATGTGGATATCTATATCTATTTGTATGTGTGTTCCTGTGCTTATATATATGACCAATATACTCATTGATCTTTAAAATTCCTCAAATGTGATGACCATTTTACTAAGAAACAGATCTAAGAATCTCAGTGTCCATCCAATAGTTATTTTACCAGTAATTTGCTTAAGGAGAAACGAAGAGCACAATTAGTAATTAATTAAATAAATAAAACACCAGTAGACCACATAAAGAATATCCAAGGACTCCACTTATGAACTTAAGAACTTTTACTTTGCAAAATCAAGGAGGTCACCTGTTGTGCATTAATTCTCATGGAAACAGCTGACAAGCCACACATCTGATTTTAGTACATAAACTACACCAACATGACAGCTTAAGTATAGGTTTAGAATGTCATATATTTAATTTCCTAGCAAGTACATTTAATTGCCAAGCTTCAGCTAAATTCCTTCAGTAATTTCTTTTCCAAGAAATATTTGCATATGTTTTTGAAAGCAACTGTACTGAAGAAAATGTAGGCTTTGCACTTTCAAGACATTTTCTTCTGGAGTAATCAGCTTTATACACTTATTTGGTCAAGGTATTTTCCCAGGCCAGCTAGACAATAGGTAATAATCTGCATTTTGAGATCACCATACCAGATAGGTGTCCCTTTTCGCTCCCATTAGGAACTTAACATATCTTAATATACTGCATTGATGAAATTTATAGGATTTATAAACAGGAGCAAAATCATAAGAAATGTCCTATTACCCTAAACACTGGTCTTCCTAACCCAGTACTCTATCTCCAGCAGTGACAACACTACCACCATATATGAGACAGCTACTTAGGAGGAGCATGTCAGCCTGGCTATGTTAGCTTGCCCATGCCCACACATGCTCCAAACCCACAAGAAGTGCAGGGAGGCAAGGAGTGATTCCTCATTTTGTCTGGGTCTGTATGAAGGCCCCACCGAGTGCAACAGCAGCAGGAGCAGCAGCTCCCATAGAGGCTCTTCTCCTATACCATCTTTCCTACACCAAGAAGAAGAATCAAATACATCTGCTGGAACCTTCCTCCATCAAGATTACAGCAATCACCATTATTTTTATAGCCACCTCCACAGTCATGAGCACCTGAACCAAACAACCTTTAGCAACATCCAAAGACATGGGTTGCAGCTGCAACTTATATCACTTCAGTGCATGTGACTCACATTTCACAGAGAGACAACACCTGCCACTGCCAGACTCTCCCTCACATCCTTTGCACAGAAGGACTTTGGGAGGAGAGGCAGTGTCACACCCAAAACCTTGAAATGAGCAAAAAGGGAATGTGTCATATAAGGAGCCAATAATCTGTAAACAGTTCAATTAATGTTTTAGCTTTCTAATAGTTCAAATTATCAAAATCAGGAAATCTTTAATAATAATTGTTAAAATTATTTGTATTTTAAAAAAAGCCCGCCCTAGTATCCAGCCCTCTTCCCTGGTGTTATGCTCCTTCCGATGTCCCTCTGCATTGTATACTTGACAGTATCAGTCTTCCTCAAAAATTGGGTAGGAGGGAAGGTTGTGACAAGTCATTGTCATCCCTAGGTCTTTGTCAGGAGGAACTGTGATATTTATGCTAGGGTTTCCTTCTCCTTAGTCTTGGTACATCTTTCATGTATTTTTGTTACACAGCCTTCTCCCTGTCTCCTGCTCCTAGGGAATGGGTGCAGGCTGCCCCTACCTATCTCTGGGGGCTGTTTGTCCCACAGGGACTGCCTGGTAAACCCATCTCAGGCCAAGCACAGCCCAGCCACCTTTTCAGACCAGCCTGGGGAGTATCAGCACAAGTCTGGAAAGTGGGTTTTAAATTAATCTCCGACTAGTTTTTCTGAAAGCTCTAAAGTGTGGTGGGATTTGGTGAATAATTGTTTGGCATTCAGCATATCTACTACCTTCATGATTCTATAAACCTGAGACATACCCCTCTTAGCCTTCTCCTCTCCAAACCAAGACCTTTCAGTCTCACTTTGTAAAGCTACTCTATCCCTTTGATCATGCTAATTGCTCTTTCTTACACGTTCCTCAACCTTCTCTCTAACTCTGCTATGTCCTTCATGAAGCACTGAGACCAGAACTGCAAGCAGTTCTCAAGATGTGAATTTTCAGTGCATAAAACCACAGAGCTGAACTCAGGGAAAACTTCACTTAGAACTGGTTTTGATTTGGTTTTGGTTTTGTCTTTTCACAGAATAAGAGCAAACAAACAATCCTGCAGCTAATCCAGTTTGGAACAACCCAAATATAGCACAAATCTGTAGGAAAAAAAAGCCATAAATTACTGAGTCCTAAGTCCCATTTCAAAAGTAGCTTCAAAGCAAGCATTCAGCTGATATGGCTATAAATTTATCTCAAGGTATGTGGATTCCCAGCACTGTGAAATGACCCTATTAACACTGTGGTGACATATGGAGAACTGGACAATATTGGCAACTGTAGCCATACCCACGTTTTCCTGAGCAGACAGATGGAGCATCTGGGCTCCTGGGGAAGTTGTTAAACTGCTTCCCAATTCAACTGCCATTTTCACAAATACCTGAACAATTGTCTCATTATGTGCAAAACCAGATACCTTTAGGAAAACACTAGATTAATTACCACCCAAATACACTTCTAACTCACAGAAGTGGTACACCTGCTCAATTATACCTATAAGGAAGAACAGAATATTGGTCACACAAAATACCCAAAACACAACCAAGCAACAAAGGTCTCTGCCAGAGAAATGCATTTCTCAGCCAGTGGTGCAAACTCTATACATGCTGTCATACTGCAATTTCTGCATAATCCATTTCTGTTGAGGTTTCACAGATAACAAGGGTATGCAGATGATGAGACTCCTGTCTGTTTTTGGGGATGATTTGTTAAACTGTGGGGCTCTTTAGTTCCATCTTGTATCTCTTCCTCATCTAACTCTGCTCTGTTTCACTCTAGTCTTTGATTTTTTTTGAGTGCTGTCTTTGCAGAATTTGTTTAGGAACCCAAGGGAAACATTCCATACAGGCTTTTAAAAATGGATGTCATGAACCAGTAAATCTTGCCCCAGTTCCCCATATATTAAGCTTCTTAGTTGGCTAACACAATTTTCTAGATCCACCCCTTTATCCCTCAAATACCATAAGACTTATTTTTCCTCACTAACAACTCCAATCTTAATTTTGTCTACATAGGTGATATTAACAAGAACAGAAGTCATGGCAGTCAAGCTCCTCTTCACAGACAGTTCATTGTCTTCTCTCTTTACATTCTCCTTTTATATAGCTTTATAAATAGCTCAATGTCTTTTATGTGAGTCTGAATTTAAATGCATACTTCAGTAATGCCTGTTTCAATAAGCTGATAAGTTTTCAATGACAGCTCCAAATGCATAGTACAACACAGCAGAAGAAACATTTCTACTAACTCTAGGGATTAGATGTTCTTGCTTTCCTGGGTGTAAAAAGTCATCATAAAAGACCTGCTGCAAGATACCATAATAAAAAACTACAATATTCCTTGTATTGATATTTCATTACTAGATTCTTTCTCAGGATAGCCCTTCAGCATCTTTGTAGTGACATCAGCAGAGACTTGATTAGTTTCAAGGCTGCCTGTCATGGAACTGTTGATGGCTGACAAAGTAGTTAGGTGATTGTATCTTTCTAATGTTTCAATAATCCATTTTGTTATTAGATTACTTTTTGCCTTTGGCAACATCCAGTGAGAAATGTCTTTGGAGTATCTGTTGTATACACTTATTGAAAAAATTGCCTTTCTATGCTTACTGTGTTGTGTAGCCAAGAACACTGCACTGTTTTTGAATTAAGATGTGACTGGACATTCTGCAAACCACAGAAAATAAATGTACCTAAATAAATGTAAATCTACGAGATTCCTGAAGAGTTTTGCTCTAACATACTCTCTTACATATTATTTTTCCTAACTATTGGCTATACCTGTCAGAACAAGAAGCAGGGGCAGGCAAATAGGACAGGCTTAAATGATGAAAAAGTTTACACAGAGACTGAATGATACAAGGATCCTTGTTTTCTTAGCTCTTATCAGACAAGCTGTTTCAAGAAGGAATCACACCAGTTCTTCAGAAAATGAAGAACATTATGAAATGTTTTGTTCTGCATTGAAATTCATGTAACAGAACAGCATTTCTGCAAAGAAAACTAGCAAAATATGCTCTGTGTAATTGCATCTTTTTTCCGCATTTAGTGACAAAAAGAGTTGAGGAAAGAATGGAGATAAAGTCCAGACATATCTCCAATTCTTTGTGAGGACTGATGACATTATTGAAGACTTTTCATAAGAGTTAAACATTATGCACAGAACTGAAAATTCTAAACCTCTCATAATAGGGCTGGGGAGTAGAGAGCCAGAAGGCTGGGGTGGGAGGAGGTGTTTGGAAATTTAATGAAGTTTGTAACAAATTGAGTTCTTTCTCCACAATGATTAGTTCTTAAATTTGCCTCCACCCAGTCCTTGAAAAAGGACATCCTTTTTTAAAAAAAAAAAACTTTTAGTTTGTAGCCTAGCTAGCTTGTAGATGTTACTTGACATAACAACTGGAAATCATCTTTGGCGAAGCACTTATGTGTAACACAGATCTATTCCCTTAACTTTATTATTCATATGATCAGGGATTCATATGATCATTCCTCATTTTGACAGGCACTGAACGAACAGCAAAAAGAAATCTACAAAATGGAACAAAAACCTCACCAAAAGTGTTAGATTCTTAATTGTAAGATAAGGTGTATCAGATGGATCCACCATCCCAGTGAAGGATGTAAGGAGACAGGAAAACAGTAATCTTCCATCACTTCCATGGATATGGCTTTTTGTTCCTCCTCCTGGTCTGCTAGTGCGTTGGCTACAGATGCAGATCATGACATGAGGTTTGACACAGCAAGCCTTTGAAAGTTTGTCAGGAAGCTTCTGCAATGTGACCTGTCTGTCAGCCTTTCCCCCTCCTCTCCTCATCAAGCATTTATTTTTTGCAGTAGTCATGACAGATGTAAAGAGGGAGAATGTATGGGGAATGTCATGTTGCTGTCACTAACACTGGGCATCATGTCATGCCTGAGAGGTGTTATGCTGCATTATGAGTAGACTCTGCACCCAGGTTTTTGAGTGGTTGTAAGTTTGCTTTTTTAATAAAAATCATCAATCCTATTAACAAATTAATACGTGAAATAGGATGGTGTACAGAACTTCCTGAATTATATCAGTGTTCCAGATATGGGTCAAATGAGGAGTATTAACTGAAATGGAATACAGAATGATGATACACTCTTTCCCGTAATGCATGAAATACTGGAGCAGGAAATTAACTTATTGAATAGGAGTGTCCTGGTTTTGGCTGGGATAGAGTTAATCTAGCAGCAGGCATAGTGCTGTGTTTTGGATTTAGTAGGAGAAGAAGCTGATAACACCCTGATGTTTTAGTTGTTGCTAAGTACTGCTTATGCTAGTCAAGGACTTTTCAGCTTCCCATGCTCTACCAGGTGCACAAGAAACTGGGAGGGGGCACAGCCAGAATAGTTGATCCAAACTGACCAAAGGGCTATTCCATACCATATGACGTCATGCTCAGTATAGAAACTGGGCAGGGGTGGCCAGGGATCAGTGATCGCTGCTCGGGAACTGTCTGAGTATCGGTCGGCGAGTGGTGAGCAATTGTATTGTGCATCACTTGCTTCGTGTATCATTATTATTATTATCATTATTATACTGTTACTATTAGCATTACTATTTTACTTTATTTCAATTATTAAACTGTTCTTATCTCAACCCAGGAGTGTTTCTCACTCTTACTCCTCCAATTCTCTCCCCCATCCCATCGGGGTAGAGGGAGTGAGCGAGCAGCTGCGTGGTGCTTAGTTGCTGGCTGGGGCTAAACCACGACAAGGAGCTATAGAACAAACATAGGAAAATATTTTTCATGCAGTGTACACCTAAATTGTCAACTTCATTGCTCCACGTTTTTGCAAATGCCAGAGGTATATTTGCAGTCAAAAAACACTAGACTGAATTCGTTGAAGAAAAAATCCATCAAAAGCTCATTTTTACACAGGTTTAGAATACCCAGGAGATCGCTAAAGAAAAAAAAAAATGAGGACAGAGACCGAGGGGTGGGCTTATCATTATTAGTTTAGAATACTGTCTCCAACTTTCTACAAACAAAAAACTAAGAAGATAACAATGCAGTGTTCAAGAGTTTAAAGTTATTAAGTTCGTGTCACAGATATGTTCTTTGTGAATACTATTACTAGTATATCAAATGATATATTGCGGCCACACAAATACATTTCCACTTATTATGGTTAGGGTATTTTTTTGTTCATTAAAGGGATTAATAATTATCATCTTCATTCCCAATAAAAGAAAACAAGAACTTTAAATTTGCTTGTGTATCATTTTGTGTTACCACAATAATATAACAGTATATTACAAGAGAATAAAGCTGAAATATTTTGTCAAATTATTCTACAAATAACATTAGTTCTGGTAAAAATACTGAACCCTAAAATTGTAGCTGTTGTTTTTCGTTGTCTATTGTCTTGCTGCCCCTTAGAAGGACAGTTTGCCAGGCATGGATGGGAGCTAGCTACTACTGATTGCCCAGGCATCCAAGGGCTATAGACACTCTGCAATACTTCTCCTTCTCTTCCATAGTAGTTGTATGTTGAGAATTTCAGCAGGAGCTGCATTTACAACTTGGAGAGCTGCATCAAGTCTGGGAATAGTCATTTGGCTGTACCCGGTATAGATACTAGTTAAAGGCTGAAGCTCTGTAAGTTACATAGATTGTGGACTTTCAATTTGTGGCTACAATTAAGTTTAACAAGAAGAAAGCATCTTGTTCTTTTCCTTATTAGAATAATATTAGAAGATTTTAATAATCCAATTTGTTAGATTATTAGAAGAAAGGGGGAAAACATTCTGAATCTTTTTTAGTTGCAACATAAGGTTACATTATAGAGAAAGCTATAGGGGAAACTGCCAAGAACAGCATAAATCCCTTGCAGAAGCATCAGTCAAATTTTCAGCTCCTCCCATGGAGTTTGTCAGAAAATAATAGCAACTGCCATTTCCATTTAATGAAGATGAAATCTGATGTGCTACCCTGAAATTTCTAGGTGATTCCTTTTTCCTTGTCCATTGCTCCATTTCTGAACAGTAAAAGAAAGCTGCACAAATGTTATTGTATTTACTTTGTTTTCTTCTTTCATTTTGTTAGGATAGCCCCTGCTAACCTAAAATTGAATGCAATGTTTATCAGTGGGCTACTGAATAATAACTACAATATATTGCTCTTGTTTATCTCAACCTCTAACCTCTCTTCTATCTGCACAGTAGTTTTAGGTTAAAACCTTCCTAATGACTCCATAGAAGGTATGACAAGGGCCAATTTCAGAGAATTAATCCTGGCATTTAGGAAGAGTTTGCATAAAGGGTACCCAGCAAAGGGAAGATATTTTCACTTCTCTCCAGATACTAAAGTACTTGATAAGGACCCTGTAACATCACCCAGTATACAAAACTTGTTAATTATATTATTAAAAGAGTCCCATTTTAATTTGCAAAGAGAAACTATCTCTCACAGTTTATCCTGATGGTACTTCAGGCTTTGAATTTAATTTTAGCCACAAGTAAAAGAGAGAGAAAGCAAAATAAAGAAACAACATTAATTCTCAACACTACATAAGAAGATCATTAGCTATCTGCACATATGTTCCAGTTTCAGTCCAGTCCTTCGACGCCCATTCACATTATTCTTTGTAAGAAAGTCAGTCAAGCCAGCCAGTGAAATGTAAAAAAGTGTATACTTGTTTATAAGACTAAGTCCTGTGAGTAGGTATTTACTAAACCCAAACATTTCATAATGCAATCATAGCTCAGGTGTTAGTCAGTAGCTCTGTCATAAACACGAGAATCCTTCCCATTTATTGTACTCCTTTTTTTCCATATTTAAGTGCTGTTGCCTTGCATTGCTGTAACTTACAGGGACGGTTAATGACACACTTCGCCTTTCCCTACTCCTCCACCTGACTGACTACAAACAATATGAATTTTTCTGAGGGCCTGAAACTATGCACAAAAGTCACACCAAAAAACAGAAGCAAGTGCCAATATTCTGCTGGTATTCTGCATACTGCTTGATGCAGAAAGCTTGAATTGGCTTTGCTGTACAGTTACACTTGTTATGGGTATGTATTCCACTTACATGTTAAATATACGTGCTTTTTTTGTTTATAGTTCTTTACACAATCTTGCCACAGAAATGAGCCATTTTCAAAGTGTACTAAGTACACTACATTCTTTCCCAATAATCATTTATGTAGTTCATTTCCTAAGGCAGATTCCTGAGGCAGTAAAGGCAAGCATTATTTGCTTTCAACACAGCATAAATGGATATTGTATATCTGACATATACAATATCCTACGTACTACCAAGCCATTTATCAACAACCTAATACTTCAGTATTACTTACCCTGGATTGCTTTGGTTCAATAATATTCTGTTTAGTCATTATAAAAAGCTAATTTGAAAGTAAGCAGATAACTGTGACAGGTACACTGACATATCATGCATTCTTCATAAAACATCAACAGTAACTCTGCAGCAACTGCATTGTCATTTCGTTGGTTTTATGCTTACAAAATACCATTGTGTAAAAGTCTTCCTGTTCGAAATATGTACTCCCAAGAATAAGATCTATGGCAGAAGTTCATTCATTTACAATTTTCAGCCAATAGATAGAAAAAAAATCACATTTATTTCTGCATGCTTATAGCTAATGACTTATGAAACCAGAATTACTAATGCAAAGTTTAAAATAAATATATTTTCCCCTAACTTAAGGAACACCAAGAATGTTTGTATACAAATAAAAGTATTTTTTTATTATTCATGGTTTTGATAATTTCTGTTCAACATGTGTATAAAATACTCAGAGCTCAGCTCTAAAGGAAAAATGGTAGCAGCAGATCCACATAAATGGATGAATTTTCTATGCGTCTGTGAATATATATATATGCATATAGAAGTGTCTTCATCTACTTATCTTTATACAATCTTCATTAGCCTGATCTCCTGAGAATTAAACTTGAGAACTAAACTTTTGCTCTTTGTCAGTGTGAGCAAAAGGCTGAAGAGTGGTGCATTATGGTACACTGAATTTAGCCCCTTTAATCTACATTGCTCTCCTCTTTCACATTAAGAAAATTGTTAGAGAAGTTACTTGGGCAACAGTTTGCCACTGACACTGTTTGCTGGTTATGTGGCTTTAAGGACAACTTTTGTTTTATGAATGACCCAACATACATAAATGCACCATATTTTAAGAATTCATGGGGGGGGGGGGGGAAACATTCCAGAACTCCCTATCATGCCATAAAAGCCAATAGAAGAACGGCTTTTGAAAAACGTTGTGAGGTGCCTTCCATTTTATCTGTTTGCTCAGTACTCCTTCACACCTTTAAAACTGAATGCCACTGCAACTTCTCTGGCACGGGTGGCTTTCCTGCTGCTTTGCTCTCTTAGCGATTCCAAGAGACAACTGCCCTGCTGCCCATACCTCCTCCTGGGCAGATCAGAGTTTGTACACTTCTTCTGAGAAAGTCTTGTCCTTCTTGCTGTCATAGAACGTATTTTTAATGGTTTAATGACACTCTGCTATAAAATATCTTCTATTCCTAATACTAGTTCTCCAAATCTTACCATAACTTTTATGGGCATTTTCAATTGAAACAAAATGTTAAAATCTAGATGGTGCAGCCATAGCCTTTTAAATGTGCAAGTACTGAAATTCCCTGTGATACACAGATATTCATTTTAATTTACAAGCCAACTACATGTAAGACACTGACTATTTATGTAGTGTTGTTTTTTTTTTTTTTTTAATTTACATTCCATACTGTAATAGAGTGTACTGATAATAGAGTTGCATTTTTTTTAAGGATGCCCTTTGTTTCTTACAGCACATAGTTCTAGCATATTTAGAGGAAAAAGGAGAGAAGCATCCATTAAAGTATAGGATGGCAAAAGGTTGCTCTTGGGCTGCAACTTTTGAGTCTGAATATGATGAAGATAACAATGAAAAAGACAAATGTAAGAATTGTGTCAGCAGCCTGGGGGAGGGATTGATGATAACCTGACCTGTTCTCTCCCAGAAAATTTATGGGAATAAAGCATTTTTAATTCTATAACTGTCTAGAAACTGACTCTAGCTAGTGACAGGAAAAGTGCCTAAGAACAGTCAAGAAGAAATTCAAATGCTTAGATTGAGTTTACTGATATGTCCTCAGTTAAGAAGGGACATAATCAATACCTAAGGAAATTGATCAGATGCACTACAAGGGACTAGAAAAACTGAAGAACTGTAATTTTGAATTTTTCCTAATGCATTTTGTACAATGTACCATGCTGTTCTATGTGCTTTGTTGATCTGTGATGTAGAAAAGCTCATGTTATCAATAAATTAGAATTTGAATAATGAATCTAGATGCAACTACAATCTATGTTCCCTAATTATTGGACAGAAGCAAAAGTTCTTACTATGGACAAATATTTCATTAATACCCATGATTCCACTTCAAAAGAGATGGACACAGCTGTGCAGCTGGAGCAGAAGTGAAACTAGAGAGCTATTCTGGAGGGTATTCCTGGATCCACATTCTGGATGTTACTTCTCATTTGTTCCAAATGGAGAACAATTATGTAGCAATTTGGCACATGCTTCTTCCTCTTCTCTTCTAGCTCGAATGTTTTGGCCATTCCAGTGGATTGACAGAGCCAAGATATCATCCACTCTCCACCTCTGCTGGTAACATTGCTCCCTTCAAATGGAATATTTATGTCTACTGCTCTTTATTGTTGTTTTGAATACTATACACCAGTACACATTTATAACTACACACACTGGAAGAATGTCAGAAAGCACTTTTTTCTTTTTTTTTTTAAATAGAAAGAAATAAAATGTTTCAGCAAGAGAACCTCCACTAGCTTTCATATCTTCTCCTGAGAGAAGCAAAGCAAAATAAAAAGAAAGAAGGATTATCATATACTGTGTCACAGGCAAATGTTATTTGGTCATAAGATAGCAGGCCATAGCATTATGATTGACATAGCCTCCTAATGATGCATTTTCTGGCACTTATGGTTTTCAAATCTAATTTTAACTTTTTAGTAGTTGTTAGTGGTGATATTTAATAAGTTTTTGAAATAAATACAATTTAGCACAATCAGGAAGGAAATTAAAAACACATGTGTCTGCTGGGTGTTAAAGAATGAAAATTAAATGTTGTCCAAGTTATTGTAATTTTTATTGACAAATTTCATCATAATCTGTACAAACAACAGAACTGTAGAAGCCACGTACCAGTAACCTAGTCACATACTTGACACAATATGCTTAGCGAGTACTTGAAAAGTTAATTAGCATGGCACTCAATTTCAGTTATTTTTTACAACTATTTGAATCATTTTTCTTGACGCTAAACATTCTATAGCCTCAGTTTTAGACTTCACTGTGCATTTATTTAAACTTTAGATCAAAATAAGTTCACCACTGACTACAAGCTAAAGTTAAAAGTGCATGCATCAGACAAACCCCAGTTTCCACTTATGGTCGCGGACAGCAGTAAGTTACTGAATCTAGATTCAGTAATCTTGGAGGTCGTTGCTGTAGGACCTGGACAAAACCAAACCAGAATTAGCATAACTTTTTATGAATTCGTTCCTGGGGATGTCTTTTACATTATTTCCTATTTTTTTCCTGCATGATTTAAATCAGAAATTTCTCCATGGTTTATATTCTGATAGAACTATGTTATCTATATTTGACTTCCCCAATATCTACAATACATATATTTATTCTTTTTTTTCTTGTGCCTTACATTTATATTGAAAAAAGAGTTGAAGCACATACCTTGAATAGAAGAAATTCATGCAAGCTGAAGAAAGAGGTCAATTATCCTATAGACCTGCCTACAAATTGTTACCATAATAAAGTATTTTTCCATGTAAATAACAAATGTACGCTATTTGGCTGAAAAGCCAGTGCTACCTCTGGTTGTGAATGAGTGAAAGATAGAATATATCTAGAACTGTAGCCAGTAATTCTTCCTTACATGCTAAAAAACTCTAAGGGATAGATTTACGTCTTCAAGATGGAGTAACCAACAGCTTTCCAAATATTTTCCTTCTCATACCAGTCAAATGTGATACCTTTGTTACTTGCCTATGATATACACCTCCATACTAAAGCATTTACTGTATATTATTACTACCTGTTGTTAACTTCTGTACCACTGGAAAAACATAATAGAGTGACAAGAAAGCAAAATGTAGACTGCTTACTTGTGAGCAGAAAGGAACAATATTTTCAGAATGAAGATCCTGTCAAATGTCATGCTTGTACAGTGCAGCCTTTGAAGGATCTGGCCCATTAAGTTTTAAAAAATGATGCTCAGTATAGATTTGATAACTGAATTACCCAGTTTTAGAAATTGCCTGTCACTTCAAAACATTTCTTTGTCTGAAGAAAATAAATACTCTGCAAAACAGCTCTTTGTTGGTAACATTCAGGGAGACAGCTCTGTATCACTTATATTGGGAACATCTTTGGAAGAACAACTTTGCATACATAAAGATTAGAATCAGTTTTATAATAAAAAAATAAAAGCTAAAAGAAATCCATGGCAAAATGGCAGTGGCAAGGGGCAGTAGTTGCACACTGTGACTTGGTATGTTCAGACTGGGCATCAGGAAATTTTTTTTACAAGCAGAGTGGCAGTGGAACTGGTTATGAAAAGGGGTTGAGGAACCTCCATCCCTGGAAGCTTTCAAGGCTCACTAGACAAAATTACAGCTGACCTGATCTAGTGTTGCCAACAGACCTGATTTGAACAGGAAGTTTGGACAGATGACCTCCACAGGTAGCATTCAATCAACATTTCTATGACTCTACTGTTACTAAAATTATGATAATTTTAGGTGTATCCTTCATAGCTGTATACTGCTTAGTGTGTTTACTTTCCTTTTATAGTCAATGGGAATAAATATGTCTTCAAAATAAGATCTGATTTCTTTTAACTGTTTACTTTAAGCAGAGATGAATTGTGCACTAGACTATACTGACCGTAAATGCATCTTAGACTGAGAACTTGAGATGCAGATGTTCAATTTTAGTCAAATTAGCCCCATCTTCTCTGATTATAAAGAATACATACTGTTGACTCAGTTAGGAGCTGATGGCATGTTTATGAAACTTATTTAGTGATTGTTTCAGGTATACTTCATAAACAGTCTGGAAGGGATGGAGCTTTAACAACATAGCAGCTGTTCCTAATGAATTTCACTCTAACACTGCTTTAATGTTAACAGTAATAGCAATGCTACAGAGCAATAATACACATCTCAAGAAAATGAAAATCAGAGCCCTTTTGCTCTTGTTCAGCAGTTGTACTTCCTACAAAATTTTTCAGAAATTCCAGCCTAAGAGATAAACTAAGAAAGCATTCATCGCTGGCTTTGTCTTTAGTATCCTAACCTATACACATACCTTGATCTGGGTTTGACCTATATTTTTGCATACTCAAATCTTCAAAATTAAACAGCTAGATATTGAAAAAATAAGAAACCAAAGTCTAGACCCAAACCTGATAATCTGGATTCTATTCCATGTTCAAAGCTACAGAAAACTTACTTGGTCCTCAGCAGAGATAGTAAAACAACATGAATGACTTTTTTTTTTTAACAAGTAGAAATATTAAAGGCACTCAAGTAAGAACTTTAAAATAAAAAAACTACTTTAAAATAGGCTTACATGTTGTTTTTTCTTGTAGACTGAAAATTGATTCTGAAAAACACAAGTGTATGTTTTTCTTCCAGGAGGATGTTGTCAAATCTCATTGACCAAATGACTTCTGAAGCCCAAATGAAATAAAAAAGAATAGCTTAGGCATTTCAATGCTTCTCATAGGTTTTAACATGGGTTCAGAATTATTTTTCACTGCTTGAATTTGCAAGATGTTTTTACCATCTTACTGATACTCATTTAATTTAGCTTTGCTCCAAGGTACTTATTTTAGAGTAGGTTGATTTAAATTGGCTTGGTTTAAAGTTTGATTTTCAAAAGCCTGCTGCTTATGTGGAAGCTTTAAAAGCATGTTCATGACAACGTGCTACAAGTTAGGCATATGAATGAGTTACCAACTCACACTTCAGAGGCAGATTTTCCAGAATATGCATACACAGCTATGGAACCAAAAGAAACAATTATGGATACAGCTGGGTACCAGAAAGCATAGTAGGTCATTACAACTGCAAATGAAGGGCATTCAGATGAAAAAATATGACTGAAAAATTAAGAAAAATTAGAGGCATTTGGATACTGAGTCCGTTATGAGAATAAATTACATCTTACCATAGGAACTTAGTTAAAGAAGATGACTCTGAAGTCAGTGGAACTCTGCTGATGAAGGGGCCAGGTTCTGAACCACTACAGCTTCATTGTTCCCTTCAAAATTTAGTTGATTATTATTATTACTATTAAAAAAGGGCTGCTGGATTCCCCTCACGTTCATGTCAACAGACCACGACTTGGTCATCTGGAAATATTATCACATTAAATTGAGATGCATTAGAATATTTTTCAATTTTATAGTGAAATTTTCAATTTTTCCAGTGAACTTGCTCCCCTCAATGCACTTTACTGATCAAGTTGTGCTTGATTATTTAATCAGTAGTAACTTTAGGTACTGTGGTATCTTCTGAATATTGTTAATCTTTAGATTATTTTGCTTAGAATGCCATATCTCTGGAATGCACTGCTTCTGTTTCTCTGTGTTCACCTTCCTTTGTCCTCCTTTGTTTAAATAAGAGTTAAATAATTACAGAAACTGCATTCATTTATTTGTGAAGGATAACATCTCTGTTGCCTTCTCATCCGGATTTGAGGCAGACTGAGTTAATGAGACATGCACTTCAGTCTTGTTTTTCTCCTGTGTATCTAAATGGTAACTATTATAGGTCTGTTTACTTCCTTTCTTTTTTAGCAGTGGCTCACCTTTAACATATCTTTCAAATTACACTACTTGTCTTTAGACTCCTCCATGTTGCTGTTCATTTGGAAGCCTCATTTATTTTTAAAGCCCTATTTTGACAGGTTTCTTGCTTTTAAAAGAATTAGCTGCATGAGAAATTGATCCAACTAACATTCATTCTTTCACTCACTGAAATGCTTCTATGACTGACAGGTTACATTGTATAGTTGTATTTTTTTAGCTGCTTTATGCTTCTTTCCACTACTTTAAAGCTACTTCTCCTCCAGTCTATACTAACAAGAGCTTTGGCCTTTGTAGTACTCACTTTGATGTAAGAGAATTTGGTTCAAGTTCTTGTTTTAATTGATCAGGTCAGAGATGCAAAACTAGTATCTATTTCACACATGGCAGATAAATTCCTTGGATAATAAACCAGTTGGGTTGGAACATATTTACTTTCCTTTTCCATCACTCTCCATTTTGTACCAAAAGTGTATTAACAAAGAATGAGAAAATAAAAAATCTGTAATACGAGCAAAGAGAGCTTGGATTGAGTCCTGAAAAAATCTCTCAGAATGAGTATATTTTATAGCTGTGGTAGGTGTTCACAAGATGTCTTTCACAACTACTAGAATGCAAGATTTTTAGATTTCTTTGTCATTTGGTAATATTCAGTTTAACTACCCTTTGAAAGCTGTGTTCCTTAGGGAAAAATCTGAGCTTTCTAAATAACTCTACAGTTCCTGATTATCCAAGATTTTGGTACAACTAATTAGGATAATGAGAGTGTTTTAAGGCTGGAAAAGAATCCCACAAAACCATGAAGAGTCACCCAGAAAACAGTGTTGCTGGCTGAAAATTAACCTTATTTATTTTAAAAGAATTTTTTTTCTCCAGCTTTAAAGTAACTTGTGTAGTTCTATTAGGATCCACCATGATTTCTGGTCCCTTCTCAAATTTACAGACACCAAACGCACACATTTTATTCCCAGCTCAGCCAAACGCTATTATGAAGTAAACTGATTGGTCTTGTCTAGTTAATTCCTCTTTTCCATTGTATAAACAAGTGTCAAACACAACTTTTTATAGCAGCACCACACTAAGAACTTATATTCAGATATATATTATATTCACTGTATTCAGAAATAATTTCCAGATATATTTATTTCTATGATGTACTCATTATACAAAGATAGTCCTCATATCTTGTTCATAGATGTATAACTTTTTATCTGAAATCCTGCAACAAAATCTCTTGTATTTGACAATGTATTCACACTGAAAATTGCTTCATGAGATCTGTCAGTTATTAATAATTGATTCAATAAACATGCAATCTACTGACATTTTTTTGTTTACACATCAGCTCAGGAACATTCATCAATCAGGAAATGAGATTCTTTGACAAAACCTAGTTTCTAACTAGGCAAATACATTCCATTTCTTTACTTCATTACTAACTGAGTCCTAAAATAGAAGGAATCACTAGGTCAACTTTCTGCTTTGATAGCTCCTTAGAACTCAGTGCATGGTATCTGAGGTTTCTGATTTTCAAAACCAGCTCCTACTTTGATAAGCTGTGTTTCTATAAGGGTTTTCAGGTTCCTAAAGGTAAAATCAAGAATTTACTTGGTTTTTCAAAGTTTTTTGGCACCTTCAGTTCCTTTTGGTTTAATTCTTTACAAACCTAGATATAAATAAAATAAACCTATTTAAATGTTTTTATCTATTTACATGGTTTGGAGAGAAGCTAATTATCTCTACTTGACTGTCCCACATTTTGATTTCTATTTTTCTACTAACTTTACTGTTTAGCATGCTATTGGAAAGACCCTACAGAGGGAAATGACATCTTACTATCATTCTAATTTTGGACGTGGTTTTATATGGCTTAGTATGAAAAATCAACAAAACTATCTTGCAAAACCAGCTACCATTCTACACACTGTATTTTGTAAAAATAAGTGTATTTCCAGTAATGTGTGCATTTTTAGCATGTTTAAATCTGCTGAAAAAAATGAAAAGATATAGCCCCTTTTGAGACAACTGAAGTGTTAGTATCAAACTGTGAAGTACTGTGAATCTTTGTGATGCATCTGTGCATCAACAGCTAAAATACCTGAAAGCACTATATATTTTTTCAATGTTTTATGTGCTTCTATTAAACTTTGTGATTACAATTACTTGAAAAATTCAGAGGCCTTCCTACTTGTGTATCATAAAATATCTATCTTACAACTTGTATGATGTGCTTCTTATGTTTTAAAGAGAGCATGAAAATGTATTTGCTCAGTGCCTATACAGTCGTCACAGTTGCAATATTCTATGTGGTTACCCTAGTATTTTTACCATCATTTTTCAACCTTCTAACAAAATATGTAAAGAAAGAAAAGCAAAATATCCATGGGAAATTAGTCAGAAAAATCATCTGTGTTGACATAATTTTGAATCTTAAGTTAACAATGTTTTCAAAAGGCTGCGAGTGAAATGTTGCTGATAATATTTATACCTCAGTTTCTCAGTGCTGCCAAGGCTAATTGAAAGTCAGTCAAGGGCTGGAGGGTGAGGGCAGAGCCCTGCTAGTGCCTGGATTGCCCCAGCTCCTGGCTCCCACCTTCGGGCAACCCCCATCCCTCCTGTTCCCTGTCAGTGTATATCTAGTGACATACTGTTGCTGTAATCTGTATTCGCCAAGTTGAACACAAAAGCAAGTACAAAATATTTTGTAGTGCGATCAAATACATTTTATTGTACAGAATAGTATTTCTTCATCTATTATAATAAAAATACCTCAAAATTACATAGAATATTCTTCTATTTTGCAGTCATAAACATTTTGAAATAAACTACAGAAACACAAACACAATACTCTATATTCTTTATAGTTACTTCATATTCCTTCTTTGTAATTCTCAATGTGTTCCTGTTAAATTAATTGAAAGAATATGAGATTCCTTCTGTAGGAAAAGTTATACCTCTAAATTCCTGTGGTTTGCAGCTAAACTCTAAACACAATGTAGGTTAATGCACACAGCAGGTGCATCAAATTACTAAGTAGACTTTATCTTTGTCATTTGAACTAGGCCCATTACTGTGGAAAGCAGTGATTTGGTGATGTGACAAGTACAATCAAAAGCACACTAAAAGCAGTGAAAGCAAATGATGCACATTCTGCAGTTATAGGAACCGAGGACTATGTGGATACTCTACAGTTGCAATACAATGTAGTTACAGTGGACAGACTCATGAATAGTTCTATTTGTTGTAATTTGCAGGAGAATGAGTACAATACAAGCTTTTTGTCAAGCATCTGCAACTATAGCCTTCTGAAAACATTTCATGTTAAATGTGCCGTGTTTAAATGGACCCACTACATGGGGTTTTATTAAAAATATTTTTTATGGAACACACCCAATGTGTCCTAAATCCTGTTTTAACAGACTCTGCTCACTAGTTTAAGAAGATGTTTTTCTTACTCTGCTACTACAAATATTTTTTTTTTCTCTTTTAATCTGCAATTTCTGTGCTCTCTATTCTTTTCCATAGGTGCTTATGGATCTACTACTTTTCTTCTGCTAGGAACTTCCATACATGCCACTTCTGATTTTGGACTTAAAAACATTTTAAATACCATATCCAGAACTATACTGGTTGTACTGGCTGTCTTCCTCTATAACTAGCAAATAATAGTTTACCTTATTTATCTCTGAATAAATCAGTTTTACACTTGAAATCCTGGAATTTACATTCAAAAAAGGGAGGGATCTTTTTGGAGAGCTGGAAAAAAAATGGAAGAGCTCCTGAGTGATCTAATTCACTTTAGGCACTGAACTATTTCTGCAATATCCCAGATTTAGGAAAGCTCAAAGGTACTGAAATGATTCTTTGTCTCCATTGCTCATGCTGTCTTTTGAGAAAAGCGGCTAAAAATCTCACTCAAGAGCATAGATCTTTTCTGAACAGAATAGAAAGTGCTATGAATAAAAAATGTTTGTGATAGAGATGGACTCAAAGCCTAAAGCATGAAAAAAATGTTTGATCTATACATTTCATAACACAAAAACAAGGGTTGAAATCTTACCCCACTGAAATCAATGGCAAAAACTCCCATTTTACTTTAATAGCCAGGTTTTTACCTGAAAGACCTGCAAGGAGGGAAGAGTGATGTGTTTAGGGGGTTTTTTTTGGGGCACTGTAAAAATACAGCCAGTAATTTCCTAGCAACATTTTTCACATAAGTCATTGCTGCAGGGCTAGCTAGCATTTGACTGAATCTGAGAAGGCAGGAGTTTGTTCAGTTTGCAATTGAATGGGAGGTGTGTAGCCTCATGCCTTTTAAAGACAGAAAGTACTCAGATCCATCTGCATCCTGGAGAGCTTCACCCACTTATTCATGTGTTAATCACAAGCACTTTGAAGTAAAAAACTCTGTGGTTCTGACTCATTTCTGACAGCTCTGCTCCAACAGATTTTCTCTATTCTCACTTCAGCTTCAGGCTCTTTTAGAGTCCATGCCTTCAGCTCCAAAAGCTTCATCTTTATCTGCACGGAGGAAGCTGATGGGTATCTCAATCAGAAGCTGATGGGTATCTCAATCAGTCATTTTGTGTGGAAATGGGACCAGGAAAGATGCAGAAGGGTTTCTTGAGATCTTTTGCTTTTGTTAGCTCCTGCAGCTCCGTGGTGGGTGATATATGATGCTCTGTCATAGCTGCACAAGGAATATGGCAGCTTCCAGGACACTCAGGCCATGGAACTGTCAGTGAGGGAAGGCACAAAGCTGGTTAGATGTTTCAGATCAACCATATAACTGAAACAACAAACATAAAATACAGAACATGAATGATGAGGTGCTGGGAACAGGACACCTGTGGAAAAAACATACTTGGTCAAAAAAAAAAATCTGACTTATGCAGCCACATTAGAGTGTGAAGCCATTTTCTCTAGTCTCCTTTTCTATTCCTACTACAAAAATTGCAAAACAAAACCAGGACAGTTATCAGCATGCTGTCATTGAATACTATTTTCTTAAAATCCACTACGTAGATTGAAATCTTGTGAGAAGAAGAGTAATGCAACTGCCCTGGAATTCTATCCCAGGAAGGTGAGACCAGGCAGGCACTGTTAAAAAGCAGCACCTAGGTAGCATAGGCACACACCAAGGGGGATGTATGGGAACTGGCATCCTCTATAAACAACATTTCTCCTCTTCTGTTTCCGAAGAGTTTCCTCCGAGTCTGCAACAGGCACAGAGACTGTTTTCACCACTTTATCATTTGTCCTTATTGCTCATCTTCATACTTAATGTTCTATATTTGATGTTTTGTTGTGTTAATACCTCTCTTTGAATGGCATAATAGTCTGATATCTTTCTTTCTAAAGACTTATCTTTATTTATCTGCTTGACTGAACTTTGTCATCTACTTACTCGACATTAGTAGATTTATCTTTTTGTTCATTTAATGAACAGAAATGATAAACATAATTTAAAATTGCTGTGTTATTCGTGCATATTGAGAAGTGAAAATTAAGACTTTAGCATAAAAGAACAACTTGACAATGGAATAAGAAATCCACACTTTTGCCATTTCTGCTGTGATTATTCAAATTAATTCACTTGGTCTTTTAATTGGATTCATTCAGGGTCATTATTTTTCTTTTATGGAGAACAAAGGACATTTGTTGTGTGGTTATTTAGTAATGCAATACACCATAAATGCACACATACTAAAAGGGAAAATGGCATTGAACTAGCATTGCATACTGCTTTATTATTAAAATCCATCTGGATTAGATACATTTGAATGTTCTGTCATTAATACTTGCATATCATCATTTCTGCAAGAAGTAATTGAGAAGTTAAAACAAAAATATTCTAAGTTATTGAAATGCACAATACAAAAACAGAGCTAAGTGAAGGAGACACCTTGAACCTATAGTAAACTGCCTTTTTTGTGAAGTCAGTAAGCTGTACCAATTACACTATTTCCCAGTGCACTGGTATATGCTGTTTTCTGTTCTAGATTATCTTTGTATCAACAAAAACTGCAGAAAAACAAGAGTAGAACTCTGCTTCAACAGCTTGTTGTCACACCTTGAAGCTAAGGCTAAATAGAACAATGCTCCTATTTTAATTTTCAGAAATAACACAAGATCTTTTTACTTTGTGGAAAGTTGATTTGGAGGGGCAGTCTGCAGTGTATATCTGCACAGGATACCTTTTAAAGAAGAATGCCAAAGGCTGACATTTTTGATATTTTACTTTTAGATCCTGAGACCTTAATTGTACAATCATATAAAATGTGGTAAAGGTATTGCTGAGGAAGTAACTCAGTGAAGGGAAACATTGAATCACATCCATTTCACTACAAATAAGCTGGCAAAATAGGCTACTAAACAAGTGGTTTTACGTGCAGATGAAAATGAGAGAAGGACACATCTGCGTGAAGAACAGATGTGTCCCATAGCGTATCAGTGCTGTTGTTCACCCGCTCATCCAAGTCTCTTCTGTCCTTTCCTGTGGAAAGCAAGGGAATGGAAGGATGTGAAACAACTCCATACCTAACTGGTAGTTCTCCCAGGGTCAGTGGAGCCTGCCTGGGGACTTGGAGGCTTTGAACTGCTCCCAGAGGCCCTTTTTCCCCCTGGTTAGGGACAACCTGAGATAAATCAGTGACTTTTACATCAGTCCCTAGTTAGCTGTGATTGTGGACACCTCAGCTAAGACCTCTGTGTCTCAACCAATATACCCACAAAAGGAAAAATCCTATTGACTTTCATATTTATACGCAAATATGTCATTTTCACGTGATGTGAATATTGGAGTTCAGACATTCACCTCTGTGAAACGTTGCCACACAGGGCAAGTTCTTTTAGTTTATCTCTGCACAGGTAAAAATTTGATGATGGTGTTCATGATAATTAACCTTCCCTTCCTTGAATATTGTTGTTGTTCTTTGGGGAAAAACACTCTTAAAACCTGAAAGCCAAAGATTTCCATTCTATTTTTCATTGCCTTTTTAATTAACCATTATTTCAATTTCTAAATGTTTCTAAATGGTTTAGTAGGAAAAAAAAAGAAAATTAAAAAACCCTTAGCCTTTGTTTTTAAACTACTTGCACATCAAAAAATATGATCAGAGATGGCTATTTAGTTATGAGGCTACCTCCAGGCTATCAATCTGAAATAACATTTTTCATCAATTTGAGTCCAAATTCATGTCCCCTGAATTAGTCAGCCAAAAGGCAGTTAGATGGTTCCCCAAATTAGCCAGCTGCCTTTCAGTTGCAAAGGAACACCCTAAGGCTGGATAAATCATTTCTCCTTTATGTCTCATAGGCAGTAATTTGGATGGTAGGCACTTATCCTGAATGATCCAGCTCCCTTTTATCTTGACCTGGGCAGCTAGATAGCCTGAAGCTTGCAAGATGCTCTTATGCCAGGCCCACAAGATGCTCTTTTCTTCCCCATCTATGTTTCTGCACAGCACTTCAAACATTTATCCCAACTATCACAGCTCCCTTCTGCGAGAAGAATTGCCTGATTGTTTTTTAATATGAGGAAGAGAAAATGATTGGTCATTTAAGTGGAGCCAGCAAGGAATAGCACCTACTGGGCTATTTCCCAGACTTAGGAAATCATGTTTCTAAACACACTTCTTTCCCAATTACTCTTTTCACTCCTGACTGCATCAAGAAGTAGCAGTCCCACATTTGGATAGTAGGATTATTATACTATTAAATGGTAATCCTATGCGTTTGCTAGATAAAAAGTTTAATGAAGGGATAGTTCTCCAGAAAGAGCAAAGGTATGGGGAGGTTAAAAGATCCACAGGACCCTGAAGCTTCATGGGTTTTGAGGCAGCAGCCACATACTGTCCTCCAGACTCCCCAGATCCACCATTTTTACCTGAGACAGAAAAGAGCGCAAGTCTTGGGAACTCTCTCAGCAACATGACAGTCAATGTCGTGAATGTCCATCCCATTTCTCACGGCTATGAGGAAGGCATGATTCATATTTTGGCACCTTTCAACTGCTTTCAAGCACCTAACTAAATTCAGCTATGGCATCAGACAGCATCTTATCCCTGGGAAGGGACATGCATCCCATGACCAGGGACATCAAGCTGAAGATCAAATTAGAAACACTGTATTCCAACAATACAGAGTAAAAACACTCAAATATGTACTGATCCAGAACCTCCTCAGGTATGATAATACATACTTTCCTAACTTCTGGGAAAGCTATCTGTCCTTCATCCCTTCTGCCAACAAAGTCTGCCTGACAGAGTAGCATGGATGAGATCTCTGGGACTCCCAACCAGTGAAGGCCAAGTGCGGCTACCGATTCTCTCCAATTTGGGATGGACATATCACAGTTCTGCAATACTGATGTTTTCTCTTCTCATGCTTGCTTGCCTGACCTCTCCACAGCTGGACATCCTTCCAGTGAGGTGAAAACAAACTGAGTCCCCATCCTTTCTGTCAAAAATTTTTCCTCTTTCTGTCAAAACTTGTTTCTCTTTCTGTATCACCACATACATGCTTTGTCTAAACCAGATATCTCTGTAATTTATTACAAGATAACTTTTCCAGTTATCTTTCTCGCTTCCCCTCACATAATTTTTGAAAATTTGCCTAAACCACATCAACTCCAAACCATTTGTGGGAGACTACTGCTTGAAGCAAGCTTTGAAAAAAAGTCAACCCATTCTTTCCTTTAGACCATTTTGGGTTTTTTTTTTACCACTCCCTAATTTACAGTCTTAACCCAGATGACCTGAGAGACTTGCCAATCAGTAACAAAAGTAGAAAACCTGTGGAAATTCAGAAGGCTTCTGTATGTCTATTAAGAGATTGATATATGGGATGGTTCTTTCAATGGTTCCGATGGGTGTACATACTAATAATTCCAGTCCTGTAGCCGTGATGTACACTACAAATGGAGTTGGGGCAGAATGCTTGGTATGGAGCTTTTTAAAGTTCTTTTGAAAATTTTGGGTGAACTGGAAGGAAACAAGAACCTTGTAAAAGAGAAACACATAGCTGAAAAATAAAAAGTGCAAGTAAAATGTGTCTAGCTTTTCAAAAGTCTGCTGAGAGTACAAGAAAAATATTAGTGACCTTATGAATGGATGTACAAAGACTTGGCTATTGGGGAAGTAATTTGTGGAAACTGCCTAGTTAAGAAAAAAAAAACAACTTGTTTTGATATGACACAATTTTACTTTGTTGCGGTTTAACCTGGCAGGCAGCTAAACACCACACAGCCATTTGCTTACTCCCCCCCAGTAGGGGGGAGGGAAACAAAATAAAAAAGGTAAAACTCGTGGGTTGAGATAAAGACAATTTAATAGGACAGAAAAGAAAGGGCAAATAATAATAATAATGATAAAAGAATATACAAAATAAGTGATGTACAATGCAATTGCTTACTACCCACTGAACAATGCCCAGTCAGTTCCAGAGAAGCAGACCCCCAGCCAGCTTTTCCCCCAGTTTATATACTGAGGATGATGTCATATGGTATGGAATATCCATTTGGTCAGTTGGGGTCAGCTGTCCTGGCTGTGCTCCCTCCCAGCTTCTTGTGCACCCCCAGCCTACTCACTGGTTGGGTGGTGTGAGGAGCAGAAAAGGCCTTGACTCTGTGTAAGCACTGCTCAGCAGTAACTAAAACACCAGTGTGTTATTGACATTATTCTCATCCTAAATCCAAAACACAGTACTATAGCAGCTACAAGAAAGAAAATTAACTCTCTCCCAGCTGAAACCAGGACCTACTGCAAGTGAATATTTACACAGGTGCTTCTTATAATGGTGGACATTCTCTGACTGCTGCCAGGTTGCTCACTGAAAGCAATACAGATTCTTTATTAGCTTTCATGTAAAACAGTGTTTGGTAGTTTCAAAAAGATTTTTGGAATGACCAAAACCTGTTTGAAATCTCAGTATATACCCACAAATATTAGGAAGAAATCAAAAAGAAAATGTGTTCAGGAAGAGGTTAATGAGCTGCAACAAGTGTAGTGAGTCTTTAGTTTTGTTTTCTTTGAACATTGCTCAAAGTTTAACAAGGAATGACTAAAAAAAAAAGAAAAAAATGAAGAAGAAACAGAAAAGGTAATACCACCATCATCTTAAAATGAAACCTCATGAGCCTTGAGCTATGAAGACTTGTATATCTCCCAAGACGTTCTGAAAACAGACTAAAAGCAAAAAAAAAAAAAAAAAAAAAGACATCCTGTTTTCCAAAAGTTGTACACAAATTACCTTAAAAGCCTCATTTCCATCTTTCTTTACACATGATTCATTACGAATAGGTTATGTCCTGGCTAAGCCTGTGTCTAAAGTTTTGGTCCTGTTGCCAAGAAAAAAAGCATTGCTGGATGCTCTTGAGGGAAGGAGGCACACTTGATGCTCTCGAAAAGAGAGGGTGTGAAGAAAAGAAAGGTGAGCTGTGCGCATCTCATAAATCCCAAAAGATCAAGAATGCCAACAAATCACATGCTATTTCTTCAGATATTTTAAAGGTTGGGGCCTGCCAGCACTCACTGTTCACTAACTTTAACATGCCTCTTCATAACCACGATACAATCATGATAGCCAGGAACATGCATGATCAATATTGCTGTGCTATCATATCCAGAAATCACTTTTGAGAGCAGAACCAACAGTGACAAAGGACACTTGCTGACTGAAAAAGATAGAGATTGATTTCTTTCATAAGTCATTGGCCACAGAAATATGAGTTGGTCCACTGTCTCTCATGTTTTTTTATTGTGATCAAATGGTGCAACCTCCTGAAGGATAAAAGGGGGTTAAGATGCTATTGTTCTCCACCAGCTACAGGATTTGGGATTACAGTGAAAGTTAGATGAGCCCTACTTCTAGTTAATGTCTGTGCCATATACCTGGAGATGAATTAGGTGGGGAAAAAATAGCATTGCGATTCATAAAAAAAAGAAAAGATATAGCCTTCTTATGATGAGATTGGTGAAAGTGACAAATGCACACAAAGGAATACCTGTTAGAACCATAGAGCTTGCATCACAAGTCACATCACTGTGGACAAAATTGGGGTTTTTTTATAGCTCTGAATTCTGAACAGCAAAGCATCACCATGACATGGCATGACCTGGGAGGCTATATAAAGGTTAAATAAAATTTCAGGCTAAAGTAAATAAATAAATATAAATAAAAATGTATTGTCCTCTTTCACAGCTGAAGGCAATAAAACATCACTTTAAGTGGTTTTTATGAGAAAAAACACAATTAGGTACTGTAGTTTCAAATGAATGGAAGCAGCAAGAAGAATCACTGTTACTGTTTATAATCTTCATTTTATAAAAAAGAAGTTTGGTATTGATTCTTATTTTCTATTTATTAATGATTTTAAAACTGCATAACCGGTGCACCTATGTTTCTGTCACAGAGAAAAAATATCATCATTGCTATAACTTCTCTGAGTAACATGCTTAAAAAGGAGCATATTTTAATAAGCATATTATTAAGCATATGCTAATTAGCATATGTTTATTGGACTTGAGTCCAGTTACCTCAATCTTGTAGCTATTTTCTCTGTGAGGAACTATTCTTTAGGATATGTCTGGAAGCTGAATTTTTAAAAATGGTCTGTAAAGTAGATTTTTAAAAACCTGTTATTAACACATTGTATTTTTAAAAGTATTTTCTCTGTTTTTTTTCTGTATGCATACGAGGCAGCATTTGCAGAAAGCCAAATGCTGCAAGACAAGCTGCTTTCCAGTTTTATGGTACATTGCTCCTTTCTGGATTTTCTGCCCACAGTGTTTGCCACTAAAAACCTCCATCCCTAGTGCAAAATTTAGAAGGCGACTGACCATTAAAATTTTGCTGCCTGCTCTGTCAAGTAGAGTAATTTAATTACATTAAGTAACTATTTAAAAAATGCACTAAAATGATGAACTCCAGTAGACCCTCCATATATAAATGCATTTTACGCAAACATCCATGTTATATTGTTTATCATACACCCATAAGTAAATGGAATGTATATGTGTTTGCAAGATTTCCCCACCAGAACACAGATTCTTCCATTTTATCCTAAATGAGATTACTACAGGATTTGGACATTGTTCAAATTTTAGAATGTTAATAATTGTCTATATAGGTATATATTTTACCACTAAGAAATCCATTGCTTTCTTTTACTGTTAAACAGGAGTTATTTTCAAAGAAATATTCAAAAAATCCTTTTTGCTTATAGAACTGAAATGAACAGAAGAGATACACTGGCTGTGTGACAGTAAATACTTTGACATTTCTTATGTGTATAATATTCAGTATGAAATCAAGAACTGTCCACATAATGCATAACTAGTCCAATACCTGCTCAATTTTAACTGTTAATTCACTGCATGTTGCATACCTTGACTGACTTTTAATTTGACACCGATACCGATCATTATAGCATGAGGGTCTATAATTTGTTTGCTATAGAAGCCCAGTCTCCAGTGATGAAGATATAGCTGATTCCCATTCATCTGAACACCAGGTGCCTGAATCCCACCTTACTGGGAGTTCAAGAGCTGAGCTAAGAACCCATAGGACATCTTCTACATGAAACAGATGGCAATCCTAAAGTTCTAGTCAGTGGATGCCAGTATCACTGTCATGGTTAAAATACCACTTCTTTACAAGATAGTTCTCAAAATATGCACTTTCTGTTGGTAGTTATGATCTAATCTAAGTAGTACTAGAATCAATATAATGAGCCTTGGAAATTTAAAAACGTTCAGATGAAGAAAATATAGAGAGTAAAACCTCCCTGGGACAAATATTCAAGAGAGTAAAACCTCCCTGGGACAAATATTCAATCAAAGTCAATATGCCTACACCAATTTTCACTAGTAGAGGTTTGACCCTCTGTTATCATCAAGGTCCTACAGCTTAACCAGTGCTCAGTAGGACCCTGCCTTTCACACCTCTGAGTAGATACCTCTATTCAGATTGTATCACCATATAAATAAAGCTGTGAAAAGATTGACACATAATTATAAGTGATCATTTTAGCCTTCTGAGAGTCTCCTAGAAAGCCTAGCAAAATAATGTAGGCCAGTGTAATTTTTTTCATTTTCAAAATAAAGCCATTGTTTGTGTAACAAAGCAAAGTTTGCATGCATCACAGCAGTGGAGAGAAGTGATTGTCAAAGGGTGGATTCTGTCTACTGGAAAATGTTTTTCCACGGCAAGTATTTCCTAGGTGATCTACAGCGCTTTTGTTTCAAAGCAAAATGAGATAAAAATGCTGAAGGCCTGATAATATTTCCAAAGCAGGCTTCTTGAAGAATATGGGGGTGGGGGGGGAAGTAAAATTGGAGTCGCTAATAAAATTACAGGGACATGTTAAAAAACTGGAAGCAAGGCCCTCAGTAGCAATACCAAACTACACTCTCATCTCCAGCATAAGATTTGAGAGCAGGAGGAGGAAGGGTGGTTATCACTATCTCCAGCTACTGAGGATGCAGTCATGGTCTAAAATATTCAGATCTCATAGAAGTACTTAGCTCTTAGTCACTCCACATCATGAAACATCTGTTATTCATGATTTAGTCTCATGATTTAGAAGCCAAACAGTTAGTAGGTGATTTATCCAGAGCCACTTGGATCTGGCTGACTAAATCCTAAAATCACTCCTGAAATTATACATATTTATTCTCAGACCATCCCTGTTGTGACTCAGTAATATATAGCGTCGTCTGTTCTTCACAAAGTCTGAGTGACTCATAAAGAGCCACTTTTGCAGAAGGTGGACAACTCAGTTTCTTTGAAGTTTTTAATTAAAAGAGTAGAAGATTTCTTGTTCCCTAAAAACCAAACTTTGAATAGTCAAAAGTGCATAGCATTAAGGACTGCCAGCATCATGCATGCACCATCAGGCTCTGATTGCTGTCACCAGCCTCTAACCAGTAACCATCTTCCCTGCCATATTCCTTTGCAATCTCTCCCCACCTCTTCCTCATCCTTGGGCTGCCCTGGTCACAGGAACACAGCCTCATCATTAACTTTATGTTTCCCTGCAAGAAGGTGGTACCCAAAGCTTGGGGGCAAGAACCTGCTCTGGAGTTTGGCAGGGAGGGGTGAGGCTAGGGGTTACGGCCACCACTGCCACGCAGGGATCATAATCCCAACACAGCCATGCTAAGCATGACATCCCCAAACCATGGCCCCAAACTTACCACTGGGCTGCCTCCATGCTGAGCTCCCTGCAGCCCTGGCCCGTGCCTCTGCCCCAGCCACACAGCCCCCTTCAGCAACACTCACAGCTGCTTGCTGTGACTTTGCCAGCACCTTTGGGAAGGGGATATCTACTTACTATCTTCACCCATAGAACCATTGTATTGTCTGGCTCTCAGGAAAGGAGGTACTCTTTGGGTTAATTGGTGACTTGTTGCACCCTAAATTAGCAGCCTTTGAGGAGTATCTCAGGGAGCATCCAGCATCTGGGTTCATTTACCCTTCCATCTCCCACACAGGGCCCTTATATTTTTCATATTAAATAAGAATCACGGGGAGGGAGTTTGCAGAAGAATATTACAGAGAAAGATGGTTACAGGGTCGTCAGGACAAACAGAGACTGCTGGTACACACAGGACCCTGACAAGAACGTTTGTATAAAATAACCCTTAATAAATCAAAACTAACACCTTTCAGTAGGGTGGTTGTGCATGCATATTTTTCTCCACCAAAACCTGCACTGCATACTAACTACAGACATTGCATAGTTTATTGTCTAACTGTAGAGTTTTAGTCTATAGTCTCTCGCCACAGGAGAGATGGAAAGCAACATTATTTCATTATATGCAAAAAATTCTGTAGCTGCTATTTATCTCCACTCTGCATGTGTTCTTTCACCTATTTGTTGACTTCTGCAGGAAGCATAGTTTTCAAGCCCAATGGGAAAAGGATCACCTTTTCTTCTTCCTTGTTTGTACGTTGTCTACAGAGCTATGCTTTGATAGCAGAGGCCTTGATATATTTATGGTTATTTCCTTTTTTTTTATTAAAAAAACATCACAGAAAGGATAGAAGATGAGAGCTCAAAACTATTGTATGATGCACTAATGAAAGATAGCACCTCCATTGCACACTAACTGAGAGTTGGAGTCTTTGAAGCTACACACTGAAGTACTGTACTATAGCTTCAAGTTTATGCTAAAAAATCCAACTGTCCTGAATTATTGTACAGTGAAGTCATCATCAAGTTAATTTTAGGTACTAAAACCTCAAAGATATATTTTCTGATTTATGCAGTAAACCAAATGTATTTGCTTGAATAAAAATAGTATGAAAACACAAGGAACCTAAGCTATCTCACTGCTCTTGTTCACGGAACTCGTATTTTATCCACTCAGTCCATCATACTTGAGGTGCATTGCCACCATCAGATCAATACAAAACCATACGGGCTGCCATGGAGACAGTGACTGCCCCTCCTGTTTCTTTGTCTTCCTTTATTGCAGCAGCAGCTTTTGTGTAGCCATGCAGTGAACTCAGCTGGGATGAAGATGCATGAAAACTGTCCCTCAGAAACAACTAAGCAACCAGCCAACCAACCAACGTGCATGGCCACAAGAAGGCCAGTGCTGGGACTGGGAAGCAGCAGCAATGAGGAACTGAGGGAGGGACGCTGGTGTGAGACCTCTCCTTTTAGTTGGTGTCTACTCTTGCCTCAGATCCACAGTCACACAGTGACAAGAGGGAGTACCAGGGAATGAGTTGTTGTGGTGAGAAAAGTTTTAAATTATATAAATGGCAGGGAGCATCTCCAGTGATTTGGACCAAAAGGAGGACCAGATGCTCAAATGATGTAAATCAACACAGTTCTTTTCAAAGAAGTGAAGTTCCTCATACTAACTAGAGGTTCAAGTTAAAGTTTCACTGCTCAGATCCACCAGCCGAACCCAGACAAGGGGTAAATTTCAGAACTGGTTATTAATAAATTGAAATAAATCACTGGTTATCAATTCATGCATACCTAACAGATGGCTGCATAATTTATCTTAATCTCAGCTGCTGCATAATATATCTTAATCTCAATGTATCTAAATTTCTTTGCTGTAATGATTGCTTTGTCTGTTAAAGCTGTAAAGTATTTGGACCGAGGATATTTTTATAACCTGGATAGGCAGAAAGCTACACACACTTTGGCATTTGAAATATTTTTAAATCAGCAACTTTGATGTGAAAAATAAAAATTCATTAGAATATATTAAAAGAGGCTCTGTCTTCTGTATGCAAGCGTAGCATAAGAAACCTCTTCTGAATACTGAGTTTATCCCAACTGTACATAACATCACTGGTCTTGGATTTGGGAATACTGAGAAAGCTAAATAGGTCATCAAATGCTGTTATTTTTTACATTAGTCCTGTAACTCAAGAATACTTTGTCCTCAAAAGAATTGATCAAAATAGAAAATCATGAAATCAGAGAAAATAGCCTCCTGAGACTATGATATGAATTAATAATGTCCTTGTTGTATCAAATGTCTGTGAGATGATCTGATTTTATGCCAACACTTATTAAGAGTGTTTTAAATAAGTAAACACTGGAGAAGATTGATATACAAGATAAAATAAAAATATTAATTAAAAACATAAGGTTAAACATTATTTATGAACTTTTCTAAACTTAAGTCAACAGTGATTATGAGCATCTGACATAAATTATGCATGCAGCATCACACAGTCAATCTGAAACTGTAATATGTAAAAGTGCATCTAGAAATAGCTTGAAAGAGCCTCCCTGTGTCAATAAACTTTATACATCAGCATGCCTTCTGGTTAGGAGCCAAAAGTCATAGGTTGGAAGAATAATTCAATTTCATTGTCTAAGAACTGGTGCTACTTAGTCAGCTTTCTCTGATTAGGTGAAAGAGAAAACCCGACAGAATAGAACAGTTATAGTCAGTAATAATGAATATAAATTGAAACTCAGCTAAGTGTTTAGTGGTCAAATTAAAGTACAACAGTGGAGTAAAAGAACATGCTGGAGTACAGGAACTGGTAGATAAAAACCTTTGTTTGTTTGTTTGTTTGTTTGTTTGTTTGTTTTTGCATTCACACTTATCATTAAGGAAAGAGAGGACAATCTTGAATTAAGTTTAGAAAATCTGTCAAAGCAAATACTTTTCCCAGAAGCACAAATAGCTGCACAACTGAACACCACAAAGGTATGGAAGACAAGAGCTCAGTAGTATTAAGAAAAGGCTGCAACAATGAGAACAGGATATTATTTTTTCACTTTCTATGGTGCAGTGAGCACTGGATATCCTCAAAGGTTGATCTTATAAGGCTAACTCCCACAATCTCCCTATACCACAGAAAATCCCCAAGTATTTAGACAGGGTTTGATAGTCTTTGACTGAATTTCCATGATGACAATGGAATTTGAATTCATTCTTAAAAAGGAGAATTCAGTTAAGTGCTATGCAGAAATGGATTTAAATATGTATTTATGAATTTGCCATGGACAATAACCATGCTATGAGTTATACACAAGAAGCAGCTTGTTAGTATTCTGAGTCATACAGAACAATTTTTATTTTTATCCATAATAGAGTTTTCAGGATGGCTTTTTCACCTTTTGTCATGAAGGATAATTGTCTTTCTGGACAGGAAAGATATATGAAATTCATTCAGCATTTAACACCAAATATCATATAATTATTAGGAAGAATAGGAAATAGGAAAACTTTGTGGACAGCTGCACAAATGTTGCAAGACAGTCATGGCAGGCCCAAGACAAAAATACAGGATGCAAAGGCTCTAACAGGCTATAACTCAAAGATGCTGAGCTCTGCCTGCTGGCCAGTTTTATTAGCCCTCCTGACAACAGCAACAAGGGCTACCAAAGACAAAATATTTACAGAAAAACATCACCTTGGAATGGATACAAACATAACCGCAACAAAGACAAAGGAAGCTATATAGAGTTTAATAGTCATTAAGGGGATAAAGAGAGATGTGTATACAGTGAATAAAATTAAAACAAGTGTATGCAGAAGGAAACATGATATTAAACAGAGAGTCAAAATCTGACAAACCAATGAGAATAAACTATGGATAAATAATAATGAAGAAAACACAAGATGAAAAGAAATATTTAGAACATCTAGAAATGCTAAAAGGTAAAAGATTTGAAGAAGACAATGTTCCTAAAACTGTAGTATGTCTGCACGGTGTGATGTGGAGAGAAGATTTACCTTTTTTTTTTGTTAACATGGAGCAAAAAAATAGAACAAGCTTAGTATGTAAAGGAAAGATATTGAAACAGAGAAAATACTGCAGTTTGAAACTGCTGTGTCCATGAGAATTATGATTTTTTTAAAGACATTCTTGGAAGCCAAAGTTGTGTCCCATGAAACAGCAGCCCAGCATGTGCTTCACCCTCTGCATCACCTATCTGAATTGCAGGCAGCAGTGCTGAAAGAAAACAGACTTCACAAGACTTCATGGAAAGCAAAGAGCAGAACAAGATAAGACCTTTATGAATGCCGTTTCTATATCTTATCGCTAAGTGGCATTTCTCAAGTGAGTGCAGTATGTACTTTTTGAGGATGTACAGGGGAAACCATTATCTTTCCTACCACGTTTTCATAATTGTCTTTAATAAAGACATTTTTTTCTGTGATATACTTGTCCTTCCATGACTGTCACTTATCACAGATCACAGAAGTTAGATAATATGTTTTGTCCCTTCTTTTCACCTGATACCTTTTTAAACAAGAAGACACATGAGGTCAAGAACAATATTGAATAATGCCATACAGCTTTGCAATCTTGAACATGTTAGATTAGAAAGTGGTATTTAATGCCAGCAAACAGATAAAACTTGGCTTATTCAGTGACTACAAGGAGCCTACTTAGGACCTAACTTTGTTTAAAAGCTTTTTCTCTCAAAGGAAAACTAAAAATCAGGGAATTAAAAATGCTATTTATGAGAAGTTTCCCAAACATAACTTCAAGATATGTTTAATCAAACATAAACTTTTTTTTTAGGCATCTGAGATATTAAGGTTGGCTATTTCAATAGTTGCAAAAATGATTTTAGAATTCTTTTTGGAATCACATTCTCCTTGTGCAGGTAGTTTTTAAGTCAACTACTCATCTCATACACGCTTTATTTTTTAATGTTCTTTACAGAAGAAAGAATTGAAGCTTCAGGAAGAAAACCTTTCCTATACATAAATCTTTTTAGCTAAGAAAAGAATATAATTTGGTTGGCTGTAAAAAACATGAATTATATTTACCACAACTCCTGGTCCCTATGGCCCCTTCAAATTTCTAGTGCATAGTTAAATTATTTAAAAATTGTTGCATGGTGCAATGGAAAAAATATATGTTTGTAAGTGGTGAAAACCATTGTAAATCCTGCTTTTTGAAACAATAAAGACCCCAATGTGCAAGATAGAAAATAGTATTTGTGATTCAGCGTTTTGCTGAAGTGCAAACACTCTGGCAGTTAAGGACTGTTCATAAATGAAGACTGCACCCAGAATGCCCTGAGCGTTCTTCATGTGTACACTGCGCCCCCAACTCATTTTTTCCAGAAATAAGCTTAATTCCACAGAGATTTTTTTTTAAAAAAACCCTTCTATGTAAAATAATAAGCACACATTACATTAATATCCAATGAGAGACCTCTGTTCTGTGATTGGTAGTGTTAGAATTTCTATCTCAACACATGAAAAGATCATTTATTTTCACTCACCTTTTTTTTATTCTAGAACAGCTAGAACATTGATAATAGCTGAGAAATTATGACAAATGGTGACAGCAAAACCACCCCTCAGCTGAAAGTTGCAAACTTTGCTAGTTTTCAGTAGAGCTCATTAAATTACCAATTAACATAAAATGATGGGTAAAGAGCACTCAGAGGTTACTTGTTTTCCAAGGTGTTGGCTAAAACATTCCCAGTTCCTAGAATAACTAAAAAGCTGGGTTCAATAGCAGTCCTAAGTGCATAAAATAGGAATAAGGCAGATCTGAGGAACCTGAATTCAAAATCCAAATTCTCAAGTCCCTGCTCATCTGTCATCTAAGCCCAAAGTAAACAAATTCAATAGGTCACTGGTGAATATTACCCGGACACTTGAGTTTCTGTCTGTTTACCCTTCTTTGAGCAGCACCCTGCCTATCAATGGCCTTTAGAAAATAGTTATGAGGAGTACAATCTAAAAGGCTCGTTTTGTGTTACCTATGTTAAGCTCAAAATCTTATTGCCAAGGCAGCCAAGAATTAGTTGGTGGCCTAAGTAAAATCTTAATACTCTAATGAAAATACAAGTTACTATAAGGCAGATTACAATAACACTAACATTTACTTTTCAAATTAATACATGAAAGCCTCATTAATAACAACTTCAAAATTGTTGTACAAAAAATCTTAGGAACACTTACCTCTTCCCTCTGAAGTTATGACCATCTTCTAAAACCTCTGTGGGTGCAGGCAGTACTGGAGAAGTCTCAAAGTACTGCTACACACAGCACATTTAGGTCCACTCAGGGCTACAGTAACACCTCTGATTTCAGCTTAGATTTCACTAAAAGTTAGTGCAACTAAAGCTCCTATATAACTGTGACACTTTATACGGAACACTGCTCACTGCAGTGGGGTTGGGCTAGATGATCTCTAAAGGTCCCTTCCAACCCAAAGCATTCTATGATTCTAACACTGCAGCTGCTAAGTCAGTGACTACTTTTGAAATCCTTCTCTTCCCTTTTCTAAAGGATCGAGTACAAGCAATAATATTTTCAATAAGAAATCACTCAAACAGCATATTTTTCTGTTTTACTGTAATGCCCAGCTTTGACCTTACTCTTTCTAAGACTGAGTGGTCATACAGCTTTTCTGTCATCTCAGGAGTGAATCTTCTCTCACCAACATCATAGATTTCATAGCTCATTTTCTGCCCCAATGATAGTGTTCATTGGGAGCTGAGATAAGAAATATATTCAAATTCAATTATTTGATTATGATCTAATTACAGAGACATCAAAATACACACAAGATCTAAATATAATTTTGCAAAACAATCATAATACAATTGGATTGTTCCCCCTTGCATCAACTAAAAAAACTAAATCAGCCAAATCCACAGCATTTTTGCTGTTTATTTTTAAGGTCTTCTGAATTATACAAAGGCAATGAACCCATCTCCTATAGATACTGCACTGAACAGACAGAGTTAAATATCATGGCTCACTCCTGAAAGTTGCAGAGCACATGCAACTGTTTGAGTTAGTTCAGGAAGAATACAGAACTTATCAACCTTTGTGAACCCTGGGATTTCTACCTAAATTGAAGTTCAAAAAACACATGAAACTGAGGTTTCATTTTAGTAGACAGGAATGAATCCAACTTGCTAATCCAACACTATAAAGCTCTGACACATCATGCTAACAGAGAAGATTTGATTTTGTCCCTTACTGGCTGCCCAAGAACCACATTATAAAAGTTCAAATCTTGCAAAAATCCCCAGGTTAATTCTGGCTATGTACCTGCTCCACCCATTTCTAAACCATATCTGTGTAAAGTACAAGCCACGGGAGAAGAAATAGATGATGTGGTCTCTGAAGCATAACCTTAACTTATGCAGGAATGTCTATGCAAAGTCAAACAACTTTCTAGATATTTTTTGTTACCCAAAAAAGCAGTGTTGTCCAACTCGTAGCTCCCCAAATAGAGTAAGAACAATTAAATGTCCTAGAAGGATTAAAATGTCATCACCATGGAAGGTACAAGTTGTCTCTCAGGTATTGTTTTCACGTGTGTATAACGGTGTTTCTAGGAAGTCTTCCCTAGTATGTCTAGACTTTTCCATTTTTCAGAAAGCTCCTAAAAATATATTTTGTGATTAGACCACTATTTTTGGCAAATTAGTACAGACTCAGCATTAAAAAATGTCTTGAGCCTCTCAATACTTTGTTAGCTGCACATTGATCTTATACAGTGATGAATGATTAACTGACTTATCATCCCATATTATTTCATAGAGGTACTTGATTTATTAATAATAGGGCTTGTTACCAGCACAATATCAGATACTACTTTCAATAAATCTGTTCAAAACTGAAAGGCAAATTCTTGGATCCTGAGCAGTCACTTACTCAATCTATAAATGTATATGAGTAGGATCAAGTGAGGGTTTGGGGAATGACATATTTTTTTCTATTATACACCTGGAAATTATACTGTGAAGATATCCAAGATGCTTCCTCTTTCCTGAATTTGCTTTTTTATAGATTGCTGAAAGAATGCACAAGCAAGCCTATGTAGTCGACGGAACCATTACTACTTTAAAGAGAAATATCTTATCCCTATAACAGTAGCAGCAGGAAGGGGTTACTGGTCTGTTTACACTAGCTAGAAAGTTGGAACCAGCTTCACAGGTGGTTTATATACAGAGCACCTGTGATTTGTAGCTAAACCAAGGTCTGTTTCTAGGCCATGGTCACATCAAAGGGAACTGTTTCACAGTGACCTCAGGATAGAGGATTGCCCTCTGTGAGGATTAAACCTATTACTGTTTCTAGCTGTAGTGGGTTAACCCTGGCTGGACACGATATGACCATCAAAACACTCTATCACTGCTCTCCTCAGCTGGACAGGGGAGAGAAAATATAACAAAAAGCTCGTGGGTCAAGACAAGGACAGGGAGAGAACACTCAGTAATTACCGTCACGGGCAAAACAGATTCAACTTGGGGAAAATCAGTTTAATTTATTACCAATCAAATCAGAGTAGGGTAATGAGAAATAAAACCAAATCTTAAGAATACCTTCCTCCCACCCCTCCCTTCTTCCCGGGCTTAACTTCAGTCCCCAGTTCTCTACCTCTTCCCCCTGAGAAGTGCAGGGGGATGGGGAATGGGGGTTGCGGTCAGTTCATCACACATTGTCTCTGCCGCTCCTTCGTTCTCAGGGGAGGGCTCCTCACACTCTTCCCCTGTTCCAGCGTGGGGTCCCTCCCACGGGAGACAGTCCTCCATGAACTTCTCCAACGTGGGTCCTTCCCACAGGCTGCAGTTCTTCACGAACTGCTCCAGCATGGGTCCCTTCCATGGGGTGCAGTCCTTCAGGGGCAGACTGCTCCAGCACGGGTCCCCCACGGGGTCACAAGTCCTGCCAGCAAACCTGCTCCAGCATGGGCTCCTCTCACTCCATGGGTCCACAGGTCCTGCCAGGAGCCTGCTCCAGTGCGAGCTTCCCATGGGGTCACAGCCTCCTTCAGGCACATCCCCCTGCTCCGGTGTGGGGTCGTCCCCGGGCTGCAGGTGGATAGCTGCTCCATGGACCTCCATGGGCTGCAGAGGGACAGCTGCTTCACCATGGTCTTCACTACAGGCTGCAAGGGAATCTCTGCTTCGGTGTCTGGAGCACCTCCTTCCCCCTCCTTCACTGACCTTGGTGTCTGCACAGTTGTTCCTCTCACATATTCTCACTCCTCTCTCTGGCTGCAGTTGTGCAGTTTCCTTCCCCCTGCCGCCCTTCTTAAATATGTTATCCCAGAGGCGCTACCACCATTGCTGATTGGCTCAGCCTTGGCCAGTGGCAGGTCCATCTTGGAGCTGGCTGGCATTGGCTCTATTGGACATAGGGGAAGCTTCTAGCAGCTTCTTACAGGAGCTACCCCTGTAGCCTCCCTGCTATGAAAACCTTGCCATGCAAACCCAATACACTAGCATACTGAATCACTGAACTGGTTAAAGCTATGAAAGTTGTTTGGAAACAGAGTAAGCAGAAGTCGTGTATCAAGGTCAACATTGTTCAGGAGAGAAACCTGTCACTTGACTCTACCAACAACATCTGAAATGCCTGTTCCTGCTTTCCTTGTCAGAGCAGTAAGCAATGATCCTTGTCGTTAACCACACCAGTCCTAGGCAAATACCATATAAGAGACCAACTTTCAGACCCAGAACTTTGGTCCAGCTCTTGTATTGACTGAGAACTATAGTCACAGGAATGAGAGATCCTGAAATGACAAAGCACAAGATGTTTGAACCCTTTAGTCTTTTGGTTTTGAAGTCATAATCTATCACATTGTGATTCAGCATTCAGGCTCATTTGTTTTTAAAAAATGGAGTCATAAAGAGTTTTCTATATCCTGAATACAAAAAGAGTGCCATCCAATTTAAGAAGCACCTCAGACTTTTAAGAGGTGATATTCAGAGTTACTGCTGGAAGACATGAGACTGAGTCAAAAGTCACCACCATTCTAAAAACACTTTTTCTAATTAAGACTTAGGAGGAAGTGTAAAATAAAAACGGGTAGAGCTGGGAAAGAGTAATGTACGGTAACAGTGATTTTTAAAGACTAAAGTGTAATAATAGCGATATTTTAGTTAAATAAAATCATCTGAGCTCTCTGTACTTGTTCAGTTCCTTACAACATATTCATTTGAAAGCTCTCGGTACTCTCCCTTTGTCAGACTGAAGTCAGAATGGATGACTCACATCCTGCACTAGAAACGCTGCTTAGTATAAAACAGGCTGTCTGCACAAGTGAGGTGTAAAGGTTTTTTTCCTTTAATCTTTTCATGTAAGATTAATTCCAACAATACTTCCCAACTTTAATGACCCGAAACCTACATCCTATGCTAGCATGAGGTTCTGATGATTCCACCATACACACATAGCTCATTAATTATAATTTGGCTTCAGTCTTTGCCTTGATTTGGCCATCATATTGTTTTATTCTACACATTCCTGTGATGATCCAGTAGTTTTAAGCTCAACACCATGTTCCTTTTATCTTTTTTTAATCTTTTTTTTTTTTTTAATTTCTACTTATTAGTCTATAATAAAGCACATAAACCAATTCAAATTTCCAATTCCTGATGTGGGGCCATGTTTCTGAGGACTAAGGTGAATTAGGTGAGTTATCTGATTGCCACTTGGCCCTCTTCTTACATTGAACCTGCTGTTCCTTACAGTTGCTTTTCAGATGATTACACATTCAGACTGCTACCAGGCTGAACTCTAAACATGGCAAGGTGATGAATGCCCTCAGCTCCTACCTCCCACCTCTTCTGCTGCAAAATGCAGAAATATCAATTTTATTTAACAACGACAATGATGACGACAACAAAAACCTTGAAGAAAATTTGTTTACATTTGGGAAGGAATGGGAGGAGAAGAAGGAGCAAGTCCCATCCCAGACTAATTGGTATCACAAAGAAGAGCACTCTAACAGTGTGGTGAAGACCTCAGTTCAAAACCCTTAACTGCTTCAAGCAGAGCTCTTCTCATTCAGACTCTTACTTACAGTGAATGTATTAAATGCTCAAATAGGCCAGGAGAAGGGAGAGGTGAATAGGCAGATGGGTGGATTCAGAGGCCTGGTGAAAGGGCACTCATTATTTTTTGACCAATTCCATTGCAAAGGCTCCTTATTTCAAGCACGCTTTCATGCAACAGTGCAAGTACCACTATCCAGCCACTGACATCCTGCTGCCAGGTCACTGAAGAGGGGTAGCATGTGCTATCAGGCCTGAAGAGCTGGCTTTTCTACATGGTCATGTTAGACTATTAACCTCATGGTGTTATGACTGCTTTTAAGTCTTATATGTCTCCTGTGTGAGTCATGGCCCAAAAAAGCCTCACCCAAAAATGTCAGTCTACAGCTACTGGCACTGCAGCACTACAGGCAGTGTTCAGGAGACCCTGGCTCCTGCTCACACCTGGGTAGCCCATGGAGGGGACCATGGGAGATGCATGCAGATTCTATGGCAGAGAGGTGGGGTCACACAGCTCCTTCTCATATTAACTCGTATTATCTGTGAGAGGGGAAGTGTTGGGGAATGAGTGCAGAAGGCCAAGCCTTGACCTGTAGCTACACTAGCAAGATAACAACATGAGAAATTGCAATGCATTACAGGGAGCAAAGAGGACTGCAGCAGCTGGCCAGCTTTGACTGCACTAACAAGACAGCAACACGAGAAATGGCAGAAATGGGAAACGTTAGAGATAGCAAAGTGGGGTGGTAGCTTCACAGAATTGCTGACCCAAGGCAGTAATTGCCAGGGCAGCCATGCCACACATACTGAATAAGGGTGTAAAAATAGAATAAACAGGGGATGAGGTGCTTATTTGGGAAGACAAGAGGATGTTAAATAGCAAGAACTTGGGAAAAGAGGAAAAGGGAATTTAAGGGGTAACAAACCATGTGATTTGGGCTGACCAGGAACTGTCATGCAGCCTGATGCCTTATTAGCACAGTGGAACAGGACAATGAACCCCTTGGGACTGTAGATGCATCTGATGTACACCCCTGGGGGGGTGGAGGGGATGAGGGTGCTTTCCCTAATGTCAACAAGGGCACACCTGGTAGCCATGGACTGGACTCCCTAATCACCTTCGGTATGAGTGGTGATAGCTAACAGTGCAGGGGAGGACATTTTCACATCCACAGAAAATTTACTGGTGAAATAAGGAAATAAAATACAAATGTGAAGAAAAGAGAAGGTGGAGGTGTGGAAGACATGGGTTTTAAGACATACACATCACTCCAAAGGGTATTGATCTATCCATAATCCTCAGTAATAACCATAGAAACTTAAAGGAAGTAAGCTAAGCAAGTTTAAGTTAACAAATAAATAACAAAGATTAATTCTTAACAGGATTTCAATATTTCCCACTCTTCACCGTCACCTCTGAAATCCCAGGAAGATTCAAAAATTACTACAGAAGGTTCATATAGAATTGTATAATCAATCATCCTATGTCCATAATTGTCACCAAATATCCTTCAGCTTCTCAAATGTAGTGCTAGCTCCTGGAATGATAGTCTTTCCGAAAAAATCAGTGGCATAACATAGCCCCTTTCTAAGCTAAAAAGTGATTTGCTCTCCTGTCCATTGTCTGTATATTATTTTTTAATCTGGACATATTCTAAGTGTAGACCACATTAACAGCTAAGTGACAAAGAAGAAAACATATTTATGACTTGCTTATTTACAGTCTGATCTATAGCAAAAAAATAGGGAGAATATATGAAAAGAAGTATAAGGAAAGTGCAACAAATAAAAAATCTACTGTTTTAGAAAGACTCAGAGACATCAAGAAAGTGCACTTTTACCAAGGTATTCTATAAAATAAAGACATATTTTTAAAATTTATCTATTAAAATCCTAATGACATGTTAGATGGAATTTTGAGTACTTTAGGCATATCCTAGGATCTCAAAAAATCTATTAATTAACTTTTGTTACAAACAGAATATATGTTCATGATGCTTTAGGGAAACAGTTCTGGCTCTGAAGGCTACTTTCCTTGTATGCAATACAGCCAGCCCAGAGCAGTACCAGATTAAAACCTGTGTGCAAACAGCAACATAGAAATTTCCAAAGTCAATTGTCAAAGGAAAAGGACTAAATTACTCACAATGTAAGTTTATGTTGTTACCTGATGTGTTACATACAACTCAGTTTAAAAAAAATGCAATTAACTTAATGCCTCAAGAAAAATACCCTACACAGAAAAGAAGACCAAAAAAATGGGAGAAAATATGATAAAAGAACTGGTGCAGACTTTGTGAGGGAACCAGGGAAATGTCTGGCTGAAGGAAGAGGTAAGGATCAGGGGAGGAGCTGGAAGACAAAGTCAGGCTGCCTGGTAAGACAAGGTTAAATCCACTGGCAACAGCGAGTAAATCAAAAGACAAAAGTTAAATTACATGGCAGAGTGAGTTAATGAAATGGCAGCAGTGAATTCAAAACAGGCCAAAACCCAAAAGGCAGCAATGCAAAAGTTAATCAAATGGCAACAGTGAGGTGAAAAGTGGCAGAGTTAATTAAGGGCAGCACAACTCAGACAGATAGTCAAATGGCAGGAAAAGATTAAAAACTGGCAATGCTTATCAGCAGCACATGACATGTAGACTGTGTGGAGAATCCAGAAGATGGCTTTTGTACAAATGCAGCAATATCCCTTTGTAGAAAACTAGGAAGGTCTTCCCTGGAGCGCCGCACAGCCTGGAGGAGGCAAAGATGGCTGCAGCTCTGCGCCTGCCGGGGGTTTGCACCACAGCCCGCCCAAGAAATATGGTGTGAACACAGCTCTACTGTGGGGGCTTGGTGCTTACTCCCCCAGGGGACAGGAGAGGTGAGAGGGTGAACTCACTCTCCTGGGAACCATTTTAGAAGGGACTGTAGTGCTGCAAGACCTGTCAGCCTACCTTATGAAACTAGACTGTGCTTATTTACACAGTACTTGATTGCTAACAGGAAAAGGACTGTGAGTCTTCATGGGGTATGCAGCAACCAAGGTTGTATTTTCTTCCAGGAGATTAGATTAATGTATACCACACATTAACTGCACAAACAACTGTAATAATATGCAAATAGCAATTAAAGAGAGGTTTAGTTGACTGCATTCATTCATTCATTCTGTGGCCTACATTGGACTAAACACCACCTCAGAGTGGCCCCTTCTATATTTTGGCTGTAGCTGACTGTGTTCATAAAACATCCAGACAACTCTTTAGAGGAGGAAAAATAGCACCAAATAGCATTTCTGATTTGGAAACAAGTTCTTTGAAAAACAATGACATATTCCTTATTTTTCCCCTATTTTTTAATCTGGTTACTAATGTGTAGCCTTCCCATCTGGCCTGTGACAGCTTCATTTCTATAAGAGCCATTGTTGAAAAATTTTGAAAGCCTGTTGAAAGTACACTAAAGCTACTGTATCATTCCTATCAGCATGCTTTTGACTACAGTAAAAACCATTAAGAGACTTGCAAGCATTGACTTACTCTACAAAAAGCACATTTGTTGCTCCCAGCCTGTTGAATTATTTATATTTCCATTCATTGTTTTTTATAGTTTCTACCAACATGCTTGAAACCATGACAGTTGCAAAAGCAAAGCCAACAGAGCTATAGTACACTAACAGTGGGTTGCAGTCAAGCAGAATGTTATTACTCATGTTCTCCAACCTTTGTACAAAAAAGTGAGATGAAACATAGGATGATTTTTTTGAAAAAGAAAACTTTAAGTAATGTATCAGCAAAATGCATTAATTGTCATCCTCTGTGACTACATATGGGCTTCCTACACACCAAGAATTCCAGAAAGCCAAAGATACAGAAGTGAACATGGGAAAAAGGGATCTCGGTTTTCTGCCTACTGAGGTCCCATGATGAATGGCTTGTTCCACTGCTAATGAAAATTAGCAGCTCCTTCTATGGAGAAACAAACCTACCAAAATCAGAAACAAAAATAGATACAGTGTACAACTAAACGTAAAGGTCAGCATCTCTAGTAAAATGAACCACCAAGACCAACAATTCCAGCACAGATTCTGCCCTTCAGTACTCCCTATTTAAGGGTGTGAACCTCATCTATAAAACCATCAGTCAATCAGTACTTCAATACACGTACTGCAGTGACTTTGTATACATCTAAGAAGCACATACTCATCTACCACAAAGAAGCTGAATAAAATCTGGTCTAATTATAATGAACATCAGTGCAAACTATCCTTATTCAAGGTGACATGTTTGAGAAATGCATGATGAGAGGAGACTGGAGTGGACGAAGGTCAGGGTCTAATCAGCTTCAGAACAGTTGGTAAAGACACACCTGTTAACTCTACACCAGTAAGGCTTCAGAAAATAGCAAACTTACCAGGTCATAAGAATAGTAAAGAGGAAACAGTTTAAAAGGGGCATGATAATGACATGTCTAATTTGCCTTTTCCAGGATTCAGGATATTATTGAACCACTGCTGTGTCAACAAGAATCTTTATATTAAATCTTGTTCTGAAATTAAGAGATGACAGAGAGTGCTTTAAAGATACGAGTTCATACAGACAATTATATTTGTATGACAGCACAGCTTGACCTCCCCATCCTTTAACTTAAAAAAAAAAAAAGGTCTTAAAGTATAAAAGGGTAGGCCTGCTGTAAAATTAAAGAAGGCAAAAATTACTAGCTGCACGTAATTATGACTAGCATTTTCTAGAGCTACCACAAAGACGACAAAGTATGTCTTGTTTTTTCTAAAATGCCTGTAAATTTAAAAAGAAAACCATAGATTATGAGAGATTAAGTTGTAAAAATGTTACATTTTTTTTAACATGAGAAATTTCAGCTGTATTTATTTGTAAAAAAAAAAAAAGTCAGAGCTAGGCTTCTTAAGCCTTTGTTTACACACAAGCAAAAAAGTGACATTTTGATTAAGTAAAATATCTGTAAAAATATCTGTATAATTAAAGTATCTATTATTTTCTTAAAAACAACGTGTCTGCTGCAATACTAATTACTGTTCATTGAAGAAGAAGGAAAGTCCCTTAGACATTCCTGACAACCGTGCTCAAGCTGTTATGCTAATAAAGGTAAGACCTACACTTACAAGATACAACTACATCACTTCTATTTTTGTGCCAATGAAAATTAACATGAAGCTAATTTTTCAACATTTAGAAGCTTCAAGTAAGAGAGTTGGACTTGCTCACTTGGGTGCAGATGCTCCAGTGGAGCAAACTCCCATAGCTACCCAACCACGTGAGAACAATTTCAACAGCTGAGGACATGTCCCTTTAGAGGTGAATACTGGAAAATACTAAGACACTTTTGAAGACATAGCTTTCCTATGACATTTCACTGTATTTGCATTAAGACAACACTTCAAAGCTCAGCGATGCTTCTTTTCAAAATAACTGCCGTATGCAAAAGCCACATGTAAATGAAAAAACGTTTACTGTTTGGCTGAGAATTGAGATCCACCACCTCTAGTGGAAACTGGGAATGAAAATAAGCTGTTCTGAGTAAACTTAACCCTTGCATATCATCCAGAGCCCTTCTTCTGTTTTCTGCAGAGTTCATTATTGTTTTGTGTAAATTTACATTGAATCATAGATTGCATCTGAACCTCTGTGTATTCTTCATCCAGAGTGCCTGGACTTTAGAAGGATGATATACAGTACTTAACACTATTTTTCCATCAATATATGTGACTACTTCTCTCTTGCCTCCTTCAGAACAAATCTAAAACCTCTCAAGTACAAATCATCAAAAACAAACATGAAGAGAGAATATGTCAAGGAAAGATTGATGACTGAAAGTTTCTAGCATGACTTGCCACAAAGAAACATGCAATTTCTAGGATGTGTGAATTCTAGTTGGTTACAGAAAAATTATGTGGGGGTAGTAGATACAGGGTACTTTGGTCAGAGAACCCTCCATGGTTAATTCTATTGGTTGGCAGCCTGAAGCTGATGTAGCTGTATCTCTCTCCACTGTTGTTCTACTGCAGATAAATAAATTATCATTGTAGCAGAGTCATATACCCTTAACACTAGTTACAGAGTCTGTGTGTTTTGGTTCAATGATTATTTAGTTATACATAATACATGAGTAGAATTATAGGAGAGAAAAACACACAGACATGCATAATAGGAAAATACACAAGCATGCAAAATTGGCCAAAGGACTACTGTATACACCTGCACCCTTTTTGCATCATGCTAGAGAATAGTGCAGCTAACAGGCAGCCCACAGCCTCTGCTGTTTGTGCAGCAGTTTATGAGCCCCTTTTCTAGACCTCCTGGGAACAACTTCTGGGATTTTTGGAGGACTCTGGGGACACTTGAAGACCTCCAAAGTGCCTGCCACTGCTGGGAGAGGATAGCTACAGGAGGCTGTGACCACTGGCGAGCATCAACAGCAGATGATACTGCTGAGGACTGTCTGTGTGCTCGGTAGTGGTGGTGACGCCCTGCAGAGCATGGTCCCCAGCACCCCTTGGAGCAGCAGCTGCCCCCACTACCCTAGCTACCCAACACACCAGAGACCTTGGCTCAGCTGAGCTCCTGAGGGAGGATGCAGGTCTCCAGGTTTAGGATTGCAGGAAGTGCATGGGGATATAACTGGAGTGAATCCAGAAAAGGGCCACTAAGATGATTAAGAGATTGGAACATCTGATGTACAAGGGGAGGCTGAGAGATTTGTGACTGTTCAGCCTGGAGCAGAACAGTACTCAAGGGGGATTTTATCAGTGTGAGGGTGGTCGAACACTAGAACAGGTTGCCCAGAGATGTTGTTGAGTCTCCAAGGATAGACACAGTCTGGACACCATGCTCTGGGTGACCCTCCTCTGAGCAGGGGGTGGACCAGGTGATCTCCAGGGGTACCTTACTGCCTCAGCTGCTCTGATTGTAAGAGACTCATAGAGTTTCCATTTCATCAAACTTTGGTCTGCTCCAGCACCCATATGAAACTCCTCTTGCCATCAGGCATAGTGATTATTTGTGTGTTTCTCTTCAGTCATGAAAGTATGAAATTATAAAATTCATTATGAAATATTGAGAAAGCAATGTGAAAGCCAGCCAGAGTGGTGCTTTCATGGAATGATATTAATCTGTATGGCATGAGGTGTGGGATAAGAGTTTTTGAAAGTCCAAGGCCTGCTGAGCCTGAGTTGGGCCTGCATTTATTTCAGTAAGCATCCATACTGCCTGTCAACTTTGCCCAGGTTTCCTCTGGGAGGTAGGCAATTTGTTCCAGAAGTAAGCCCTGTAGTGAGAAAGTGTGAATGAAGCACAGATGATGTGGGGAACAAGAACCTTGACAGAAATATGGAGCAAGGCAAATTGACAGTATGGACATACTCTCTCATAGAAAGTAGGTTGCTGAAATGGATGTACAGAGACAGCTAAGCCACTTACAGTTCACATGGTCCAAAAAGGCTTACATATGCCAGTATGATTTCAGACAGTTCAACCTACTATGGGGAAGATTTGCAGAATGAAGCTCTATCCATCCCTTGTAGCGTAACTAAATTGCTGTAAATACCAGTAGCTACTCCTTTGGGAATCACAGATTAGAACAAAGTGCAGCAACCTAAACCCATGCCAGGAAAGAAGCTGTATGAGATATTCCGCCATAGTTAACACCAGGGTACCGTTCACACAGTGAGCTCTAGCACAGAGATTTCTTGGCAAGAAGTAAACAAAGACTGTGATCAGTTAGAGGCACAGAAGCAGAAAAGATCATAGCTCAGCTTGTGCCTTTGGGGGAAGTTGGTTACCTAAGATGTCAAGTAGACAAACAGTTCAAGCCAGTGAAGGCAAGAAGGAATGTGTAAAAATAAAAAAGGCATTGTTACTACCATTTTAACAGTCATGAATTAAAATCTTACACCATTTTAATATAGCCTAATATATTGTTTTCTATATTAAAAAGATAACTCCATTACCACATTTTGAAAACTAAGCATTTTTTTTTTTTATGTTAATCAGGTAACACAGATCACAATATAACTTTTTTAGGAGTTGAACCACTCTTGGGTATTCAGTAACTCTTTCATTCACCAAAGTCTATGATTCAGCACTGTTTGGCCTGTAAATTCCTACATTGTGCCATTTCACATCTCCTCAGAAGCATGCCCTTTCCCACACTGTCACGCAGAAAATGCACCTATTTTTTAGCCCTTCTCTCAGCTGCCTTCCTTGATAGTTCATGGGTTTGCTGCAGAAAATACTCCTTCTCTCCCCTCATTTCTCCTTATTCTTCATTTTAGCTTTTCCCCCTGAAATTAATGATCTTCTGCCATTTAATACATTTAATTTTGTTTTCAACACCACTATCATTAACCCAGCTTCACAGATTGCTTTGTGTCTTTCTAGATCATCCCCCTTATTATTATTGTCTTCTGGTTTTTTGCCACCTTTGTGTCTTCACTTATTTCCCCAGCACTTTCTAGTTTAAATCCAGATTATATTTTGTGTTTTCTACAAAAAAATAAAAGTAGTTCTGAGTTGGCTATTTTGATTGAAACTTTCCTTTTAGCCTATTTTAATGTATTTCGTTCTTTTCTACTAGGAATCTGATTTTCTTCCGTGGTAGTATCATGTTTACCCAAGACCAATGGGCAGTTAAATATCACAATATCTAATGTGGATGTTTCAGATAAATAAACTATTGAGTATGTTCGTCACATAAGTGCTGAAATGCCACGTCTTTCATAAGCTTATCCAGTGAAAACTGGCCCAATCTGGACTTTAAAATCTACTTTAATAATACACAAGGGATTCATATTAGTAGCTCAAATTACTGGTAAGCAAAATCCTGAGAGATTTCTTTCAAGAAAACAGACAATTATAGGTACAGACCTTAGTAATTAAGTGTTCGTCATAACTTCTGTTCTAAATCCAGATTCTAGGCAACATATTCTACTTGCTTAAAATTAGATCAAGAAATTTGCACAATTTATATTACTTTTAATATACACAATTAAGCTGTGCTTGAGCTCAAGTGGAAATCTTAATTTTTTTTTCTTTTTCAAAAAGTTGTACTTTTGATACAGAATTTAGAAAATCAAAGATCCATATTATAAAAATGAACACTTAAAATTAGCAATAAATTGTTTTTCATAGTCTGATAAAATGAACAGTTATAAATTAGCTGCATAACTTTTTACACTTTACCTTCACTAAATAATTTTGCCAATCAAAATGAAAATAGATTTTCACAAGTAGGGCTAACACAAGACACAATATGTGTGTTAATATTTATCATTACTGATGGAAATCAATAAGACTATTTGATAGATGATGGGAAAATGTGAACTTGCATTCAAACAAAACTGGCAAACCTTGCCCCTGAAACAGAAAACACGGAAATGACCTATTTCGATAAACACAGCCAGGTTCATACATATGGAGGAGAGCTTACTCTTGATTCTGGAGGTTTACCAAAAGACTCACTAGTGTATCGTTAATGTGGTTAGTAGGAGACTATGTACTGTAGTGAAGCCTTCAGTGATCACTTACTGCTTCTCTGTTAGGAACAGTAACTATAATCGATAGTCCCTATTCTATTAAACCATCTGTTTTTATAATTAATTTATAATAAAGTTGTGTTGTGATCTGGCTTCCCCTGGCAGTTATTAAGAGCAGTTTCTGAAGTTTAGGTGGCAAAACATAATCTACACTCATTGAAAATATACTGAAAACTTTAGGAAGAACTTCAAGTTTATAGGAGGATGTGTCTGTCTTGGATACTAGTAATGTCACCACAAAAATCAATCTTAATAAATTCCATGCTACTCTGCTCATTATATTCCTAAATATTTTTGCTCATTCCTATGCATGCTAATTTACGTGTCGTGGTTTAGCCCCAGCCAGCAACTAAGCACCACGCAGCTGCTCGCTCACTCCCCCTGCCTTGGTGGGATGGGGGAGAGAATCGGAGGAGTAAGAGTGAGAAACACTCCTGGGTTGAGATAAGAACAGTTTAATAATTGAAATAAAGTAAAGTAGTAATGATAATAATAACAATATAATAATGATAATAACAATATACAAAGCAAGTGATGCACAGTGCAATTGCTCACCACCCACTGACCGATACCCAGACAGTTCCCGAACAACGATCACTGCTCCCCGGCCACCCCCTCCCAGTTTCTATACTGAGCATGACGTCATATGGTATGGAATAGCCCTTTGGTATGTTTGGGTCAGCTGTCCTGGTTCTGCCCCCTTCCAGCTTCTTGTGCCCCTGGCAGAGCATGGGAAGCTGAAAAGTTCTTGACTAGCATAAGCAGTACTTAGCAACAACTAAACCATCAGTGTGTTATCAACATTCTTCTCCTGCTAAATCCAAAACACAGCACTATGCCTGCTACTAGGAAGAAAATTAACTCTATCCCAGCCGAAACCAAGACATTTACCCAAGCCCTTCACAGGCGATTGTGAGTGATTAAGAGGGCAGCACTGAGACAATCATACAATAGTCTGAGTACTTTTTTTGTTAATATTTTGTCAAATGCATCATCATCCTTATCTTCACCATTTTCCCTTATCTTTTCCACACTATGTGTGCAGTTCATTACTTTTACTATTTGTATTACTTTGATTGTTATTCAGTCTTTGACTTTTTTGCTATATGGAATTAGATAACCATCATACTGTGAGACTTGTCCGGTTTTGCCTTCTGAAATTCTTGTATCACGGTTGCATTAACAATGTAATTTAGTAACATGTCAACGTGTTGGCCCTTATGCATTATTCATCATTTGTCAAGCTATGATCCATCATAATGGCCTAGTGGGAGCTTTCAAACTACTTCATTTGATCAGCTTAATCAATTTGCTGCTGTAGATTAATATTGCTATGTTAGTGAAAAGCATGCAATTGAAAAGTATATCAAGCTTTACTCCAAATTCTCTGTTATTATAAATTTGCATATGGACTGATATACATATGCATGTATAAGTATCTGCATATCCACTGCAGGAATCAAATAGAACTTTTGAAAATTTAGCAGTACTGATTTGGGAGAAAAAAGAGAAACATCTGAGTATGTCCTAAATTCACACCAATACCCTTTTGTCTAACAGACCAGGATCCCTTTCTAAAGTGTTACTATGGCATGCGACCCTGGCATATTTTGACTATTACTTGCGTGTAATGCTCATGTACCACCATAGAATACACACATATTATTGAAACAGCTGGTGTAGGCAAGATGCTGCTTGTGTAGTGTACAAGGAACAGCATATTGGCATTGCTATATTGCTAGTCTTAATAAAAAAGGTTAAAAAGACAATTGCTTAAAGTATTTCTGTAGCAATCTGATATCAGCAATATGCAATTATCAGTTGTATGAGTTCCCTCTATATAATCTGAAACCATAAAGTCCTTTTCAAGAGAAGAATCCGAGATAACCTTCTTGAATTATTTCTTCCTCATCATCTTTGGCACTTTAGCTCTTGTCCTCCTAGTAGGGTTAGTACTTTGTACAGAGTTCCATCTTTTACTTCCAGTATTTGGTGAGACATGTTTAAAACTTACAGAATGATGTAGCCTGCAGTAAAGACATGCATTTGATAGGTGAGAGCTTATTAGGATCTCTAGAATCCAGATTTGCCCATTGCTGAGGCTTTAAACTTGCTAAGCATTTGTCCTGAACAGTGTTCATCTGATCTGCTCAAAGTCAGGTTAAAAGGAATTAGTTAACAAATTACATTTTAAAAAGAAAAGAAAACACCTTCTGTGAGATCACGTAATAACATATCATATAGGGCAATAGAAATAACCTTCTGTTTTCCCATGTAAATGCTGTATATATAATGCTACGTGGGTGAAGGCAGGGTAAATGGGTACTTTTCTGTATTTAGTATTGCAAAAAACAGGACTCTTCATTCATATGAAAATATTAAAAATAGCTATCTCCTTGAAATAACACCTATAGCAGTTTTCTGACAAGTTGAGCAGAGTGTTCCCAGAAAAACAAAACCAAAACATTCTTCCATGACATCCCCTACAGCATTCTTGTGTGTGTCTGTGTGATTGAATGTGATAGCTATTTTATGTACAAATTGTTCTAGACACACACCTGATGGTGTTGGCAGTATGAAGCAAAGAAAGATGACCAGCAAATGTCTACAGAAAATTGGAAGGATATAATTCTAAACTCTGTGAACAATGCAAGGTCCTTATCATTATGAGAGCACAAATAAGGAGTAAGATTAACTACCTAGTGTGAGCCAGATGTATACGGGTAAAACTAATTAAATCATTCTTTTTTTACAGAAGATGAGAGCCAGAGAAAATTCCTTCTTTGCACTCAAGTGGAGAACTCAAAATGCTGGGGTTATCCTCTGAATGTTTGTGTGCATAATTTGAGAAGAGGAGGGCTTGCAGCCAGGTTTTATGATACTTTTGAAAAACATACAGTACACCTGATGGTAAACTTTTGGTGACTTGAAGAACTAGGTGATACCTGGCTAGAATACTTTATGATCAATTATTGTCCATTTTGATGTAAAGCTCTTATCAAGAGCTCTCTTAAGACCTGAGCTATGCAAAGAGACCAGAGAAAAAAGAGAGGAAAATTAATAGCTCAGTAAAGTCCTCTTGAACCATATCTGAAATGGAACTAAGGATACATTCTACAAATATACCATAGATAAGCACTCAGATCAGCAAGTACCAATTAGTGAAGAAAAGCAGAAATTCTGCCTGATCTTTGCCTAAGAGTTCTGCTTGCTCTTGCACTCCCTTTTATGCCCATGCACTGGTTTTCACTAATTGTTCAATCAATTGCTACTGCTCATTAAAAACTCTTCTGGCTATTGGTATAACAATGAAGGTTTTACACCAAGCTGTAAGCTCGTTTTTTAATGACATAAATGTACATGGGGAGAAAATGGGAAACACTTAACATAATCTTGTAATAGAAGCAAGCTAAGGTCACACTACTTCCTCTCCCTTTAAAATGTGCAATGGAAGGCTTTGAATTACAGCTATCTAAATGACCTTAATTCTACAGTTTTCCAGCTTCAAAGTGCTTGATCTCCCTATTTAGTCTATAAAACATATATATATATGTATACATATATACACACATACACTTTTCCATACATATGTGTAACTATTCACATCAGAATGTTTCATAAAATATTCAATCATACTAATTGGCCAGTAATCATTCCCTCCTCTTCACATTCGAAATAAGTAGAGATTTCATGTTCTGATCACTGTGAGGTGCTAATGAGTTTTTAAAAAGAACATTTGTAACCAACAGAATTGATCATGTGGTGTTCTCTGGTTTTATAAACTTAGGGTAAGATGTTAAATAATCCTACATATTTAATACCATATTCCCCTCAAAGCTTGAGGAATCAGAGGAAATAGAATATTCAGGTAAGAAGAGGAAAAAGCCAGGACAGTAGAAGTGTAACTAGATACTTGCAAAGAGCATTACGGGTTTACTGCATGGCCCTGTATATCATTCTCTCAAACAAAAATTGTTCTATGCATGCTGGATTAACAATTCCATGCTTTTTTTTTTACTGTAAACTTTTTATAGCTTTATCTAATCGTCTCTACTAGTTATTAATATTCTTCACCATGTTGCTTCCAAAATGAGATTTTAAACTCCTTGGGGAAAGATCACAAACTTGATTTTTCTGTGTAAAGCATCTAACAATCTTCTGCCCACTGTAAGTTAGTGGATAAAATGTGGTTCTCTAAGCATCTTTATTCCACAGAACAGACACTTGTTAATTCATCGCACATTGAACCAAATTAATTTCAAAATTTAACATCTACCCCTCAAAAAAATCTTTCACACAGATTTCTAGTAGCTGAATTCAATTTACTCTAAATGTTCTTAAAAAAAAGTTTCAGAAAGCCTCAATATATTTGAGTGCCATTGACTCCTAAGGAACACAGGTAACTAACATCACTGTATTTTCAGACTACGTGGCATAATTGGTGGAAAGCCAAGGAATTAAATGGTTTATTCAAGAGTTCAGGGTGCCCATGCAGGTCTAAGTTGAGCTTAATGCACTATTTTTTTTTTTTTTTACCCTTCCATAATTTTCTTCATATTTTAGCCTTCTTGGACTCTTGCTAACCCCTTATGTTTGATAGATTCTGAAATTTCCAAAACCATATTCCCTTTCCAAATTTCATATTTGGCATCAAAGCTTTATTCTGCGTAATTTCTCCTCTCCTGTACTGAGTAACAAACTCTCTTTACTTCTCCGAACACGAATTACTATCCTAGAGCTAATGTTTAGTTTATATTATGAACTCTCTGAACTAGAAAGAAACTCAGTCTTTTAAGTGCCATGGTGACTTGCAGTAGCAGTAGCACAATATCCACTGACAGTCTAGGACATAAAAGATGGAAGGCATGTAGGGAGAAGCAGTAAGATGCCCTGCAGTCATTGAGAGTTCATTTCTGCCAGTCTAGCCATCACTGCACAGAACTAACCCTTCAGATTTTTCCAATGGAAGAATAAGAAACTACACTGCCTCCAGCCATACGCATACAGCTGCTTTCTTAATCGCATGCTACAAACATCAGGATCTGAGGAGCATGTTTAGTAAAGTAACAACATTTAGTAACTGGAAATAATGTTTCATGTATTTATTTAGTTTCATTATACAATATTTTAAAATACTCCTGAATTCTTCAAAATCACATGTCACTACACCATTCAAGTGGGAGATTTTCAAAATGGTACCTAAATCAGCACTTCAAATTTAGGAAGTAGCTATTCTAATTTAAATGAAAAAAAAATCTCACTATGTTCTATTTCCTACCTACCTGAATGTGCAGTAGTGCATAAGGAATAAATATTAGTTAATCTTTTTCTACTTTTACAGCATTGTTTATCTGAGACATAAAAAGTATTATCATTAATCATTCAATAGGAAAACAGAAGTGTATAACGATTAAAACTAAGTACACAAATGAAACCTTGCATATCTCATCTGACATATTTGTAACTTTTCTACTTTTTAAATATAAGTCAATGTGACAATTAAAGGATAGGACAGGTTTTTGTAAAGAGGTAATATTTAATATTAGCTTAGGCAAAAAAACCCCAACTGTTTTGTTTTTCCAATTAGACCAACAATAAGTCTTTCCTGTAAATCCCACATAATTATTTTGATAGACATTTAGAGAAAATGAAAACATTAATCTGGCAATACTTTTGACAAGGAAAATATGTAATGTTGATTTTATGTAAGTAGGTGAATAGTTTAATATAGAGCACTGGTATTTGCTTATTAACTGTTGTCTTTGTTTTTGCATTACGGAAATTTGGTTATATGCGTGTAATGATTGTAAGTACACAGTAAAAAAAAGCATAAAGAATCAGTGCTTCTCAGTGCTCCAACACTAACCCCACCCTGCCAATCAAAACCACAACCCCCCTCCCCCCAAAAAAAACTGGTCCCAGCACGCAAGATGTCTCTCATAAGTTCTCAGCAGAGGGGAAATGTCACCTCCTTTGGTCTGCCAGCAACACTGCTCCTAATGCAGTCCTGAATATTCTTTATATAAGATAATGCTGCCCATTATCTAGAAAAGATAGTAATCAACAACTAGATAGCATTATGCATTTATAAATAAAAGTTGGCAAAAGGAAAATAATACAGGAAACTAATACACATCTTATGCAAATTGGTTTTATGCCCTTTTCTGCCTAGACATTATATTGAATGAATGTTGATGGCTGTGATGATTTTGACACCACAGGCAGTTCAGTGAATGAAGACATTTTTGAAGTAGAGGACAAACATACTTTTACAAATGTGAGAAAAATCCCTTAAGAAGCCAAAGAATTATAAAAGGTTTAAGAAACTGATCTAAAACTTGCATCAACATACTGGTCTACCTCCACAGAAACACTGGTTTGCAAGGAAAATATTAGCCTACCACAGTAATAGTCTGGGTGTATTACACAAACCAACTCCTGGTTCCCTGAACATCAGTTCCTAAAAAAGTAGCCTTCCATTTTCTGTTTCTCTCATCAATTATTGTACTGGTCTTTTTAATTTAGTTTTCATAAAAATACAAATGTAGCTACAGTGCTAAGACAGCTGTTGGGCCAGACTTGAAATGTGGACTTATCTACAAGTCACAGAAGTCACTAAAGCTCTCACAGGTTTCGTGACATGCCTTTGTCGCCCATCCTCAGTGTGATCCTTCCCACTCCTGTGTCTTGGCTTCCAAATTATTATTGCACATTTTGTCCAGAGACTATAGAAATTAAGAGTAGGTTCTGTGTCATAAAGTGGGCAACTGGGGAGAACTCTGAGCTAATGTCAAACAAAGTACTAATGGCAGTAAGTACAGCAGAGTAGTATCAGCGTGGAGCTAATTATCTCTTCTGGGACACGCGGCTAATCAGCATAACTGTCAAACCATGATACTGCAGTTGTACAGCTTTTGCAAATTAAGATACTGTGCCTGTCCAGAACCACACTTGGCTTGGACCTCTGCGGGAGGACTAAAGAGCATCATGCTAAGCTGCAAAGGCATGCCTTGGAGTTCCTTAATGGTTCAGGAATGCTTTGAAGAAATCAGAAGGAAGATGCTTTACTGCCACAATGGTTTATTACAACTTATTTTTGAACTTAAGAAGGAGTTTTTCACATCTTATTCTTGAGTTTCAATCAGCTCAGATTATATCTTTATTAACAGAAGGCCTGGGCTTCTCTTTCTGATGCAGCATACCCTGACTGAGCACTTAAGCTTTAGATATCAGCTTTTCCATATTTTTAAAAAGAAAATTTATTTCAATTCCACATATCCATATGTCTGAGCTTAAAAATACTAGGCTGAAATTTCACTAGAACAATTGGCTTGAAATTTGGAAAAAATTTACAGATTTCATCTTTATTAGTCTGTGTTAAGGGTTTGACTGTGAGGCCAAATAAATGGTTGGGCAGTGGTAATTGGAATCAGAGCAAATTCTCCGTGCCCTTTAGACCTTTGAGATTAATATTTTGACAAAGAATTCACTGCCACAAAATATATGCAAAAATATGCCAGGCATATATCCCCATGCACAAAATGAAACACTTAATACTATTAAGCTCTGGGTTAGTAGTCCTGTCCTTGAAACAGACACAAGCATGGCAAATTTGAGGACCACAATTATGTCAGCTACTTGAAATTTCTTTGACTCTGGCTTCATTTTTCATTGCAAGTATATACCTGGGCCAGTTGTCTTCCCTGTTTGTGCTAATTACTGTCATTCTGCTGCTTTGTTGCAATTTTTAAGTAATCCATAGGTTTGAATTCAATCTCTTTTATGTATATTTTTTCCTATCAGCTGACATATGCAGAAGAGGAAAGATAATCATGCAAGGAGTTTAACTTATTTGTAAATAAAATACTTAGTTTGAGTTACAATTTTCATTTTTATCTAGACCATGTGACTTGGAGCATCTATTATGGCAACCACACAAACCCATGAGATTGATTTTTTTTCACAGAGACCTTATTTTAAAATGTGATATGCACTAGGTTTCCTATTTGTAGTGACTGCTGTGCTTTGTAACATAATGAAGGTAACTCCAAAAGATGAAGCAGACACTGTGTGATTGATAGTGAATTATATCAATGTATTGCCACGAAAAGAAATGCTATCTGGCTTCATATTACATTAAATGAGATTCTGATTTTTCACTTTTACCAGTTTAGATCTCCAATACTTTTTATCTCATGTATGTTTTAGGTACTCACAACATTTACAGGTGATATTTAAAAAAAAAAAGTGACTAATGTATGGGTTTTTCTGAAGTTATTTTCCCAAGTAATTTTAAAATAACAACTCTATGGACAAGACGGCAGTCATATTTTTAGGCCAATTGGACTAATAAATAAAAATATTTCAGAATCATACCAGGCCACTAAACATGAACTCAGAAGGAAAAGAAACGTATTTACATCACAGTCTTTTTTACATACAGTCCTTTGAAAGGTTTTGAAGGTACTTTTATGTTAAGTGCAAACTACTTCTTATGCTTATCATCATATTCGCTGCTATTATTCATTAGCCTTTTAACAGCAATCACATAACTCTGAGAAACTTCACCCTTGCAGTCAGACAGCTTTTACTGTTTCTGTCATGTTTTCTGGTAGTGTACCCACTGTTTGTAACACAAAACCATGATGCAAGTTTTACCATTTCTCCTAATCTACCACATACTTCACCATCCTAATCCCAGCAATGTGTTGCTTACAAATGGAGAGAACACGTCTAAACTAAACCAGCTGTTAGGAATTAATTCATTCTGTTTGTTTCATTTTCTGTAAATGAGTCGTGCTTTTAAGAGTTCTTAGGTTGACTTACCTTCTTTATTACTTATTTCCTGATGATCACTGAACTGGATGCTCAGTACTTTGGTATGTAAAGAGAAGCCAAGGCCCTTTCTACCTAAAATTAATGGAACAGGTAGGAGCCATAAGACATTGCATATTATTGCTTAATTGCCTAGCTGATTAACTGCTCATTATTTGCCTAAATGCTTATTTTCCATGTATCTCATTAACTGCATAATTGCTAAATTGTCATACAGCTTATACTTTGCTCATCTACTGCCCTTTCATTGGAACCTGTATGCTTGTACCTGTATAATGAATTTTTTTGTTGCCTTCATTGTTCTTCCCACATCAACAGAAATCCTTAATTTTACTACTTTGTTATTCCTTTTTTTCTTTCCAAACACTGCTTCCACTTTTCTTGACCTTTTTCTGTATTGCTATTTCTACTAATAGAATTTAATTCAATTATGATTCCTTCTACAGAGTTTTTTATTTCCCCTACATTTTGCTCTCCTCTGTGTTGACCAATAGGCCTGAAATAAGCTGCCCTAAGTTAAAAAGTTTATATTAGGCTGATTTAAAAATGGCTTTAAGAGTCCTTAGCTAGCTAATATAAGAGTCAAGTAAGCTAATGTGAACTGCATAATTTAAAACAAAATTAAGGTAAGAGATCTTTAGGGCTCAGGCTAAATTCATGGTTACCATGACAAGAAGCTGGGAGATTCTAGACATGAGGTCAGTAGCAGCCCATCCAAAGCTATGCTATGATAGCACTTTCTGTTGTTATCTCCAGAGGTCAATGTACAGACAGGTAGAGCCAAGTACTGGTTTTAACAGGTGTAGGCAACCTGCTGTATTTTCTACTTCCCTGACAAATCTTTCTAATTTCAAATAGACAACAAAGTAAAATAAAATACTTCTATCATGTTCTAGAAGGTGAGCAGGCAGTCTCTAAAGTAGCTTATGCATGCAAAGTTGGCTATAGACTGTCAGAAAATCTGCCACGAAACAGTTAAACTGGCATCCTAGGAGCAGAAAATGCTCAGTTTGAGCAAACATTGAATCCCATACAGATTAAGCCTCACAGTTCAATATGCCTGTTACTACTTCTCTTGTTGTAGATGTTATGCACATGACTAATTTCATCACATCTTTTCTTTGTACAGGCAGGTAGGCAAACATAACTCAATCTAACATAAAGTCTGCTTCAATCTTGTTCTATGAATTTTTTTCTACTAAAGTCTTTTTAGAAAAATCATTGCACTTCAGAAGTCCAAAATACATTGCCAACTGAGGATTGAAACAGTGGTAGCAAGTTACATAGGTGGAATATAACCACTCCAAATTTTTTTGTTTACAAAATCCCATTAACCATAATTTCATCCCCCAAATCTCTTATTACATAAATAGATGTCTGACAGCCAACCTAGGTGGTTTATGAAATCTCTGTAGTCCCATAATTCCATGCTAAATCTCATCAGTACAAAATACTTGTTTACCAAATTGAACTGAGCAAACATTCTAAATTTTCCTTCTGTGGGATACATGTGCTAGTTGCAGACATGGTTTTAAAGAAAAAAAGACGTGCAAAATCTCTATTGTTCACACATACCTGCCCCACTAACCACAAGGGAAATTAATTCACCTGAGCTTGTTGTATGAATTGACAGAAATAGACCTTGCTAAGAATTGCAATATACCACCAGGAAGTTTATTTGCAGAGAGCAGACATTTTATCAGTCTGACAATACTATTGAATTCAAAACCACAAACAATTTTAGTCTGTAACAAATTGAACATTGTGCAGACCTGAAATAGTGTTGTTTGAAAAGCCTACGCACTTTTTACTACTTACAATAATAAAATGAAACAGTACTCATACATCGTGGATGCTCATGTCATAGAAAGAAGAGTTTATCAGCATCTTGACCATCGGGTAGCAGTCCAAGAGGAAGGTTTTTGTCCCTATGCTTAATAAATTAATTTAATATCTGTTTCATAAAGAATTATGCATATGCTACTCCTTGTGGATGCAGGTACACTCTCCCATTGCATCCCCTGCAATGCCATGGAGTCAAAATTCCCACCACACTATACCATGCTAGATATATCTACTATACCCAGCCTGGTGGGAGCATCCGTAGGTATCAAGACACTCTCCAGTGAATTTTCTGGCTGTCAGACCCCAAAAGGTGGTGTGGCCTTCCTGTCACACCCCTGCTCTTTCACATCACAGCTCACAGCCCTGTCGTCTTCTGCATAGTGCACTTTTTTGGAAGTGACATATCACAGGCAGGACACGCAGCCCACCCCGTGAACTATCATGTCCCGGCTGCCATGTCCATCGGGCACGTGATGGGGGCTGCTCCCCCACTGCAGGGGAAACCTCTGCGAGACAATCCTTCAGAGCTGCCCACAGCACTCATGGGGCCGCCATCCATGAGTGGCCATTTTGAACCCATCATACCCATGTGATCTCTGAGCAGCCTCAGATTAGATGCCTGTTTCCTCCTGCTATGTGCAAAGCGGAGACCAAAAGATCTCACATCTGCCCCAGCCTGACGGGATGTCCATGTAGCATTTCTGGGGCAGCCTCTGGGCTTGGCATTATGCTGCCAGGTGCAGGCAATCCTGTATGCATGTATGGGAAACCAGGACAAAATGCCAATCCAGGAGAACATGTACGTGAGGATAATAAGGAAATCTCCAAAGGGAATCCCAAAAATAACCAGGTGAATCAGAAGACCCATCCAGTGGGCCCATGAATCAGAAACCACTTTGAGGAAACCCTCATGTGGTGGGGAAGGGGGACAGGGACCGCACAGCTACCTCTGAGGCCATGGCAGGCTGCAGGCAGGTGCCGTGTGTCTTTCCCTTTTCTCAGGTAGATGCTGCTCCATGGAAAGTTTCAAAAATCTCCAGCGACTGACTGAGGAGTGAGAAGACCAATGTGTGCACTGTGCTGCCTCCAAAAGTAAGTCCTGCCCCAGCCCTGCAGCTTTTTCTATACCTGGTGCCAGCCATGTCACAGACTCCCACTGTGACATGGCCACTGCTGACATGATGTCCTCTGTGACGTGGCCACCACATCACTAGTTTTCAGCACCAGGAGGCTGACATAGGGTGCAGCCTGCAGCTTCCCAGGGAAGTAGGGCTGTGGCTCTTGACAGTTGCTTAAATGCATGGCGATGGACAAACCCCACAACCCAGGTCCATGGGGAGATGTCAATGTGCAGCATCAGCGATCCCTCCTGTCTGTGTGGGGACACCTTTCACCAGGGGGCTGCCATCACCTGGAAGTCCCTCAACACCTCCCTTTGCCCCTCTCCTTGCTGGCTTTCTAGGCTGCAAGGACACAAGAGATGCACAAGGGTCATGCAGAGTCATTGGGAGCGTATTTCAACTGTATTTCACCTTCACATGAACCACGGTATCTGGAACTGGATGCCATGCCAGGGTGGCTATGGAAGACAGCAACCCAAGCCAATACAGAGGCCTGAAGAGGCTGGATTCTAGTGATTTTCAAGGCTTACTTTCTTACATTTCTATCAGCAGACTTTCATAATCATTCTAGTGGTTCTGAAATAACTTTCTAAATAAACTTAGTGGTCTGAACATAAAGTATTTGAACAGTTTCTTGTTTTCCTCTTATGAAATATTTTTTTCTCCAGCCATTACTAACCAAATGTGAGATTGACAATACAAGCTTCTTGGTTTTTTTAAATAGTGTATCAATGTTTAATATTATAAAAAACATGCTCTGTGATGCAATAATACAGAAAATAAGTTTCTTCTTACAAAGGTGAACTTACTCCAAACTTCTGTCTAATTCTTGCACAGCACAGCTTTCATAACAGATTTTTGGAAGTGAACTTCATATTAACTATGTGGCATTGATCACTTTGCTGCTAATCTCAGGAGAGATTCAGCTGTTGCTCCAAAGTATAAATGCTCCATAACAGAACCTGAAGATCTGTAGCTGATGTCAGCTGCTGTCTCTGTTATAATCAGTAAAGTTCAGATTAGCCAGAGAGGTAGCCCTTGAAAAATATGCAACAGGACAGTCAGTGAAAGTATGATGGCAATGCACAAAAAGAGTGTGTCTGTCCTAGGAATGGCATGTGCCTCTTCTGTTTCTTTTTTAAAATTTTTTCCAGTTTGTCTTGGATAAAAGTGGATAATATGAGGTGAATAACAGAGAATGAGAAAGTGGGAAGGCACATCATAAAGCTCACCAGAATCCAATAAAATAGAAAGAAGCATATGAAGATTGCATTAGGTTAGAATTTAAAGAGAAAAATGATTGCATAGGAGGAAGTGAACTGTAATCTTCATGTGTAATTCTAGGCCAGGAAAGTGGAAAGTTTATGACAATATATTGCTGAAATACACTAGGAGCTTGGGAGACTTTTGAGAAGAAAACTTATGAATCTATCATAAAAGGTAGCTGTTTTGCCAGCAGGTACCAAACTGTCTACAGTATATAAGAAATATATATATAATATAATAAATATATAATATATATATTATATATAATAAATAACATATAGGAAAATAGAAGCCCAGGAATCTTCTAGGACTTTGCAAAATTATAACAACAATGTTCATACTGATATGAATGGAGAAGGGCTACGAAAATCGCATATATTGCTAATACCTCCAGCAGCAGGTCATCAAGATCCTAGGACATTTCTACCTGCAAATTCTCAGGACAACCAGATCTGAAATAGCGACAGTGATGAAATCCTGGCAACTCACAGACATGGGACAGGACAGAAAGATTAACAACTCTCATCCCCTGACTGGTACCAATGAGACACAGCCAAACCCAGCACACTCCTAAGCAGAACCCAGGAAGTGTGGAGAGGGGCTCAAAAACCGATGCACCCTCGTCCTCCGTGTTATTGCAGCAATCCTGGACAGACTGCCTGGATAAGAGTGTCTTAGTGCCCCAGTGCTCGGCAGACTGCTTACACACATTGGGGTGCTGGTGGGTATGAGACTGTGAGTGTGAGACTGAAATCAGTTATGTTTTAAATTAATCTTTCCTTCCTGCAAGGTACTGCACTGAGCTACTGCAACGTTATCTTTCATGGGGCAATTGGGCAGTCATTACGTGTCGTGGTTTAGCCCCAGCCAGCAACTAAGCACCACGCAGCCGCTTGCTCACTCCCCCTACCCCGATGGGATGGAGGAGAGATTCAGAGGAGTAAGAGTGAGAAACACTCCTGGGTTGAGATAAGAACAGTTTAATAATTGAAATAAAGTAAAGTAGTAATTATAATAATAACAATATAATAATAATAATGATAAAAAAATATACAAAGCAAGTGATGCACAGTGCATTTGCTCACCACCCAAAGACCAATACCCAGACAGTTCCCGAGCAGCGATTGCTGCTCCCCGGCCAAATCCCCCCAGTTTCTATACTGAGCATGACGCCATATAGTATGGAATAGCCCTTTGGCCAGTTTGGATCAACTATTCTGGCTGTGCCCCCTCCCAGTTTCTTGTGCATCTGGCAGAGCATGGGCAGCTGAAAAGTCCTTGACTAGCATAAGCAGTACTCAGCAACAACTAAAAACATCAGCATGTTATCAACATTCTTCTCCTACTAAATCCAAAACACAGCACTGTGCCTGCTGCTAGGAAGAAAATTAACTCTATCCCAGCCGAAACCAGGACAGTATCCACCCCTTATTCTATACCATCTACGTCATGCACAGGCCCTCCCCTTTCCAGTGTGTTCTAGTTAGTCACCACCACTTTCCCTATCTTGATATATACACACAGATATCATTCCCTTTGTGTATGGGCCATCCCTCTAAAGTAGGCATTGAGTTCATTTAGTCCATGACTTTGGGTTCCATCTGTCATCACAGTCTTTCAGAGCAGGGGAGGTGGTGTGCAGTGTTGGATTTTTTCATGCTCAAGCCAGTTCTCATTCCAACACAGTTTCATCAAAGTTCATTTTCATTAAGCTGGGCAATTCTTACTGTAATACCATTGATGTGGCATATAGCAACCATAACATACAGTATTATACACTTAACATTAACATTAACATTATTATATTAACATTATACTATATTATTATATTAACATACAGTTAAGAGATAACATACAGTATTATATAGCCATTAACATCATAAAATTCGGTTCATTGGCTATTTTCACCCAAAATCAAATTCCCTTGAGGTACACATTGGGCTTCCCCATCCTTTCACATGACCCACCAAGTGCAACCAGGTCCTTGAGCAAAAGCAATCCCACCAATGGGTTTGTCTTTGCCAGAGGGGGAAGTAACCCAGACTGTCTTCCCCAGCATATTTTTGTGTGTAATACAGGGGCTTTATCTCCTTCTATAGTATGTAAAAGTTTTGATTGGGCAGGGCCAGCTCAATTGGCAGATCCCCTGATGTTGACTAACCAGGTGGTTTTTGCTAAATGTGTATCCCAATGTTTGAATGTCCCACCACCCATTGCTCTCAGGGTAGTCTTTAACAGTCCATTGTATCGCTCAATTTTGCCTGAGGCTGGTGCATGGTAAGGGATGTGATATACCCACTCAATGCTGTGCTCTTTGGCCCAGGTGTCTATGAGGTTGTTTCAGAAATGAGTCCCGTTGTCTGACTCGATTCTTTCTGGGGTGCCATGTCACCACAGGACTTGCTTTTCAAGGCCCAGGATAGTGTTCTGGGTGGTGGCATGGGGCACGGGATATGTTTCCAGCCATCTGGTGGTTGCTTCCACCATGGTGAGCACATAGCGCTTGCCTTGGTGGGTTTGTGGGAGTGTGATATAATCAATCTGCCAGGCCTCCCCACATTTATACTTCAGCCATCGTTCACTATACCCGAGGGGCTTGAACCGCTTGGCTTGCTTGATTGCAGCACATTTCACACTCATGGATAACCTGTGCAATACTGTCCATAGTTAAGTCCACCCCTCGATCACGAGCCCATCTATATGTTGCATCTCTTCCTTGATGGCCTGAGGTGTCATGGGCCCACTGAGCTATAAATAATTCACCCTTATGTTGCCAGTCCAGGTCCACCTGAGCCACTTCAATCTTAGCAGCCTGATCCACCTGCTGGTTGTTTTGATGTTCTTCAGTGGCCCAACTCGTGAGCATCTACATGACGAACTTTTACAACCAGGTTCTCTACCCAGGCAGCAATATCTTGCCACAATGCGGCAGCCCAGATTGGTTTGCCTCTGCGCTGCCATTTGCTCTGCTTCCATTGCTGCAACCACCCCCACAGGGCATTTGCCACCATCCATGAGTCAGTATAGAGATAAAGGACTGGCTGCTTTTATTGTTCAGCAATATCTAAAGCCAGCTGGATGGCTTTTACCTCTGCAAACTGACTCGACTCCCCTTCTCCTTCAGCAGTTTCTGCGACTTGTCGTATAGGACTCCATACAGCAGCTTTCCACCTCCGATGCTTTCTCACAAGACAACAGGACCCATCAGTGAACAGGGCATATTGCTTTCCATTTTCTGGCAATTTATTATACGGTGGGGCCTCTTCAGCATGTGTCACCTCCTCCTCTGGTGGTATTCTAAAGTTTTTGCCTTCTGACCAGTCCATGATCACTTCCAAGATTCCTGGGTGACTGAGGTTTCCTATTTGAGCCCGTTGTGTGATCAGTGCAACCCACTTACTCCACGTAGCATCAGTTGCATGATGTGTAGAGGGGACCCTCCCTTTGAACATCCAGCCCAGCACCGGCAGTCGGGGTGTCAGCAGGAGTGGTGCTCCAGTACCAGCTACTTCCGAAGCAGCTCGAACCCCTTCATATGCTGCCAATATCTCTTTCTCAGTTGGAGTATAGCAGGCTTCAGATCCTCCGTATCCCTGACTCCAAAACCCTAGGGGTCAACCTCAAGTCTCCCCTGGTGCTTTCTGCCAGAGGCTCCAGGTAGGGCCATTCTCCCCAGCTGAGGTGTAGGGCACATTTTTAATATCCTGCCCTGCCCAGACTGGCCCAAGGGCTACTGCATGAACTATCTACCGTTTAATTTGTTCAAAGGCTTGTTGTTGCTCAGGGCCCCATTTGAAATTGTTCTTCTTCCGGGTCACTTGATAAAGAGGGCTTATGATCAGACCGTAATTTGGAATATGCATTCTCCAGAACCCCACAACGCCTAAGAAAGCTTGTGTTTCCTTTTTGTTAGTTTGTGGGGACACAGCTGTTATTTTGTTGATCACATCCATTGGGATCTGACAATGTCCATCTTGCCATTTTACTCCTAAAAACTGGATCTCCTGTGCAGGTCCCTTGACCTTACTTTGTTTTATGGCAAAACCAGCCTTCAGAAGGATTTGGACTATATTCTTCCCCTTCTTAAAAACTACTTCTGCCGTGTTGCCCCATACAATGATGTCATCAATGTACTGCTGATGTTCCAGAGCTTCACCCTGTTCCAGTGCTGTCTGGATCAGTCCATGGCAAATGGTAGTGCTGTTCTTCCACTCCTGGGGCAGTTGATTCCAAGTGTACTGGCCACCCCTCCAAGTGAAAGCAAACCCTGGCCTGCACTCTGCTGCCGCAGGGATTGAGAAAACTGAATTAGTGATATCAATTGTGGCATACCACTTGACTGCCTTTGATTCCAGTTCATATTGAAGTTCTAGCATGTCTGGCACAGCAGAATTCAGCAGTGACATGACTGTTCAGGCCACGATAGCCTGCTCTTAGTCTCCACTCTCCATTAGACTTTTGCACTGGCTGTATGGGAGTATTAAAGGGTGAGCGAGTCTTGCTGATCACTCCTTGGCTCTCCAGATTATGAATCAGCTTATGGATGGGAATCAGGGAGTCTTCGTTGGTGCAATATTGCTGCCAGTGCACTGTTGTGGTAGTGATCAGCACCTATTTTTCTTCAACCCTCAGCAACCCCACAATAGAAGGGTCCTCTGAGAGACCAGGCAAGGCAGGCAGCTGTTTAATTTCCTCTGTCTCCAAGACAGCTACACCAAAAGCCCACTGGAACCCTTTTGTGTCCTAGAAACACCCGCTCCTGAGGTAGTCTATGCCAAGGATGCATGGAGCATCTGGGCCAGTGACAATGGGGTACTTTTGCCGCTCATTCCCAGTTAGGCTCACTTAGGCCTCCAATACCGTCAGCTGTTGGGATCCCCCTGTCACTCCAGAAATACAGATGGGTTCTGCCCCTGTATAGTTTGATGGCATTAGGGTACACTGTGCACCGGTGTCCACTAGAGGCTTATACTCCCATGGGTCTGATGTGCCAGGCCATCGAATCCACACAGTCCAGTAAACCCTCCTGTGTGGAGGCAGGGCCCCTCTAGTCCTGGTCATAGTATTCGTTACTCACTTGTAAATGAAAATCAAAAGTCCCTTTATTTAGATTGGAAGTAAAATCAGCCTTTTTACTCTGTCTAGAGAACTGCCCACTGGAAACTGGAGCAGCAATTTTCCTGGATGAACGCTCTTTTGTGACTGTTTTTCCTTGCAACTTGTGTACCCATGCCTCTAGGGTTGAGGTAGATTTTCCATCCCACTTCCTCATGTCCTCTCTGTGATCATGCAAGTAAAACCACAGGGTGTCATGTGGTGTGTACACCCTATATCCTCTCTCTTGAGCAGAGGAATGCTTACTTCTAATGGCTGAGATGCTGGTCTGTACAGGTGGGGAGTAGGACATATCCTCTTTGAGTTGCTGGAACTCCCGGGACAGTTTTTCCACAGCCGAGATGGAGGCCCCTAGGGAGGAAGGGAGACTTTCTTCCTGTTGCTGGAGTTGGCCAGCCAATTCACCTGCTATTGGTTCTTCTCCATCTTTCCAGGTCATTCCTGCCATTGAGTTTGCATACGATGATGGTGCACTCCATACAAACTTCCACCACATAGGTCGCGTGCGCTTCATGTAAAATCACAGAACCATAGAATACTTTGGGTTGGAAGGGAGTCTTTAGAGATCATCTAGCCCAACCCCCCTGCAGTGAGCAGGGACAGCTTTAACCAGATCAGGGTGCTCAGAGCCCCGTCCAACCTGACCTGGAATGTTGCCAGGGATGGGGCCTCCACTACCTCTTGGGGCAACCTGTGCCAGTGCTATCACACCCTCATTGTAAAAAATTTCTTCCTTAAATCCAGTCTAAATCTATTCTTCTTTAGTTTAAAACCATTATTCCTTGTCCTGTCACAACAGGCCTTGCTAAAAAGATTCTCCCCATCCTTCCTGTAGGCCCCCTTTAAGTACTGGAAGGCCGCAATAATGTCTCCCTGCAGCCTTCTCTTCTCCAGGCTGAACAACCCCAAGTCTCTCAGCCTGTCCTTGTAGGAGAGGTGCTTCAGCCTTCAGATCATTTTTGTGGCCCTCCTCTGGACCTGCTCCAACAGGTCCATGTGTGCTGGATGCAGTACTGCAGATGGGGTCTCACAAGAGCAGAGTAGAAGGGCAGAATCACCTCTCTCAACCTGCTGGCCACCGCTCAGCTTGGTGTCGTCTGCAAACTTGCTGAGGGTGCACTCAATCCCACTGTCTATGTCATTGATGAAGATGTTAAGCAGCACTGGCCCCAGTACGGACCCCTGAGGGACCCCACTTGTCACCGGTCTCCATGTGAACATCGAGCTGTTGACCACTACCCTCTGGATATGACCATACAGCCAATTCCTTATTCACCTAACAGTCCACCCATCAAATCCATATCTCCCCAATTTAGAGAGAAGGATGTTGTGGGGGACCATGTCGAACGCTTTACAGAAGTCCAAATAGATGACATCCATTGCTTTTCCCTTGGCCACTGATGCAGTCACTCCTTCATAGAAAGCCACTAGGTTGGCCAGGCAGGACTTGCCCTTGGTGAAGCCATGCTGGCTGTCTCGAATCACCTCCCTGTCCTCCATGAGCCTGAGCATAGCTTCTAGGAGGATCTGCTCCATGATCTTCCCAGGCACAGAGGTGAGGCTGACAGGTCAGTAGTTCCCAGGGTCCTCCTTTCTTCCCTTTTTAAAAATGGGCACAACATTCCCCTTCTTCCAGTCACCAGGGACTTCACCTGACTGCCATGACTTTTCAAATATCATGGAGAGTGGCTTGGCAACTACATCAGCCAGTTTCCTCAGGACTCTGGGATGCATCTCATCAGGTCCCATAGACTTGTGTACATTGATGTTCCTCAGGTGGTCCTGAACCAGATCTTCCCTTACAGTGGGAGGGGCTTTACCCACCCGGTCCCCATCTTTCAGTCCATCAACTCAGTAGGGGTGAGGAGAGAAGTTGCCGGTGAAGACCAAGGCAAAGAAGTTGTTGAGTACCTCTGCTTTCTCCTCATCCGTTCATACAAGTTCGCCTTTCTTGTTCATCAAGGGGGGTATGCTTTCTTTAACCTTCCTTTTCTGGTTGACATACCTGCAGAAGCCCTTCTTGTTATTCTTTACGTCTCTTGCCAAATTCAGCTCCAGCTGTGCCTTGGCCTTTCTGACCCCCTCCCTACACAACTGGGCCATTTCCCTGTATTCCCCCCAGGACACCTGCCCCTGCTTCCACTGCCTGTGCAGTTCCCTCTTACTCTTTAGTTTGACCAGCAAGTCTCGACTCAGCCATGCTGGTCTCTTCCCTTCCTTGCCTGATTTCTTACACTTGGGGACTGAGAGCTCTTGTGCTCTATGGAAGGTGTCCTTAAAGGTCTGCCAACTCTGTTCCGTTCCCCTGTCCCTGAGGACTGTTTCCCAGGGTGTCCTTCTGACTAACTCTTTGAAGAGCTGGAAGTTTGCTTTCCTAAAATTTAGTGTCCTGACTGTACTCCTCACTTTTCCCATGTCCCTCAGGAGCGTGAACTCCACCAATGCATGATCACTGCAGCCCAAGCTGCCTCCAGTCTTGACATCACTGATGAGCTCACTTGCATTGGTGACCATCAGGTCCAGTATTGCATCCCCTCGGTTAGGGGTGTCTATTACCTGGCTTAGAAAGTTATCCTCAATGCATCCAAGGAATCTACTGGATTGCCTACAGCTTGCTGTGTTGCTTTTCCAGCAATATACCTATTTATTTAAAATTTCTTAAATTGTCATATTGTCCATAACTTCGGAGGTGAGTCATGGGGAGAAAAATACTTCAGACACCTCCAGTGCCTACATGCTCCTATTTTAGTCCTGTCAGTTGACCTGAGGATAACATGAAAAGACGAGGCTAATTTACTCCCCAAAGTATGACCTCTTATGGACTGGAACAGGCTGGTAAAAAAGAATCATAGTAAGTAATGTTTTTACACTTCACCTTGAGAAAGTCCTATGTAGATGTAGAAGAGAGATTTTTAAAAACTGCCTCTGCCAAGTTTAGGACACCAGATGCCACACTGGAAAATTGCCTGGTTGCTCTGTGGAACTTGTAGGCAATGAACAGGAAGGCCATTGCATCAAGTGAATGAGGACAGAATTATGGAGAAAATAATTTGTGGGTACTTTACTGAATTATGATCTACATACAGAGTGTGGAAATTGGATTTCTCTAAAGCTGCTGTAGTTGAATTTGTAACTTTAACATTCTTTCAGTATATTTGTTGCAAAATGTTGCTGCAAAATATTAATCAAAGCAGATTTATGATAGAAAATGCTTATTCAGGAAAATACTTTTTGGTGGATTTGCAGAACAAATAGTTTCCACAGCAGAAGATTTCTCCAAAATGAAAAAGATATTTCAGAAAAAAACTAATATACATTCTAAGCAAGTATTTACATTTGTTTCTTTCATTACTGTTTTACATTGTCTTTTGATATATTAGTAATGGCACATAATCTGACAGGTTACAGGGTGAGAGATTATATTATAAGCAAATGGAAAAATAATATACTGTCTGAAATATTGCAGAAATGAATAATTCTGGTCACATGTAGGATAGTCAAGGGGAAATTCTGACACTAGCTCCATGCTCAACAGGATGGAGAGATGCCTTTCAGGAAATTTTTATGGACACAGGATGAAGATGTTCAGCAGCCCAAATCTTTTGTTTTTCTGTCTCCCTTCCAGTGAAGAAAATAGAAATCCAAGAATGCTTAGTATTTGGAGATTTTTACTTTCAGCATGTAGAGACAAATTAGACTAAAAGAGCAATAATTCATATTAATTTTTGTTCTGTTTTCCAGAAAGCTGTTTTTTCAAAATGGATTTTCTTACAGGACCACTAACATCAGATGAGTCCATTTATTCAGAAGCTGAATATTTTTTTTCCTAAATTTAGAATTTTTATCTTTTTCATAGCACAGAAAACATATCATAGGACTGTTTTTACTTTCTATTACATGCAGTGGCATAACTCGAAGTAGGAGAGACATATGCCTACTTACTTACCATGTATCTTACCTACAGGATCTCAGAACTTGGGAAGAAAATTTGCTTAGTGGTCTTGACTTCTGTAGTTTCACATAGTAAAATGCTCACATTCCCAATGCTAAGTAGACCCCATATGACAACTGAGAAAAAAACCCAGAAGTATGATGCAGGAATTCAAAACTTGGATCAACTAACTTGTTAGAATCTTATTTATGGTGCAGCTCTTGTGTCACTGTAAAGGTAAAGGACTATTGAGGACATTGCTGTTAGTACACTTCTAAGTAAAATCACATATATACTTAAAAAAGCTCTTCAGTCTGCAAAAGATAGCATTTAGTTGGAGAGATAATAGATATGGCTTAGTGGGGAGGGGGTAGTTAATTAAAAGGAATAAAAAAATGTTCAATAACATTCCCACATAAAGAAAAGATTATAGCAGCAATGTTTATAGACAACACGGGCATGCAACTGACTTTTTAAATAGCTACAGCCAGTAAAATACACAACTTACAGCATTTTGCTTGTTAAAAGTGTCATTCACCTTTAAAAATCCAACAGTGTAGTATAAACATAATGATCAAAAAGTCTGCAACTGTGATAACAACTATGGAGTGACTGAATTGTTTCATACGTATAAAATACTTGATCTTGCAAATTGTGGCTGAAGATGTAAACAGCTTTAGAGAACCATCTCATACATAGTAAAAGTTTTCCTGTGGTTCAACACCATCCTTAGAAAGGGACCACAGCTAAGTAGTAACAGCAGTTTATTAGGGTGACCCATCCAACTCCAGGACAAGTCAGAACTAAATATCAATCCTATTAGCCGTATTCTCACATTAATACTGCATGAGCGAACATGGAAATGAAAGAATATTTCTCTTGTAGAATAGTGTAAAGGGGGACAGTATGTATCTTCTGAAGAATAAACAAAGTACTTGGGTTGGTGGAGGAATCAAGACCACTTACCTCAAAGGTATTTAAAAAGGGGAAAAAAATCCTGACAAAGATTTGTTTAGCAAGACTGCAGCTTGAGAAAAAGATCTCTCTCTTTTAGCTACATTGAGTCAAATATGGTTATTATGTGGAAAAGTGTACAAACTAGCACACTGTGCAGCTACAGGCTCAACACGGTTTGCTTCTCTCTCGTCAATCTCAAAATGCATCCACTGCATCATATAGCTTTTCCATGTTTGGAAGGCATGTTCGTCTCAGGCCATGGAAAAATGATAGAAAAGACATTAGGATTTTTATCTTCATCTTCACTGAAATTAATTAATATAGGCTCTACTAAATATTTAATTTATTACTGGTGAATGATTTTAGTATTAATACGTGTTTGATTAATTTGTTTTACCTACTCATCTTTACAAGTGAGTTGTGATTACTATGTATGAATCAATCTCTCTTGAATATGCACTTCCAATGCACTAAGCGGATGCAGTAAGTCACTGTGAACAGCATTGCCTTTGGGGGCATTCTTTCATAATGGGTTGTAAAAGTTTTGAAATTGGTTTTCTTACCATTATTTTTTATCATCCAGCTTTCTGTCTCTCCTTGCTTTCCACTTACAAATTCTTTTGGTCTGATAAAGGAAAATTTATTTGGTAATAGTCTTCAGATTGATGATAGGGCTTGTTTTGTACAAGATGACTCATTTCACCATAATGATTTTAATTAACATCCCTAGTTCTCTGGGGGGGAAAAAAAGCAAATGTGAATCTGCCTTAGAGTTCATGTACATTTTGTTTAATCGGGATCTTTTGGCAGGAAAGAGAAATGCAATTGAATTGTTAGTGGGCTGTATACACTTAGAGCTACACAGAATAACGATAAATCTTTCACACAAAGTATAAAGTCGCTGTAAACTACATTGCACTATTTTACTTTTTAATAGACCCCGGCTTTCATGAGATACTTCACATTTTCTTCATTTGTGTTTTCCCATTCATGTTGTACCTCAGTTTATCTGAAATCTAACCTTCAGTCTGTAAATGTGTATGGAAAATCATGACACTGAATACATTTATATGCATAATTAATGATTTTTTAATTAACAAAACTAGATTTCTACTAAAAGGGTAGGTTGTAGAGGATATCAACAAAATAATCCGCAATAATTCACAATAGATTTAATGCATGAACTCACTGTCAAGATGCACATTTTCAAATCATCTCAGAAAACCCCAAAGATAACAGTTGAATGTGCTAAGGCTAGAGCTATAACAAGATCATGGGCTCTGATGGGATGGATGCACCCACGAGTACTAAGGGAGCTGACATGTCATTGCAAGGCCACTCACTATTATCTCCGAATGATCATGGCAATTGGGAGAGGTGCCTGAATACTGGGGAAAGCAAATGCTCGTCTTATCTTCAAGCAGGGCAGGAAGGAGGGCACACTGGACTAACCACGGACCAGTCAGCCTCACCTCCATCCCTGGGAAGTGGACAGAACAACTAACTCTGGAAACCATTTCCAGGCACATGAAGGACAGGAAAGTCATCAGTAGTAGTCAGCATGGATTCACAAAAGGGAAGTCATGTTTGACCAACTTGATAAACAACTTCAATGATGAAATGACTGGCCTAGTAGATGAGGAGAGAACAGTGGATATTTTCTACCTTGACTTCAGTAAAGTTTTCATAGGATGGTTTGGGTTGGAAGGGACCTTTAAAAATCATCTGGTTCCAACCCATCTGCCATAGGCAGGGATGTCTTTCACTAGGTCAGGTTGCTCAAAAGCCCCATCCAACCTGACCTTGAACACTTCCAGGGATGAGGCATCCACAACATCTCAGGGCAACCTATTCCAGTGTCTCACCACTCTCATTGCAAAAAAATTCTTCTTAATGTCCAATCGAAACCTACTCTCTTCCAGTTTAAAACCATTGCCCCTGCTTTAGCAGGGGGGTTGGACAAGATGACCTTCAGAGGTCCCTTCCAACCTCAACCATTCTTTAATTCTATGAACAAGAAATTCAGAGCAATATCGTCAAATCAGGATTTGGAAACAGCTGGCACAAAGGTCCCTGCATCTGTGCTACACACAGTTTGAGGGTTTAAGTTCACAAATTTAGGGTTTTTTTCCCTGAACACCTCACCAGGCATGTGACTTGCAACCACTTGAAGGACCAGTCATCATCTCAGACCTGTATGTTTTCTCACAGGCTTGAGAACATTTGATGTGTACTGAAGGAGTCTCTGGTTTAACTTGCTCCAGAAGGAATCCAGTTGGCACACACTGAAATTACTACAATGTGAAGCAAGATAAGGCACATTAAGTGAAAATAACCAAGGAATTTGATTAAAAATTTAAATACTACTGTTAAAGACTTTTTTTCAAAAAGGAGTAATATAGACAAAACCAAGTGAGCACCTCCTCACAAAGAATACAACATCCAAAGAGTAGCGGAAAGGACTGTTGATTTTATATTTTCTTCCCTGTACAGGATTTGCCTCTATGAAAAAGGATCTTGGAGACCAAAAATAAACGAACAAAGAATTTCTTGTCTGATCAGTTATTCTTCATCCCTGAGCACTATTGCTCCACAAGAAGAACAAAATCGAAACAAAACTTTTTTGCGTCTTGGGCTTCTTTACAAAATTCAGCTCACTTTTTTTCCTGTTAAGTATGTTGTTGTAGTGAAAAGAGCAGAACTTCCTAGTATTGATACAGTTATAAGGGTAATATTTTATGTTACATTGTAGCTCCTCTATTGCAAAAAATAAAACTATACTGGGGTGAATTGTATTAAAACAGATTTCATTTTTTTTTCCTTAACCTAAGGCTGTTACTAGTATAAGGATTTTTTTCTTTTTATATGAGATTAAATAACACTCATATCACACAGGTCTACCAACTCTACTCTATAATGTAGACCAACTGTAAGTTTACCAAAGGGAGTTTAGTGGCTAAACACAATATTTGCAAACCTTGTGTCTCCAGTCACAAAATGCAATAGAGGGGGATGCATTGGAGGGATGTGCAATCCTACACACTAACACATTGCATCTGGATTTGGCCTTAATGTAGACAGGAACTCAGTCTATTCTTCAGTGTCTCTGCTAAAGAACTAGGAAGTGTCTATGAAACTGATTTGGGTTTTAAAGTTTGTTTTCTCTTTCTGTGCTTTTTGAACTATTTTAATGAGTTTCAGAGTATTTATTTGCTTGTAGTATCACTGAAGTTAGTCAAATGACTTTTTCCAACTCTACACTATGTGTTTAAAGAAAAAAGAACTTTCGAAGTATTCGATTATTCTACAAGGGCTTAGAGCTATGAGGAAAGTGAACAGAATTTATAATTAATTTTAAAAAGATTTCAAAATGTCTTTTTTTTTTTCATGCTAGCACATAGTGGAATGTGTTTCTACTATTTCAAAGACACCAGGGGAGTGTGGACGACTGATTAAAAAAAGCCTACTTCCCTCCAGAAAAAAAAAAATGTTGTAATGAGAAGATATAAATTGGATTATTTATTAGAGAAATTAGTTCTGTACTTTAAGGTAACAAAGATTCCTTCTCAGGGAGCTGAGCATAACATAATTGTATCAGTGCATGAGGATATGCTCTTTGTCCAATGGAGTTCCTATTCCACCACCACAAAGGAATTATTCTTTTTAAGAGATTCAAGTCACAGCTTTTCCCACTTCTTTCTCAGAAGCATTTTTTTTCATGCTTGCCAGAGGAATAGCTGCCTCTCAAATCTAACACTGGAATAGCCAAAAGAATACAGCCACATTCTGAAGCCTGACATGAAAGTCAGTAAAAGTCTTGAGTGATTTCTTGATTTCTAATTAAATTGGGCAGATCTCTGAATCCTACAAAATTCCAAATAATAAGTCAAAAAACACTGTCCTGACAGCCAGCATGCCCCAAACTGAAAGGATTGAAACCTGAGAAGTCTTTCAGGAAATATGGTTGAAATTTATATTTGGAATAAATCCTTATAAGCAGTGAAGTTTTTTGGTTTCGCGTTTTGCCACATACTCTGAAACAGTTCTGTTTTATCTTTGATACCTAAACAGTTCTGTTGCCATATGCATGACTGTGTAAAGCACATTGGTATGCTGATAACATTTATCAACATCTGAGCTATTATCTATATTTGAATTGAACTGAATTTTATTGACTTACAAATGAGTGGTCTAGGAACATCCATTCTTCAGATTGAACACTGTGCAAGAATTATATCTTACTGTAAAATATGCCAATTAAAACATAATACACAATTACAGTACATGTAGTTTTAACTGCAGTATTTCATTACACAATATTTGCAAAAGAGTTTGAATTACTTGGCTCATTTTTTAATCACTAACTTCAAATCTTTAGAATTAGACAAGTTGGGACAACAATTGAAGTGATGAAATGGAAAGATCCAGATTTAGAATACTAACACTACAATTTTGACATGAATTCTGATAAATAATACTCAAGTACCACAAGTAACACATTCTGATATTTGAGTTACATGTGGAAAATATCAAATCTACCTTTCTTTCCTCTTCAGCAACCTCCTCTTAGATATATCATACAATCATAGAATCATAGAATACTTTGGGTTGGAAGGGACCTTTAGAGGTCATCTAGCCCAACCCCCCTGCACTGAGCAGGGACAGCTTTAACCAGATCAGGGTGCTCAGAGCCCCGTCCAACCTGACCTGGAATGTTGCCAGGGATGGGGCCTCTACCACCTCTCTGGGCAACCTGTGCTGGTGCTTGATCACCCTCATTGTAAAAAACTTCTTTCTAATGTCTAGTCTAACTCTATTCTTCTTTAGTTTAAATCCATTATTCCTTGTCCTGTCACAACAGGCCTTGCTAAAAAGATTCTCCCCATCCTTCCTATAGGCCCCCTTTAGGTAATGGAAGGTCGCAATAAGGTCTCCTCGCAGCCTTCTCTTCTCTAGGCTGAACAATCCCAACTCTTTTAGCCTGGCCTCATAGGAGAGATGTTCCAGCCCTCGGATCATTTTGGTGGCCCTCTTCTGGACCCACTCCAACAGTTCCATGTCCTTCTTGTGCTGAGGGCCCCAGAGCTGGATGCAGTACTCCAGGTGAGGTCTTACCAGAGCAGAGTAGAGGGACAGAATCACCTCCCTCGACCTGCTGGCCACGCTGCTTTTGATGCAGCCCAGGATACGGTTGGCTTTCTGGGCTGCAAGTGCACATTGCCGGCTCATGTCCAGCTTTTCATCCACCAGTACCCCCAAGTCCTTCTCCTCAGGGCTGCTCTCAATCCATTCATCCCCCAACCTGTACTGATACCGGGGGTTGCTCTCATCCCAGGTGCAGGACCTTGCACTTGGCCTTGTTGAACCTCATGAGGTTCACACAGGCCCAGCTCTCCAGCTTGTCCAGGTCCCTCTGGATGACATCTCATCCTCCTGGTGTGTCAACGGCACCACTCAGCTTGGTATCGTCTGCAAACTTGCTGAGGGTGCACTCGATCCCACTGTCTATGTCATTGATGAAGATGTTAAATAGCACCGGTCCCAGTACGGACCCCTGAGGGACCCCACTTGTCACTGGTCTCCATGTGGACATCGAGCCATTGACCATGACCATCCAGCGACCATCCAGCCAATTCCTTATCCATTTAACAGTCCACCCATCAAATCCATATCTCCCCAATTTAGAGAGAAGGATGTTGTGGGGGACCATGTCGAACGCTTTACAGAAGTCCAAATAGATGACATCCATTGCTTTTCCCTTGGCCACTGATGCAGTCACTCCTTCATAGAAAGCCACTAGGTTGGCCAGGCAGGACTTGCCCTTGGTGAAGCCATGCTGGCTGTCTCGAATCACCTCCCTGTCCTCCATGAGCCTGAGCATAGCTTCTAGGAGGATCTGCTCCATGATCTTCCCAGGCACAGAGGTGAGGCTGACAGGTCAGTAGTTCCCAGGGTCCTCCTTTCTTCCCTTTTTAAAAATGGGCACAACATTCCCCTTCTTCCAGTCACCAGGGACTTCACCGGACTGCCATGACTCTTCAAATATCATGGAGAGTGGCTTGGCAACTACATCAGCCAGTTTCCTCAGGACTCTGGGATGCATCTCATCAGGTCCCATAGACTTGTGTACATTGATGTTCCTCAGGTGGTCCTGAACCAGATCTTCCCTTACAGTGGGAGGGGCTTTACCCACCCGGTCCCCATCTTTCAGTCCATCAACTCAGTAGGGGTGAGGAGAGAAGTTGCCGGTGAAGACCAAGGCAAAGAAGTTGTTGAGTATCTCTGCTTTCTCCTCATCCGTTCATACAAGTTCGCCTTTCTTGTTCATCAAGGGGGGTATGCTTTCTTTAACCTTCCTTTTCTGGTTGACATACCTGCAGAAGCCCTTCTTGTTATTCTTTACGTCTCTTGCCAAATTCAGCTCCAGCTGTGCCTTGGCCTTTCTGACCCCCTCCCTACACAACTGGGCCATTTCCCTGTATTCCCCCCAGGACACCTGTCCCTGCTTCCACTGCCTGTGCAGTTCCCTCTTACTCTTTAGTTTGACCAGCAAGTCTCGACTCAGCCATGCTGGTCTCTTCCCTTCCTTGCCTGATTTCTTACACTTGGGGACTGAGAGCTCTTGTGCTCTATGGAAGGTGTCCTTAAAGGTCTGCCAACTCTGTTCCGTTCCCCTGTCCCTGAGGACCGTCTCCCAGGGTGTCCTTCTGACTAACTCCTTGAAGAGCTGGAAGTTTGCTTTCCTAAAATTTAGTGTCCTGACTGTACTCCACACTTTTCCCATGTCCCTCAGGAGCGTGAACACCACCAATGCATGATCACTGCAGCCCAGGCTGCCTCCAGTCTTGACATCACTGATGAGTTCAGTTGCATTGGTGACCATCAGATCCAGTAGATGTCTTATTATATTGACAGATAACAAAAAACATGACATTTTCTCTTTCTCAGAGCTTAATGATATATGTGCTCTAAAAAAAATCAGTGGTGTAGCAAAACCCTATGATAATGATGACAGTCCATCACTCTTCAGTTCGGAGTTCCTTACTTTTTTCACAACAGAGATTATGTTTAACAGATCAGTCTTCTAACAAGTTTCTTCCCAAAGTGAAAATGGTATTTAAATAATACTTCTGTATGATTTTTACCACAAAAGAGATATCTGAGACTATATGCATACTTAAAACAGTTGTTTGAGTGAATTTTTCAGAACACTTAAATAAATGTGTGTCACAAGACTGCTATTTCTGTAAATGTTTCACCAAAACACACAAAATCTCAATTTATATCCTGTTCAAACAGTAAAGTACTTTATGCTTGTTTTCATATTCATATTCATTATTATTATTATTACTATTATTTACTAAAACAGCTTCTGAGGACTGAGGCCACAAGACCTGAGTTCTGATGTAACTCTTTGGTTGTTTACGCTCTGCATTAGGCAAATGAAGCTGCCTGACTGCTGCTGTGTACAATTTTATTTGACTTAAATTAAAGGAAGAGATTAGAGCTTGTTTGCACAATCAGACTGATTTGTAATTAAATATAAAACTGTTACATATACAGTATTTATGATACTCTGTAGGAAAAAAAATTGAAAAGGTTCCCTATAACAAGAAAGCATCTATAGGATCTGTTTGGGTAGTGTCCTGGTTTCGGCTGGGATAGAGTTAGGGGACAGGTAGGTGTCATAGGAGAGGATAAGGATATATTTGAAATATTTGGTAATTTATATTGTCCACCACTGAAACAAAAATAAACCAGTAGCATATTAAATATATATGTATAATAAAAAAAAAATCAGTTGTCTTTTACTTTGTCCCACTGAAATGTCTTGCATTGATGTAGTACTTTGTTTCTTCCATACCTATAGTGCAGCATCAGCTTCAAATACATTTCTTAAGACCATACTACAATCAAGAAATGTGTGATATATATATTGTAAGACTGTAAACACTTCACTTCCTCCATTCTAAATATATAACCAAGACATCTCTTACAATATGATTCAAAATATAAAACAACACTCCAATTAAGCAAAAAAACATTTTTAGCCATAAATTAAGTGTTATAATATTTACAAACAAGAATGTATTAATCACTGTAGCCACAAGCCTGTAGCAATATTAATTCTAACCATCAAAAAAGCTCATAGTTCTATGTCAGTCCAAGTTAAATAAAAACCCCAGTTCATTACTATAGCAACCTCTGAAATACATGAAATGCAAATCTATAGGAAAATTGCTACAGTTTCACTTCTGGGAACAGAAGTTTCTGAAGATTTCTGAAGATGATTCTATGTTTCTCCATATCATTTTCCTTTTCACCAGTCTTCATCAACTTTTGTGACAGAAAACCCCGATACACGAGTGAAACAATCTTCTACTTCTTGGATTAGGTTTGGTTTGGTTGTTGGTTTTTTATATTATTTTTTAACATTTTTGTTTTATTTTCTCTTTTAAAGATGGTTGTTCGCAAGTTGTATGCATTCAAAACTGGGAAGATTACAACTGCCAATAGTTTCCCTGATTCACAATAATACAGAATAGGGCCTACGTTCAGAAAAAGATATGAAAACCATAGAACAAGTAAAAAGAAACTCAGTGCAGGATGAAAAGCAGGTATGAACTGCCATCATCAAAAGTCAACATACCACAAAGATTACTGTCAGTCAAGGGTCTGTTCCCAAACAATACTCAAGTTTCCTTATTAGTTTCTGAGAGAATAGTGTAAAAATAATGTCTGATTGAGCAATGTATAGATCAACCTAAGTATTCTTATGCTTTCTCTAGAGAGATTGGTATAATTCTAGCACAAGCAATTTCTGTGCCTGTGGACAGGACACAAATGTTACATATTCTCTAGCAACCATAATTTATTAGCTTTCTTTCATAGGAAGCAAGATGTGCACTATAGATTTAACTGTGTTTTGTGTCTTAAGCCCAGGCAACAGAAATATGCAATTCCTACAGGCAATAAACTTGGCCACTAGAGTTGCTGAATGCACTTATCGATTGCACAAGGTGTGAAGAGTGAAAGAATGGGGGGAAAAAAGCAATTCATTGTCACTACTCTCAGTTAAGAGGTTATACAATGTGTGCTGAACTTAATAGTTAGGTTAAGACAGGTCATCTCCAGTTGCTCTTTGACTTCCTCGAAGTCACATCCTACTTGACAGTACTGCAGGCAACGAGCATGGGGAGCTACAGGGACAGGATTGCTATTCTTAAGTCAAAAGTGCACAAAGTGTCACAAAGACTTCCCCCTGCCTTTAACTTGTAACGTAGTGGGGAAAGAAAAGCAAGAGTAAGAGATATTGTTTGAATTGCAGACAATTCTGTAATTCCAATATTGCCACTCTGTAATCTGGACAAAGCTTAACATCTCAGCACTTCTTTTGTAATAGTCTTTGCATATATCTTCTCTTAGAGAACAATATAATAAACAATATCCATTACAAAGTCAGTGAACCACTTATAATAAGACAGTAGCTCAAATATGCCTTCTACAGAAAGATATTTATATCAATGATAGCTATAAACTATGTGGGGTTTTTTGTTGTTGTTTGGCTGGTTTTTTCCTCCTATTTCTCTTTCTTTTCTTTTCCAGTACTACAATTTATAAAAGAGAGAAAAGAGCCAAAAAACTACAAAAAATTTAACAAAGAAAAGGTACTGAGAATATAATTAAAGGGTTTTTCCCCCATATTTACCTCTTCATTAGCCTGGGGATATACCAGTCAGCATGCAAGCAGCCAAAAACCTGTGACAGGGTCCTCTACTTTGTGTTTAGCAACCTAATTTAGCTACATATAGATATATGTTTTGTAGCTTTCTGCTTCTTTGTTATTCAATGAGATACAGGAAGAAAGAATATTTTCACTATCTCGTTACTACACTACACACCACTTATATTTAATATATTTAGCATATGCAGGGTATAACCCCAAAATAACACTCAAAATGGCAAATTATAAATGCCGGCTAAATGTTGTTTGAATTGTAGTCTTTATCTATTCATTTTTTGTAATTATAATATCCATCATGTAACATAGAATCATAGAATCATAGAATCGTTTAGGTTGGAAAAGACCTTTAAGATCATCCAGTCCAACCACTAACCTACACTACCAAATCCACACTAAACCAATCAAGGGTAGACTAGACTAAACCATGTCCCGAAGTGCCACGTCTACCCATTTTTTGAACACTTCCAGGGATGGTGACTCCACCACCTCTCTGGGGAGCCTGTTCCAATGCTTGACTACCCTTTCTGTGAAGAAATTTCTCTAATTTCCAACCTAAACCTCCCCTGGCGCAGCTTGAGCCCATTTCCTCTCGTCCTATCGCTAACTACATGGGAGAAGAGACCAACACCCACCTCACTACAACCTCCTTTCAGGTAGTTGTAGAGAGTGATAAGGTCTCCCCTCAGCCTCCTCTTCTCCAGACTAAACAACCCCAGTTCCCTCAGCCGCTCCTCATAAGACTTGTGCTCCAGACCCTTCACCAGCCTTGTTGCCCGTCTCTGAACACGCTCCAGCACCTCAATGTCTTTCTTGTATTGAGGGGCCCAAAACTGGACACAGTATTCCAAGTGTGGCCTCACCAGTGCTGAGTACAGGGGGACAATCACCTCCCTGCTCCTGCTGGCCACACTATTCCTGATACAAGCCAGGATGCTGTTGGCCTTCTTGGCCCCCTGGGCACACTGCCAGCTCATGTTCAGCCGGCTGTCTACCAACACCCCCAGGTCCTTTTCGGCCAGGCAGCTTTCCAGCCACTCTTCCCCAAGCCTGTAGCATTGCATGGGGTTGTTGTGACCCAAGTGCAGGACCCGGCACTTGGCCTTGTTGAACCTCATACAGTTGGCCTCGGCCCATTGATCCAGCCTGTCCAGATCCCTCTGCAGGGCCATCCTACCCTCCAGCAGATCGACACTCCTGCCCAACTTGGTGTCATCTGCAAACATAGTTTGTTACTCTCCTGTATGAAAAAATAACTTTTGATGAATGATTTACAAAGAAAAGAAACTAAGCAGAAGATCAAAAACATCATTAAAGCCTCAGGCATATGACAATCCAAACAAAAACATATTGGTTGCAGCCCTGTACAGTTTGCCTTTCAAAGCAGCAGAGTTTGTGTGTTCCGCTTTTGAATATTCAAAATGAACTTCCTGAGTTTTTGATGTAGAGAAGGGAATTTATATTTAGAAACAGGGGAAAGAAGTGCTTTCACGGTCATCTTGTCAGGGAGCATGGTGGGATGGGGCTGAGCCCAGGAGGGGAGTCGGGTGACCCAGGTGTAGGCAGGGCCCTGCCCTCACTCTCCAGCCTGAGCATGGTGGGCAGAGCTAGGGGTGGCAACAGGGCCTGTCAGCAGCCCTGGGATGTGCTGGGGGCAGGGGTCCCACCAGAAGATGTCACTGGGACTGGAGACAAGGCACTGGTGTGGGTCCACATCCCACTGGGACCAAGTCTAGTCATAGGCTGCTGCTAAGGCTGAAGTTGACATGGGGCTCCTGGGCCCTGGGCAGGGGGACAGGGGACAATGACGGCAGGGCAGGGCTGCCTGTGCCCCCCGGGCCCTGCCACACGTACTGCTATTACTCAGAGAAATTAATCTCTAAGAAAGAGAAGAACTTGGGCAACAGAGGAGGACTTGGGCAAAGCAAGGACTGTTTAGGGAGGGAGGCTGGACAGCAGCACATAGGCTGTGAACACGCTCATTGTTTTTGCCAAAAAAAAAAAGTCAGAAGATAGATGGAATGTGTAAAGATTTACACCAAAACAAGTTACTGTTTCTCAGAACACAATAATTTCAGAAAATCCTTTAGGTAGCATATTAGACAAAGCAGAGTCCTTGACTTAGTTAACCATTTGTGATATACAGAAGAAAAAATGACCTGCATAATCATGATAAATCTTGCAAACTGAGGTAGTTAATCAAAGAGGTTTTTCCATGTAACAAGTAGATGCCCCATGAATCAGAGATGTGAAAGGGCAAAGTGCTTCATAGGCAGTGAGAAGTGAGGAAAAAAATGTGAGAAACAACCCTGTGAGCACCAAGGTGAGAGAAGGTGCCCCAGCAGAGATTTCCTTGCAGCTCTTGAAGAGACCATGCTGGAGCACGTATCCACAGTGCAACCCGTGGAGGACTCCACACCAGAGTGGGTGGATAAGCTCTGAAGGAATTTGCAGCCCCTGGAGAGCCCACACTGGAGCAGGTTTAATATGCAGGACTGCAGCCCATGGGAAGGACCCATGCTGGAGCAGGGGAAAAGTATGAGGAGGAAGGAGCAGTAGAGAGGAGCTGCCATGGACTGACCACAACCCCCATTCCCCATCCTCCCTGTGCTGCTGTGTGTGATGATGTAGAAGAGTTAGGAATGAAGTGAGGTTGAGCCTGGGAAGAAGGGAAGGTGGAGGGAAAGTGGTTTTAATTTTGTCTTTGTTTCTCACTATCCTATTCTATTTTTAATCGGCAATAAATTAAATTACCTTTCCCCAAGTCAAGTCAGTTTTGCTGGTGACAGTAACTGTTAAGTGATCTTACTGTCTTTATCTCAGCCCACAAACTTTTCCATCTTATTTCCTCCTCTCATCGTTCCTGTTGAGGAGGGAGAGTAAGAGAGCAGCTGGGTGGGCATCTGGGAGCTGGTCAAGGTCAACCCACCACAATGTTATATGTGAATCCTGAAGAAGTAATCACGACCTATAAAAATATCCTAATCCTAGTTCAGGTATAATTCAAACATGAGGTACTTGTCCCAATGATTTCTGGTTTTCTATCAAAAGGACAGCCCAGCTGATCCTTGATGTATTCTATCTGCTGCTCTCTGTACCAACGTTAGCATTCATATAACTCTCTGAAGAACGATGGGACTGATTGGCCTGAAAACTAATCCCATGGAACAGGAGCAGGTTTCAACCACTGCAACTTATTGATCCCTCTTCAGTGTGTAAGTTCATGAGTATTTGTGCGTGAATCAGTTCTTCTAGAGTAAAATCCTTAAAATATCCAAAGCACAATTAAATTCACAACTGTCCACAGATAGACCTTACAGACTGTTATAGAGAGGAGAAAACACCTTCTGTCTCAGAGCCATTTGATATATAGGGTTTGGATATACATCACATCTTTCAATAACTTTCTACAGACATACATAAAATGGTAATTACTGTAATAAGCAGTAGACAGAGGTGATATGCAGCACACAAAAAAATTTACAGGAAAAATAGCCACTTCTGCTAAATGCAATACCAGGTATTCTAACATGTATAGTTGCTTTCAAAGGCAACTCCACTCCCATTGACTCTGGAATTTACAGTCTTTTGGAAAGGCAGACAGAGCAAAAGTAGTCATCAGCAAAGTTAAAACGTTTTGTTTTGTATAAAAATCTGTTTGAATTCCACATGCAGATCTTCTCATGTCCATTTCTTTATTCAAAACTAAATACTAACATGCATTTCAGAGGAGACAGGATGAAGACTGGGATAAGTTAAATGCTATGGTATGCTATCATAGGAGATTGTAGGAGCTCTATAATGCTAGAGGAGAGGTTCAGAGCCATATGGAGGAGATATTGCTTATGAACTGAAAGCTCTAAAATACTTGAGAGTTATTGTAGCTAAAATAGTGAACAAGGGTGAGAACACAATCTTCCATAACGAATAGTCTAATTGTATTTCCCTGTATTGCATCTTGATATAAATAGTGTATTTTATTAATTTTGTTATGGAATTATAGAATCATAGAATCGTTGAGGTTGGAAAATACCTTTAAGATCATCAAGTCCAACCATTAACATAACACTACCAACATCAAGCCTGGAACTGCATTGTACATCTATATTTAAATAACTACTTTTTGATGCAAATCTTTAGTCTTGATATCATTGCTGTAATGCCACCCATTTCAAGGACAGGACACTTCTACAGAGAAATCTGCCTTATACTGGGAACTGGTTTCATTTAAATACAGCATAAAATTAAATGTCTAGAAACAAGGGGTACATACCATGCTTTGAGATGGGTAAGCATCCTCCAAACACCCTTACTCTAAAAGCAACCTAAGGATCCTGGTCCATAAGCATTTCATCATGCACTTATACAATGTGCTTTAGCAAGAGAGCTAGCACGATTCTTCAGTTTGCAGGTGGAAGAGGTAGGAAAAGTCTTGTCCAGGTAAGTATGAATGCGGTTGATAAAATACTACACCTAATTCTGAAGTTTTGTAGAGGGTGTTGGAAAGAGACATACACTTTTTTAAAAAGCTGTAGATAATACTTTACAGTAAAGACCTTAAAAACTCCAAACTATTTAGACTATCAAAAGGAAACCGATAGGTGATTAAAGCAGGTGCAAGTATTGCTCCAGGTAAAAAATGGTTAAGTACTAGTGCACACTTGCCTCTAGTGGAGGAGGAAAAAAACCCTATGGCACCCAATGGAGTTCAACATAGTAAAAATCAAGATGGAAAAAAAAAAGGCCAACATTTAACACCACTGAAGCAATCCAGGTTTCTGTAAATAGGGCATGAGCTAAGAAAGACTTTTGAAAATATATTTTAAAATGTCTAAAAACTGAAAGTTCAAAGTTCTGCAAACATGTTAATATCTAAAAATATGGCATATACATAATGAATGACAGAATGGTACAAAAGGTTTTACCTGCACCCAGTAGGCATGACCTCCACCGTTTACTTCTGTATGAATGAATAATGGAATCTTCCTAAATTCATAATAATAAAGTCTTTCCACTAGGCCAGCTAACTAAACCCATGGGGAAGAGCTCTCATTTTTTTTTTCCCATTGGTAATGAAATATTTTATGTGTAAAACAACAGATTATAAAAAAGTACCCTCTTACTTTTCTCTTTCCTTTATAGCTGCAGATCGAGACAGAGGAACAGCCTCTCATGTTTTTCACTCAATAAAAATTATCCAAGAATTTTATCGGCTAATATACTGCCTCAAGAAAGCTCAAATTTATGGCAAAGCACAGAACTTTTCCTCTCACTATAAGAACCTCTACTATGAATCTGTTTATTATTAGTCTTCACATGTATCCTGTATTAAAAATCTAAAAAAAACATCTTTAAAGGAAACAGCATGAAGCATTGCAGAACACATCATCATCAGAATCTACGTCTTAAGCAAGATGTGATAGAAGTAGTCCTTGTCCCATCTTCAAACTCTGTCAGGGCTTCTTCAGAGCTTCCTGAGGCCACAAAAAACCTCTGCCTCTATATCTAATGCTTTCTGTGATGATCTGATTTGTGATTTTCAGACCAGAAATGCTGTTAAACATCACGGGCATGTGCTATTACTGGCAATAAGAAACTGTTAAATGAAATGTGGATAAATACTACTAGAAGTTATTTGCCTGCAGGACAGCTAGTTGCTACCAGGCTCAATTTCTGTTAGATCAGTGGTTTTGGGAGTTGCAACAGACTTTAAACAGTCCCTCGGATCCCTAGACTGTTTTTGTGGTTGCTTGCTTGTTGCGCCTCTTAGAAATCTCTCTCCTCTCTGTACTGTCCTGCCCCCTCTTTCTGTCATCTACCTTCCTGCTATGCAATCTGGAAGTTATTTTTCCTGTCATGAGTTCAGTTCCACCCAGGTGAGAACAACTTCTATTCATAGCATTCTCCATGATCAAATCAGCATTATTTTTTTAAAAGGAATATAATAAGCAAACAAAATCCATAGTGTATGACATAATGTGTCAACTGATGCTTCTTTTACAACAGCCAAATAGTTAGAAAAAGGTAGTCTCTTTAGCAACATCCTTTTCCTGGGGAGTTTCAGGCAAAATGCTCATTTCAATGCAGGTGGTAATTTCAATTGCAATGAGTGACAGAAATTCCAACTAAAATTTCCTTAGAACATTTATTCCTAAAGAGAAAGCTGTTCTAAGAAAAATATCTGTACTTACCCTTTATATACTGTATTCTGTATTCCCTCCCTTTACCTCTCCCTATCTATTAAATGCACTTTTTATTGACACATTACATTTACTAGTGGTACTTTTGTTCATCACAGAAGAAAATATTTGTCAGAATGAAGAGGCAGAGGTGGGTGTATAATGAAACCTATAAAGATTACCATACATGTAGCCAGCCTGCAAACAATGTAAAATTTGGAAAATTCCCACCTGTTTTTCTACTGAAACACTTGAAAAGTAATCACTAGCAATACCTGAAATAATATGTATTAACAGCAACAACAACGATGACAAAAAGGAAATTACTCCAAGTCTGTTTGGAAGCCTTATGGCTACACGGCAACTGGAACATTTTAAGAACATTTTGAAGAAAGGATTAAAGTATACTTAGTTTCTTTCAACTCAATAAAACTTTTTCCAATACCTCTCATATTGTGTTTTATAATCTTTAGTCAGAACTGCCTAGAGCTTTACTGACTGAAACAATTTGCTTTTTTTTTTAAAAAAAAAAAAGAAAACAAGTGCCACATACTACACAAGTCACTTTCTATGGTTCACAAATAGTACAGTTTGTAAGCAGATTACTGCTTGTGCATTCAGACCATTTCCAACTTACTAAATGCAGAGTCTCATGACAATAGGCAGGTTGTAATAACACAGATCACCAGTATAAATGGTAAATTCAATTAATCAGCAAAGTTTCTTACTATTTGCTTTGCTTAGTATTTGCTTGGATGCAATATCAAGGTTCATTATCCTCATCAGAAGAGAAATTGTATTTCCCTAAAACCAAGTGTGGAATTTTCCAAGGACCCTAGTCTAACATTAAAAGAACTTGCAATATGTTTATATAAAAATTCATGATCTATAATGAAATTAGAACAGTCAGATTTTGCTATTAATTATTTGGTAGATATGGTAGTTTGGTTAGTCATTAAATTGGCCAACACAGTGAGTAATGGGTACCATAACTGTACTTCTTCATGTTTCTTTTCTATTGCTCAGTAAACCCTTAGTTGTATTACTTAGCTGCATAATTAGGGTTAGCCCCAGGGTATGTATCAAAAAGGATTTTCAGATTTACTCATCTATAAATGTCAGGCTATTAATAATGTTACAGATAACTCCATCTATTGGAAATCGCCTGTGATGAACACAATATATGGACATGAAAGGTCAGCATACTTTGTGTGCCTGTGCACAGATAGGCAGGCGTGTGTGCGTAAACAGAGTATTCAGTGAATATCAGACAGAATTCTTTTATGATCTCATATTTTTAAATAAGAAATGATATTTTTCATGTTGAGGATGGAGAATACAATTTGAAGACCTCAAGGCCTCCATTAAAGAAAACTATATCTGTATAATATTTTTTGGCATGATGAAACATTTTTTAAACTTTTCTGAAAAACTGAAATATAACAGAGTTAAATTACCTATAAATTGCAAGGCTGTAATTTTGTGTGCTCATGTCTTTTATTCTTCTCTGGCTCTGACAGAGTAATCTCCGGATAATATTTTAATAGATAGATTTCCAAGCCAGAGCTTAGCACAAAGTCAAAATCTACATTGTAATTCAGACACATTATATTTTAAATCTCTGGAGCCTTTAATTAACTATTTATTTTTCCTGGCTACGTCTGTTCTACTTTTGTTTGCATTTCCATTATTTCAGAAAAACCAGAGTTGGTGCAGGTACACTTTTCATGTTATACCAGTTGTACAAGACAACCTCTTAAAGTTCAAATACAGCACATTAAGCAACCTAGAAGCAGCAGTGAAGACACCACAGCTCTGAAAATGAAGTTTAGGAGTATTTGTGAGACATACTCAACTTTCTGGGGAAGCAAACTTTCAAGAAAACCATCTTCTAAACAAGCTTCATGGAGTTTACTTGTTCCCTTGAAGATTTTTGGAGAAATTTAGATAATTATGAGACATATAGAAGTGTAAACTTTAACTAATTTTAGTCCCCCATCTAGTATCTTATCTAAGTACCTATTTAGATTTCCTACCTTGAGTACTTTGTTATCTTTGACATAGTTTTGACATGATAGAAATGATGGTTCTGTACTATAATTTCACAATATTTTTTCTTCAACGGGTTTATTTTCTCTTGCATGTACCTGAGTCCCCTAACAAACTGACTCATAGTGTTATAACCCACCTACTTTCCTTCCCCTTTGCATTTTGTTTGCATTTGGATGTCACAGTGAACTCATCCTGGAACAATAGATAAGCATTACCTTTTGAAGACAAAATTTTCAGCACTGCTCAAGAAATTATGGTTTCTGTACTATTACAGACTTGTCATGAAAGATTATGCTGCTTTTGTGAGAGTTCATACAGCAGCTAGTACAGGAGCAGCTGAATACAATAAACTTTATTAAATGCACTGACTTTTCCATTTCCCTATGTAATGTTCTTCTAGGTGTTTAGAGAGGGCAAGGCAACCTTTCTGTGATTCTACTTCCTTGATTGATCCTATTCTTTTCCTTGTTGCCTGATTATCTGAAAATGGATTAAGTACATTTTTCTCTCCAACGCATTTTCGTGGGCCTCTAGTTTTCACCCAAATCCAGAAGTTATTGTCCCAGGTGTAAAGATGGGAGAAAAGAGAGTGAAAGACACCAAACTCTTTTTTTTTAGGGAACAAGATGTTCTAGTAAGGATTCTAAATATAATCTCTAGCTGCTGCTTAAGTACTGGGAAGAGATAATGGAAATAAGGACCCTTGATACCTTTACAGCAGTAAGGGGTTACCAATGTTCTGTAACATGGAGTAGATGATACAGAAACATGGAAGCCAAATAGGAAAAAATAATTGTGAGTATAAGAGAGAACATATAATTTATTTGGTATGTGAAAGAAAACTAAAAAGCCTAGCTGAAGAATGAGTAAATGGAGTGGTGACTGAATATGTAGGCTGTAAATGGGGGCACATCAATTCTGAGGTCATAGCATTGATTGCAGTTAGTATAAAACTGACATAGATATATTGCAAAGTCTACTTTAAATATCAGTACCTATTTGGCTGTGGCAGCAAGAAATGCAGCACAGGCTGCAAAACCCAGCCAAGCTGCAGGATACATGGATCTGTGCTCTGCTTTCAAGACCTGAATAGAGAGCTAGCTATTACAGATAAAGTTGAGTATCTCTATGCAGTTGCTTTTGTGCCTGCCCTAAAGACATAATCTAACAAATTGTTTTTTTAAAAAATTAGAGTGATGGTGGGTAAAGAGGCTGGTGAAGTTGTGGGAGGCAAGTCTAGAGACATGGTCATGCATGAGACAGAACAATTATGGTGGCAGAGCAGAGGCTGCTCTGTTTTTCCAAACAGCACATAAAAGAAGATAGAAACCTACGATCTGACAAAAACATTTTGCTTGGAATAGACTGTGCATGTAATCAGAATAGTTCCTTTTCCGCTAGTCTCTTTAAACCTTTTTTTCATCTCCATGCTACTTTTTCATCTCCCTTTTGTGACTGGGTATGAAGTATTCACTTCATGATAATTAGTCCAGGTTTGCAGTTTTCTCCCTCTTTATTCAGTGAAGACATTTGCATCATTTACCCAAATGCCTGTTGCTGACTATGTAGGAGTTGGGATCTCACAGAGACAAATGAGGCTGTTCACTCCTTGCAGCACTAATGTTCAGTCTTCCTACAGACTTACTTAGGGCTTAGTGCAATAGCTACATATACTGTTTATCTTCTGCAGAGTGTTTATTTTTTTGCCTACAACCATTTAATTAAATATTTTCATTTTTCAATAGAAATTAGGAGATGATCCTGGAGAATGTAAAGACATTAAGATAGTTAACTCGAAGCGTTGTACATAGAAGCAAATATTCAGGATGTAAAATATCTGATTGTGAATCCTGAAAAGGCCTGTGAGCATTGAAGCTTGATATTAAATGTCCATTTGAATAAGTGTTGCATATAGATTTGCCAAAGAAAGATAAAGCTATACCTGTCCAGATTTGATAATAAACTGAAATAAATAATAAATAAATAAAGGTAGCAAAAGCAAAGCTAAGCAACTTAACATTAAAAATACCCATGCCACTGGAAGGAATGACTTGTACTTCTGTCTTACCCATGGAAGACAAAAATAACAAAGGATTGTAATTAGTAGTTATTAATAATTATCTTAGTAATCCAACCTGGAACATCTCTATCAGTAGGAGTCTGTGTTGGTATTAAGGTGTTAAGCTATTTTGTTTCCCTGTTTTTTCCATTTCATTAGCTGTTATTCTTAAGCAACTTTTCAGCAGTCATCTATCTGTGTTATTATCCACTGGTTCCACCTCTTCAAGTTGTTATTCTTCAGAGAATTATCCTGTAAAACAAACTAAAAGAGACCTACTAAGGCCATTGAATTAGTATATTTTTGGAGCATTTTTCCAAATGTTTAACTGTCATTGATAAAACCACTTTTCTTTACATTTACTCAAAATTACATTAACCTGTTACCATAGCTTGAACTGTTTATAGGATGTTCTTTTTTTTTTTTTTTTTAAATATTCAGAGGTATTTTATTTTCTGGAACATGTCCAGGGAACAGTTTGTAGAGAGTTCAGCTCGAGGTTATTTCTCTTGAGTCTCTGCTTGCTTTGTTGTATTCTGTTGCTTTCTAGAGATACTGAGTATATTCCTTTAAATGAATGTTATACTGTTCAGTCACAAATTCTAGCTTTTTGGGCATATTTGCAAAAGGATCAGTCCCCTCAGTCCCCTCGCCACACTGAGCTCCTGCGCCTGCCACCTTGGGAACACTTACAGCTTGTTAAGGAGTTAATGCATCTGGAAGACTTTGGGACTCAAGGATACCTCTCCTCTTGAAGCCTGCTAGGGCTGAGCTTTCATTTCTGAAAGGCAGGCACAGACACAGCCAGCCACTAACACATGTACAAAGACACGACAACTACACTTTTACAGGCATTGCATGCACACAAACAGTACTAGCATGAACAGGAGCAGTACAAATGGCCTGATCCTATTCTTACTCGCAGGCTAATCAGGCTTGATGCGTTCTAGCAGATGTCAAGCTAACATCCATCTCCATAGCAAATGCTGGTATCTTTTATACAGACAACACACACTTCTGGGCCCCCAGAAGAATAAACAACCATATCCAGTATACTCAGAAGCAGCTCACACAAATGCTTGTTACCAATACATGCCCTTCCCAAACACACACAAAACAAAATTCTGTGCCAACCAGCCACTCACCACACCTTTTGGACAGGTATCACACAAGCATGCCAAGGGCACAGTGCCACTTGGACCAACACATCCTGTACGTTAAGGGCCAAGAACCCACACAGGCCAATGAGTACAACAGGCTAAGGCCTGTGGTCTTGCTTGAATCAATGAACTCAGTACACAAAGCCAAGAAGTCACGCCCTTGGCACACCAAGGCAGCGATTCTGCCCAAGCAATGACACCTGGCCCATAGAAGGAGTGATTAGCACTGCTGACAAAAGCACAGAGCTGCTCCATAAGATGCAGGCACCCTTATCCTTATTCTCCACCAAATACTGCAGCCATAAGGACAGAACCTCACCACTCAGGAACATAAATTTTAGACTTCATTTGTTAAATGGGATGGGTATAGCAGGGAGTTCACCTCTCCCCCCACTATTGAAAGCTTCCACTTCCCATCGATGCAGAGGAACAAGACACTCGTGCTGGGCAAGGTGTCCGGTCCTGTCTGGCAGCCTGGCATTTACACATAGAGGTTCTACCTTGAGCTCAGCTTTGTACATGGTGTTGGATGTCCATGGATATGTTCCCCCATAAGGGGTTATTTTTTTCACTTTTTATTTCTTCCCAATTTAGATGATTTATAAAAGCTACCAACTGTGTCACTGGTCAGATCAGGTCAGGCAAACCTCTTTTCCACTTTCTCTCTAGCTAAAGCTAATTAGCTGTTGTTACTGGGATTACTATCACCTTCTGGACTCCAGCTCCAAATGTGAAAGGATATAAAACTGTTAAGAGTTCATCTGTGCTTCTTTATTGTTTTTCTGTGCATATCTAAATCCTTAGAGCAGGGCAGACTACATCTGTAGTCCAGAGCTTTTGGATATGCCTCCCATCCAGAAGTTATGTACTCATGGTTTGCTTCCCCAAAACATACCAGAATACTGAGTTAGAACTGGCCAGATGTAGTCAAGACCCCACTTATCTGAGCAATATTTTTGGGTATGCTTTGTACTATAATGAATGGCTGACCCAAATCACTGTCATCTGTAGTAAAATGCTTAAGTCTGTGGATGAGAGCAGAGCAGTAGATGTCATTTACCTCAGCTTTTGTAGTAAGGCTTTAGACACCATCTCCCACAATGCTCTTGTATCCAAGCTGGGAAGTTATGGTCTGGATGGATGAACAGCTAGATGAGCTGGGGTGAATGGTTGGGTTCAGAGTAGTCGTTAATGGGCAATACTCTACCCAGAGAAGACTAATAAAAGCAGTACTGCAAGGGTCTTTCCTGGGACTTGTCCTGCCTAACATCTTCAGGTAACGGAGCACATTGTCACCAAAATTGCAAATGCTGCCAAATTGAGACAACCATTTGGTATGACTGAAGGCAGGGCTGCTATCCAGAGGGATCTAGACAGCTGTAGGAAAAGGCTGAGAGAAACCTCATGAAATTCAATGGCACATGCGCATTCCTACACCTGGAAGGGGGAACCCCTGGCGACCCTATAGTCTGGGAACTGACCATCTGGGAAGCAGCTTTGCAGAAAAGGCCCTGGGTGTCTAGGTCAGCAGCAAGCTAAGCATGAGCCAGCAGCCTGCCCTGGCAGCAAGGATGGCCAGCAGCGTCCTGGGCTGTTATTAACGTGGGCACAACTGGTAGATCAAGAGAAGGCATTATCGTTCTTTAATCAGCATGGGTTCAACTACATCTAGATACCATGTCCAGTTTTGGATCCCCAGTACAAGACAGACATTGATGACGTGAACAAGGTCCAGGGAGGACCACCAAGCTGGCTGTGGGCTGGAGTACTTGCTCTGTGATGAGGGGATGAAGAACTGGTGTTTTTTCAGCCTGGAGAAGAAAGAACTACAGGAGAGACTTAGTGGCTACCTACCTGTACCTTGAGGAAGTCATTGAGAAGATGGAACCAGTGGTGCATAGAGGTAGAGACAACAGGCATAAACTGAACCAAGAGAGGTTCAGGCTGGGTATAAGGAGAAACCTTTCTGGCCTGAGGGAAATCCCAGAGAATCTGTACAGCCTCCATCTTTGGAGGCTTTCAAGACCCAACTGCACAAAGTCCCGATCTGACCTTGCTTAGTGCAGGATATTTGACTAGAGGCTTCCAAAGGTCTTTCCCTGGCCTGATTATTCTGGTTTTATGGATTTTTTTTTTTCCAAAAGGTAGTATTTTTAATTTTTTAAAAAAAATAGTTACAGGAAAACGTTCAGTACTGAACGTCTTTTTCTTGCAATGATATTAATTCAAGAATATAAATAGTTTATCTTTTCTTTTTTTAAATTAATGGGTTGGCATGTTCTTACAAATAAAATATAAATTTTTCCTGGCTATATGCAAACTAGGGAGTTTTGTATTAATATCAGTTGTAAACTTATGTAAAATAACAATGCAAAATTAAAAAAAAATGCTGCCACAGTACAGCACATCCATAAGTAACTGTAGTAAGAGTGTTTGCATAATGCATAAATCACACAAATATTCTTATAATTAATTTAGTCTCCATCTCAGTATATGGGCAGAACTGATGAAATGCAAACAGACATGCTCTGAGAAAACACACAAAAAAGTGAAGTTTCATATGCAAGGAGTGGATTTCAGCACTTTTGTCAGCATACAGTTGAAGCTGAAATTGAGAGCTAAATTATATATCTGTTTTGCAACCACAGACAGCTGTGTCCTGGTTGTAGTGAAGAACAACACTCCCCTGCAAGGGAGAGAAGATGGTACACTCTTCATTATGAATTGTGAACGGGAATGGTTTAAGGGCTCAGAAACCGGTTTCACTAGAAGCTGATATTATGTGTCCTCACATCATCATCTGTTACAGTGCTACCCTGTCCTGGACCAGCCTCTCTTGAGACTGCTGGACCTTCACTAAGTCAGAGAAGGAGCTTACCACTGCCAGATTTCCAGCTGCTTTCAGACTAGGAAAGCAGGATTCTGCATTAAAAACCTCATTTATTTCAATTCACTCCTGATTCCTATTGCCCATTTTTATTTTCTTTCATATTTTCTTCCATGTTGCATACATGTACAGAAGATACTCTTTTAAGAGGCCATCCTGCAAAGACAGTCTCAGTCAAATAATTCTTAAGTCTCATGACTTCTCTGTGGCTAACTCTCCATCTGCAAGCATGCTGCTTCCTAGCTTCTCACACAATCACCACTGAGGCTGGCATAGTTGTTGCAGTTGACAAAAAGACAGAGTCTACAGTCACAAATAAACTGGTTCTCCTCAAAGCAGAAGGAAGGAAAATTAAAAAGAAATTAAGCTGCTTTTATCTTTTGCTGTTCACAAGGTTTGGTGTTGGTTTTTTGTTTTGGGTTTTTTTGGGTTTTTTTAACCATGGTTTTGTTCCAGACTGTTCCTAAATCTTACATACTTTTACTTTGCAAGGCAATCTAGCAAATGTTTATTCTCTTATTTTATTCTGTCACTGAATTAGTAGTGATAGTATATGAATTTCTTCTTTTTTGCAGCTCTTGATATCTAAAACAGCCCTTCAATGACTATTCACTTCTTAGATTCTCAATCTCAATTGAAATCTCTATGGAAAACAGTACTTTTTCAAACCTCTCTCAGATTTGCCCTATTGTTAGATGCTCACTTTAATTCTATAATTGCTTCATTTCATTTGCAAACCATTCCATGTAAGCTGCTATGAAAGAAGAAAAATCAAAGCAGTATTATATTTGAAAAAATGAACAATAGTAAAGAATGAAGGAGAATTTTCTCCAAAATTTAAAGGCATAGGTATTGTTCTTTTAGAGCAGAGTTTTTTCCTCAGTTCATGCTTACAGTTTCATTTCAAAACTTCGCAGGTTTAGACAGGTCTGAACAGAGGAGATATACTCAAAAAGTAGTAATATATGCATATTAAGCAGCTTTTAACAGAAACCGGGATGTATTTTTCCATTTGTGGATGAACTGTGTTTCTGTGCTTATTTATTTCAGAAGCATGATTTTCATGCACTTTAACAATGTTCTCTTCCATTTCTCCTTGTAATGTTTTTTACATAGTTCCTACAAACAGGCACAGGGTGTTTTTTGGACAGTATCCATCAGCAGATTCATCATTCATCAGCAGCTGAAATGCCAGAAACTTCACACACTTTAAAGTATTTTATTTCTTCTTCCCTAGCCTGTTGCAGTCATCCATAAGCTCTTACTTGAGAAGAAATGTCTTAATGTATCCAAAGATAACCCACTTTTAGATATCAGATAAATGTTGATACCATCTCTTTGATGAAAATCAGTTTTTAAATACACATTAGACAATTGTTTTCTTCATTATAGAAAGTAGACTCTTTCCCACTCATCATTTTTAAACTGTACTACTGTCTGGTGTCATACCACTAGCTGGAAAGAGAAAATGGATTTGTTCAAATTTAGTTTGATGTGATTGCTTTTATGATTTTACTGTTTTATTTTAAGAGACTACTTCAGTGAGTCACACATGCAACAGATCTGCGTGTGTACCAGATCTGGTAAAATGCTAACCTAAAAGTTTGAAGTTATGTTTTCATTTCAAAGTCTTATAGTGTAGACTGTTCTACAACATCAAGGAGAGGATGTCCATAAAGGCTTTTAAAGTTGTCAAAGTGGTATACACAGGAAGTCACTGCAGGCTAGAAATACTCTGCATACAGAGAAAGACAGCTGCAGCCACTACCACGTATAGCCTCAATGTTTCCTGTAAAGAGAATGAAATCCCCATTAAGACCTGTCTTTCCTGCTAAACCGATAATGTTTCTTTGCAAAGATTGGTATTCTGGGTTCATGTAAGACAGAGAGGATATCACTCTTTAGAGACTAGAAAAAAATATCCTGTAGTTAAATCACACACACTTATAATCTTCATTATTTCTGTCATTAACAGCAATAACTTCAAGACTTGTAGTAGCAAAAATTACCTGAATTTAAGTGCATGTCATACTATGAGAGGCTTCCAAAATATGTAGCTATAATATTTCTGCTTGACTGTATGAAAAGTGGGTGATCAACCATTTTGTTTATCATGTATTTTGGAAGAAGAAAAACTGAAGTTTGCAATGATGTTCTACACTTTTATAAGCAATGATGTGCTTTTAATTTCTACAGTACTGCGGTGATCATTGCTGTAATGTCTAAGCTGACAGTTTAATTTCTTTTCAAAGTTTTAAGAAATTCCATTATCGTGTTGCCATGCTTCTGCACTTATAACTGCAAATTTAAATGCAAGGAAAGCAATCCAACTTCTCTAGTAATGAGTGAATATCATTGTATGAAATTTTAGTAGAATTAAAAAAATAATTTTTCAAGCATTTCTTAACATCCTAATTAGGAAAAAGTAAAAGCACAAAAATCCCTGCTGTCCTTAGACAGAGCTCTAAATTGTTTGTGTGAATGTAGCACTGACCATACGTCAACCACTTGACTTAGGTTGACTTAGAGCTCTCCTAAATGGCACCTAAAGGGATGTTGCCCTCGGGCTTACTGACTTTTAGTCAAATAATCTCACTGAGAGGTCTGCTACAGCATTCCTGTAAAACTGCCAGTAGCTGTTATCACAGCAATCTTGACCTCCTAAGTCTTTCCTTCAAAATTAAAGAGCGATGTCAGTGGACGCGTCACATCACCACCACTTCTTCACTTGTGTGAGGCTGTTAACACTACCTGAGCTGTGCCATTGGAGAAACATCCTTTTAAGAACCAAATTTATTTCAGACTTGACTAAGAACAGCACTGCTTCACTGAATGAAGCCAATAAAAATTTTGGTTTGGAAACAACCACCAGAGTCCTTGGAGCTGAAGTGGGAGGGGAAGAGTGTGTGTGTGTGTAAGCACTCCAGTTTGGGGTCTCCATTTGAGTAAGTTGTAAGTTTTTTCAGAGGTTTTCAGGGACTCACAGCTCCTCCAGAAAGCAGCAGTTGTTTTTTAAAATCTAACTGTATATGTTTTGCCCCAAACCTCACAATGACTTATGGGCAGAACCAGGAAAAAACTCCAGTTCTTGATTTACTGCCCCTTGCTTATTCCACTGTGGTTCACTATTCTTTCATGAAAACACCATATAGGCCCATAGCTTTGGCAAAAAGTTTTATTTAATTTTGTTATTATAATTTGGCATAATTAGCTTAATTTTTAATACATTTTGGGGGGATCTAGTCTTTTATGTCTTTTCTGACATACTCCTGAATATGGTATTATTTGGAGAACTGTGTGTCAAAGAAATAACACAATGTAATACTTATGTATTCTTTTCACAACAAATCAGTTTTCTGACAGTGATTCTCAGTAGCAAGAAGGGACCAGATAAGACATTTATCTGTCAAGGAATAAAGACTCCTCCCAGAGCACACAGATGACTAAGAATGTTACTAAAGACCTGACTTGCAAAATATTAATCTTGTTCAGTTCACTCCACAGAACCTACAGACCTCCTCTCAGCTAGCTGAAAAAGAAGCTGGATTCTTCTGGCATGCATTTTATAAAAAAGAGAGGAGTACCTGGACTTGTTATTACACAGTGCTGATTACACGGCACTATTACATAGTACACTTTTACATGGTGTGTCTGTGTCTAGTTTGAGCAATAAGAGTGCATTTAATTTTCATATAAACTAAACAGGTGAATTAATGTATTTTTTTTGGTTTAACATTAGATCACTACTAGCAAAGGACAAGTTTTAGTACCAGATGCTGTTGCTTTGAGTAATACAGACAAAAATAAGCACATATTTTTCTAAACACAGAGTAAGCAACCAGACAGCTCTTTTGGCTTAATAGAATATTCAAATTACAAAATTTTAATGTAACTCAAAGCATTAAAAAATAAAGGAAGTTAATTGATTTTAAATCTAAGTCATTCTGCTTCTAGGTTAATTTGGGGTTTATATCTGAAAGTATTATTTTGTCTTGTTACTATTTATGGTTTTATAATTACATTTTCCTGGTGTTGCTTTGCTTCTTAAGAAGTCTCCCTACTCTTGCACATAAGGAAGAAAGCAAATTAACCTTGTAAATTGAAAAAGAAATAGCGATGACTCATACCTTCTAAATGCACAAGGTAAGAAGCAGAATTTGTTTTCCAGTCTTAGAGTCTTTGCCAGTTACCATTACAAGGTAGAACTTATAATGAATATGAAGTTATATATTGTATGATTTTATTTCTTTTACCACATTCATTAAATACTTAAAGTGTGATACGAATCAGAACAATGGGTGGAACCTTCAGTATGTTGCAGTTTTGTTTTCTCCTGCTTTTGTTACAAATACAGAATGCATAACTGATGCATATAAGCAAAGTCAGAGGTTGAATAATAAAACAAATCTAATATTTAAGGGAGAAGTTACTCTCTTTTATGATGAGTTTTGTGTTACTTGGTAGGTTTTTTTGTTGTTGTTGTTGTTGGTTTTACATTCCTGTTACACCTTGCTAGAGTTTTTTGATACTCCTTATGCTCAAAATATGGAAAATACACATTAGTTTTTCAAAGTTATGAAGACAAAGATACACTCAGGTACTGTTAGACTTCACCTTCAATGAAAACATTTTTTTTCTATTACAGAGGTAGAAATGAAATAACTGCCTATGAAATCATATGCACTTAGTTATCTAAATTGCCTACTCTGAACACACTTAAAAAATTATGGATGATATTTTCTGTATTCAGAATATAATTTCCAGTAGGTCACCTTGCAGAACTCTTTTCCCTCATGCTTTAGTACTCTCTTCTCCCTTTCAGCCCCTTGAAGCAGAATCTTTATTGATTTTGAATTAATTACCAAAAATACCAGAAGTCTCAATGGATGATTTGAGATGTAAACACTATGATCTGAAATTTTGAATCACGTTACTCACATTACAGCCTAGCTTCTGACATATTTTCTCACACTGAATAACATGTTACCTCACACATGATCCTAAGGACTTCAGTATGACCATTTCCAAAAAGTTCCTAAGCATACAAGAACAAGATCAGTATCTTGCTATTTAAAAGAAGCTCTCCATATTTCTATATGAGAATATAAGTAGTTTCTCAGTCATACTGAACAGATAAAGACACAAAAAAAGACAAGGAACATTTGGTATATATGCAACATAGCATTGCATATAAATATTTGACAGCTGCATTCATTCTCGGGGACTGACAAACTGCCATTCAAAAGATTTCTTCTTCCTGAAACAGTTCATTTTTTTTCTGCCCCGACTAGTTATATAGAGGAAACTCATTGGAAACATTTCTTCTGATTAATAAAGAGAGAAGGGGATTCAGAGAGAGATGGACAAACAACCCTGATGGGCCAAGGAGCCCCTGTATTGTCCATGGGTGTGGTGCCCAACACCACCTGTATTTATCAGCAAGGAAGTGAGTAAAAACAGTTTATCTGAACAGCGATACCTGCTTTCTGAGAAAAGCACTTGTAGATAACTTCGGAAGAGCTCTGTCATTTGAAGATTTGAGAGATATCATTGCCGATAACCAGTTTATCTCAATTTCCAGGTTATACCACTTCTGTTAGATTTTTCAGGTTTGGACTGAAATGACTTTTTAAAGGAAACCAGTACAGACAATAAAAAAATGTATACATGAGGGCAAATATAAAAACAAAGTAACGGTGTAATATTTGTTTACTTTTCAAAAGGAGAAGAAAGCAATTAAACTGTAATCCTGTTCAATGACTTCTATTTGATGTCTTCTGACACTCAAGGGACAAAGGAAGCATTTGATACAATTTACTTATGGAAAACACTTCACTAAATTGAATTCAATGAAGTGAATTGCAACTTCTGCAACTTGATGAATTTGACCTTAAATATTAATGTTTAGATGAATGAGATCTACACACAAGGAACAAAACAAGACAAGACACCAGTAAAGTGACTTAAAGTAAATACAGCATGGAACTATTTAGAAATTATTTCTCCATTATTTTCTGTCTGCCACGTTATCCGCAATTAAAGGCTATTACCTGACTCTAATAACTTCCCCCTGTAGAAGGACTTGGCGGGGGCAGAAAGTACTATGCCTGCCTGATCAATGTCAAGTCTTCTGAAGTCTGGGACTCTTTTATGTGGTTACTTAATCTTCATTTGCTTCTCTTCTGTAACAAGATAACAGGTACTTGTCAGTTATTTTTCCATGCATCACTAGGCTTAAATAAAGATATACCATGCCTGGCATAGGAACTCAAATGTGGACATCACATTTCCTCAGTTCAAAACACTACCCTCCAGTAAGAAGAGGTGGGAAAAACCCTCATGAAAATGCGAATGAAATACCTTTAATAGGGATCACAGGACTTCTTTTCCTCCCATGTCAGAGACATCCTTTCAACCATCAAGGCTGCTGGCACACAGGCCTTTAAATTGCTAATCTGATTAATGGTGTTCATCCAGGACCAGTCTGAAAATGAAACAGGACAGCAGACCCCATTATTTAGGTATTATTGTTTATGCAATACTTTGGGGGAATTCATGTTTCCCTTAAAAAGATCACCAGCAAGTTTTTACTGCTATACATTAAAATCAAACATCCATTAGTTAAGACAGCACAAGCTGCTTGGAGGAGAAATACTTTTTGTACTTGTAACAACAAAACCTTACTCTTGAAGCCACAAGTCTGTCTTGATAAGGGATATTTCATCTGTACAGCAGTACTTTCTGTTTCAGTGGGCTTTGGTTGCAAAGGATTTAGAAACATTTCATCTCTTCAAGGGATGCATAATTCTTCTGAAATAAATTATTCTTAACATAAATAAGGCTTCCAAGTGCTTGAAATATCTTTTCATTTTTAACTATGTCAAGTGCTTTTCTCAACAACAAAATTTAAAGGACACATTGGAAAATCTGATTTTTTTTCTCTGTTACTTTCTTTTCATGTACTCACAAGTTTATTTTATACACTTGATCACAGGACTACTGCATGAAAGTGATGTAACTGTATGATTTTTTATGGTGGAGATTTACATTTATGCACCCAATTGTGAAACTACTTCTCATTCTTTAAAATTGCCTTCTAAATTTTATCCAAAGTTAAGCAAATCTGTTTAGAGATGTCCCTTTTTGTACATAGTAGGAAGGGGTCACAAATTTTTCAGTCACCATGAATAGATTTTATATTTTAACACAGATCTGAGATATTACCCTGGAAGTTTGTTAGTCAAATGGCTTCTGTTCAGGATTAACTCAGCTCACTGACCTAGACAGGGACTCTTACAGCAGTTCACATGAAATCTGAATAGGCTACTTTAATACAGAAGCTCCCAACTGCAAGTTATAGAAGTTTTATCTGAATAAAAATAGGAAGATTAGGAATTTTTAATATTTTTCTGCTTACCAGAGAGAAATGCCGAAGTCTGCGTATTCAAAACATGCATGCAATGAAGACATTCTCCAGAACCAGGGCTATATTTTTACATAACGTTGCCATGCCAGTTGATTGCCCTTAGCTTACAGGATTGCATGCAGGAGCAGATTCAGAAGGGAAAATACCAAAAAAGGTGAATTCAAATATTTTTTTTTTTTTTTAAGTATGTAAATTAAATACTGGCAATGAGCATGTGCTGATATTAATTACTGTACCATAAAATTTCACTTCTAAACTATGGAACTATTCAGGGACTTAAAAAATGGTAATAAATTCAGAAATGCAAACCAGTGAACAGCTGCAATAGAAGATACTGGAGGGGAAGAAAGAAGAAATTACTTTAATTTGACAAGAAAAATAAAGCTATGAGAAGTAGTCTGGACCCATCACTACAAGTTAAGAAAACATCAATCACAGTAGTTTACACTTATTATTCTAATAATCTAGGCACTTTTTGAAGTGCCTTCAGCCTATATAAACAAGGAAAAATGAGACCAAACCAGACCAAGCCCGGGAACCTGCAAGACAGTGGAATTGACTTAATTTTTTTGGTTTTGTATTCCTAATTTAGTCACATAAACTATACAAAAGACAAGATTTAATGTTTGTTAATTCTTCGTAAATATGTTTAAAACCTGAGCTGCTAAGAAAAGCTCTATTTTAGACACAGGAAGGGAAATTTGAAACAATCAGCTCAATGCACAACAGCTCAATTCTAGACACTTCACAACATCAAGGAGTAACACAGAAACAAGGTGACTCTAGCTCTTGAGGTTAGGATCTTAAATTTCCATGTCCTATGTGCTTGGATAGCTTATTGGCATTGCTCCTGAGATGTTCCAGGTGGGCCTGCTTTATGAAAGAATTTTCCCCATAATTTCTGAATTGGCTAATGACTTCTCTGTTTAACCATCTTTCACATATAATGCAGCAAGAGACAACAACGTTTAAAGAAAGTTAAACTGGCAGAATGGACTACTGAGGAGCTTTGCGTTGCTGGCTTTATTCACCACACGCCACCCAGACCACACTTGTACAAAAGACCCAGAGCCATTCTAATTAGAAGACCATCATACTGGTATAGATTTTAGATAAAATGCTAAGTACAGTCCTGACCGTTCTCTGGCCATTAACAAACCACAAACAGCTCTGCAAATCAGAGCACACACAAAGGTGTCCAATTATTTCTTTGCTTAGATTTTTTTTTTTTTTTTTTTTTAAGCAGTGCTTGAGCAGGCTGCTGCATACTGAAAAGCATCTCATAACACCCAAGCACCAGGGGCACAAAGACTCACACAGGCAGCTGGAATTGAATACCTTCTCATTCCATAATAATATTTGCTTAGAAGGTTTATTATACTAGTTTAAACTTTGATTCAACAGACCTTACATGAAGGAAACAACTTGCTACAATAGGAATCTCTCCTACATTAAAAAGACTGTGCAAGTATTCTTAAACCCGGGTGAAACTATGCTATGTTTGGTGTCTTGGTTTAGGTTGCATGAACAGGGACAAAGTCAATTTAGATTTAGATATCTTGAAAAGACAGACAGGAGACATCCATGAAGAAACTGGCTTATCAGAGCACATCCCTGGTCTGTTCCTGCTGCCTGAGTGAACAGGAGCTGCTGCTATTGGTAAAACTGACAAGATAAACTGGAGGCTTTCTAGCAAAACTTCCCCAGAGTCTGAGCTCCCCAATGCAGAAGATGTCAAAAAAATTAAGTCACATTCCTGTGGTTTAACACAGAATTGGCTTCTCTCCTTGCAGGCAGCGCACAACGTGACTGAAGGAAAACTCTCAGAGTTTGCCTGAATGCGATGTGGTCCCTCACTGGTGCAAGTACACAGCATGTCAAACTCTCTCAATTTGCATAGCAATTAGTAGACAAGGACAAGCTGTAAAACCAAAGATGGACAAATCTGATATGAAAACAAATTTCATGCTGAGGGTTCTCAGGTGTTTTTAGCAGCACTGCCAAATGAGAAACATGATTTGAGAGAATCTGAGCCTGATTAACCACTGTTTTCCTGCAACTTTACTGTGGCAAAAAAAGGAGGATTTTGACTGTAGTAGCTGCTGCAATGTAAGCCTAGGCAGGACTGGTAAATTTATGACACATTTATCCTTTATAATTCAAAGCTAAACCTGTTCAAACCACTCATTTGCCCTTCAATGATACCTCCTAGGCTTGTCACACTCCTCATGTTGAGCAGAGCACACCAGTCAGGAGAATTACACAGTGTCCAAGGGCAAGGGAGTGTAGTGATCCTGCCACGAGACTGTTGCACACCAAGGAGTTAGCGATTCACAGCACAGTTAACGTGAGCAGGTCCAAGCCTATGCTGTGTTGTGCTGCATGGACAGGACAGCCTAGCCTTCAGGCTGCGTTGCGCTATGCATGTCTCTTGGGCGCAGGATAAACTTCTCCGGTTGCTTGTAGCAAAGGAGACTGCAGGCAGCTCCCAATCAGTACCAGCAGGTAAATTACCTGCTTGTCCTTGCCTCCATCGAGAGCTGCAGCAAAAAATTTCCATGGGAACATTCTTTTGTTGGATCCTAGAAATGATGAATAAAGCTGTTTTCCTTGTAAGAAAATCCAGTAAGAGCTCATAGGAGCAAACTGAGGAGGCCTTTCCAGGGATCAGGTCTGCACCACATGCTGCACCCTGACCAGAGGCTCCGTCAATGCTGCACAGCTCAGGGCTCCCAGCATCTGAAGGGATGTGGGATTATCTACACTATTTTTTGTTAGCTCTATTAAATAATGTTTAAAATTATCATTCACAGGATCTGAATGCTTTTCTTACTAGGATCATAACAAACCAAGTCACCCAAACTGGGTGTTTAAATTTTGTTTTCATTCATCTCCTCCAATCTTGAGGCATGGCTGATCTGAGCAAAATGTTTGCTTTCGCTTCTCTGCTATGCAGAGAAAAGGATGTTAGGACTGAGATGGCTAGCAAAGAAACTTGTGTTCAAGAGAGCCATGATTTTCCACATGAACAATGCTAGCTAAACTGCATGAATGGTGTGATGTCCTGAGACTTTGCAAAAATCAAGATTGTTCATCACATGTAACTGTCATGGCAAGCCATGCTTTTAACTAGAAGTGTTATTGCTAATCAGAACAGACAAAAGGAGCCCTTTAATGCAAATTACTGCCCTATCATTCAGTGGGAGACTTTCTATCCTGAAAATCTGTGTCATAGAACATTAAATAAAAATAACGTGTGAATACTAAAACGGCAAAATGCTCAATATTGTGTAACTCGTACATAGAGAGTCATCAGAGAGTTCTGTTGGGCTGCATGGTAAAGATTGGTTTCCTGTTTAAGTTCTTAGGTACTCAAAATGGTGGGGGCAAATGCAATGAAGGAGTCCAGCCAAAAATCCTACAATGAATGCATCATTTCCTACAGATTCTCTAAGGTCCTGTCCACTGCAAATGACACCCTTAAGGAGAGCCAAAATCATCATGTTAAAGACAGTCTCTCATAGGTGTGACGGAGTGCTGTGTGTCAAATTAAAAAAAATCCCTAATATTTTCCTCAAAATTGTACCAATTTTATTTAGCCAGGTAAATACTACAGCGAAGGATGATTTTTCTTTTTTTTTTTTTTTTAAATATATTTGCTTGCTTCCCCTTTCTAGATATTTTTTTCTCCCAACTTGAAGATTGCTCCTGTAGTCAAGCATCAAATATGACATTCTGGTTTGCACTAAAGTGAAGAGAAGCTTTGGTATTCACCTTATAAAAAGGTAAGTGTTGGGATAAAGCATAAAAAATTGCCAGTGGCTTGCAGTATTTGATACTGCATTTGCTGTTCCACTGCATTTGCAATGAATGAAAGACGACTTCAAACAAATATAAGCTCAGTTATCTGAAATGTACCTCACCTTTAATACAAAATGAAAATGACTACTTAAAGAATGTACAAAAGAGGCTTCATAACATAAACCCAAGAAATTAAAAAGAAAATTTATTTGTAGAAAGTGGTGTGGGTATTCAAGTTTAAATTCTGTATCAGTGTAACTGCATCATTCATTGTCATTAGATTACAGTGTATTCTAGGCATTGTAGGTAGCAAGAATGCAGACAAAAAGATGACAATCAATAGTCTTTCCAAACAAATGTGAACAACATACCAACAATTTGATTAAAATTATTCCCCATGAGCCATACTATTATTACCCTGAAACAGGTTAATAAACATAAACACTTATCTAAAGTCATTTCATTCTCTGCTTCTGACAGTATAATAAAACCTTCAGTAGCAAGCATTTTCTTTATTCTCAAGAACATAAACTGAAGAGGAAAAAAAATCAGTTTTCCAGTACTGACCCTGGAAGGTACTGATATAGTGAAAAAAACTAGAGATAGGACGATATCTTTCCTGATTTCAGGAAGGAAAATTCACAAAAGACAGAGTTTAGTAAATTAAAGATAATTAGGAAGGCAAAGAAGCAACAAAATAGTTGTAAATTGGATTGAAATACATACAACTAAAAATTAACCAAGTGCTTTTATGACGTACTTAAAACATCATATGTTTCTAAAAGGGCTAAAAATACACAGAACTCCATAAGGCATAATACGCCATGAATACTGTATATTAACAGAGGATGAGTAAACTGACAATATTTCTAAACATGTTTAATTAAAATCTGCCAACAGTTACTGACGCCCTTCAAAAGATTCTTCTTGGAATTACTTACAATTGAATGAGGTCCTTAAGGTAATAAGACAGACAGTAATTCTAAGCAGAGAACAAAAAGTGGTCACTTTTGGAATGATGCTGCTAAGGCAGCTCCTTGACTAGTCTCCTAGCCTGAGGAACATACAGAATAGAAAAAAATAGAATAGAACAGAATCATTAAGGTTGGAAAAGACCTCTGAGATCATATAGTCATAGGTCTAAGAATAAAAAAGTGTTTTGCTTTTACACCAGAGAATATTGACAAACTTGTGTTAGTTCAATTCATGAACAAATTAATGAAAATAAAAGCAACTTCACAGAAACTACACAGTTCCAACTATCCAACTACCAACTATCCTACCCAACTACTAAAAATCTGTATTACACCTAGGCATTTTGAAGTATCAGTATGACAATATGAGTGGTTGGATTTCTTGGTAAAGAAAGACAAGACCTGTTTTTCAACATGTAATTTAAACTGGTATGGGAGGGGGGAGGATACTGCCGTGCATTTTGAACTTCATGTGTGTAAGGAGCAGAAGCATTGTGAATACTTCCTTAACTTGTTTGGTCAAAGGATTAAACTTTTATGGAGTTGAGATTTTACTTTGCACATTTTATCACAGAATCAGAGGTCTGCAGAAGGCAGTATCCTCATTTTTACAAGCAAAGAGGAAAGATATAGTGATATAAACTTAGTCACAGTCACATAGCAATTCAAGGACATCACCAAGATGAGCCCCAGTCCTTCCATTTCCCCAAGCCACATCACCAGACCACACTGCTTTTTGAGGACAGTTGAAGATAAAACTTATAGAAAATAGTGACAAGTGCACTGATAAATAAGATGCCTTAGAATCAGTCTACAGTTTGCATTTATTAATAAAAAAAGACTCTATAATTATTGAACAACAGTTATTTATTTGTCTGCTCAGTAAGCAAAGGACAAAAATGTGAAAAAGGGGCAAAATTATTTGAAAATACAGCTTTCCTTGCAACACAACTGTTCTTAGAACATCACTAAGAAAGCTGCAGTTTAAAAAAACAGCTGTGCTGGGCAAGTCTGGCCAGCTACTTACCTGGAGGGGAAAAAAGAAAATCCAAGAAAGCACTTTGCTTCCTTCTCTCTCTCTCTGCCCTTGGCAATACATCAGCATGTAAGTGAAATCTGCTATAAACTAAAAATGAAAAAAAAAAAACCAAAAACAAAACAACAATCCAACCAAAAAAAGCCCCATCGGAAAGAAATGGGAGGGAAAAGGTGGCTGTGCAAGCTATTAATGTTCTGAATTAAGAGGTCTAAACTGGCAATCTTGGTGTATGTCACACAAGGGCTTTCAGTTTTGCTGCTCAATGGGAGAGTTTGAGTTGATGCAAAGTGCTGATCAGGAAGATTCTTCTCATCAGTAAGATGCCAAATTAGCTCAGGGAAGAGAAGAAACTACACAGAAATTAGTGTGAGAGAGAACAGCTTCGGGCTAACCAACCTGTCAAAATAGAACAGACAAGTTGCACAAGTGAAAAAGCTCATGGCTCTGCAGTTGAAAGCAAACCCAAAGGAAATTATAGTGCTAAAGCTCAGCAGAACAAGGTGACACAAAGGGCAAACATAAATTTTTGCTTTTGCTTATGCCATTAGAACCAAGAAGCAGATGGGAAAGTGTCCACCCCTACTGGGACTTCTTGAGCAAAAGCTCTCCTAGAATGAGGCAGTTAACATCACCCTTGCTGCTTCTCATGGAGATGGACCCCATCCTTAAGTACACAAACTCCACTACTCCTACTATACCCTAGAGACTGGACAACTGGAATGAAATGGCACCAAAGTAACTTCTAGGCAGGTGCCTGGATACCAGGAGAAAGTCCCATCTACTAGGCCATTCACTATCCTATCCTTTTTGAGCTATTTTATTTTAAGTAAATAATTAAACATAAATTGTGGTGGGGAGAAAAAGATGTAGAAATAAAATATGCAAGAGTTATGTTTCTGTTCACCTTTGATGACAGAGTCCTTTTCAAATTCTTAATCCAAAATAAACAGGTATACAAGAGAAAGACTGATAGTAACTTTGTGCAGAAATACCAAAAAAACCCAATAGCAAAGACATCCTTTCCTGGTGCATGCATTGTGGTTTCAAGACCTCACCTTCATACAGTTCCTTTCGGTATCTTGTTGAGGAAAAAAGACAACTCATTATAGACATGGAGCTAAGAATTTCTTGGCAACCTATATAAAAACTCAAAAAGAAATATAATTTAACTGGACTAAGAGTTATCATTAAAATTTAATAGTTCAAATGAATACAAGAAAGCATAACTAATAATGTCTTTAAAATTGTTATACAAGAAAACTTATGAAAACTTACACCTGTCCTCTGATGTTACGCCTACCCTCCCCAAGGTCCTCTGGGTGTCAGAATGAGAGTTTGGGGATCCCGCAGCGAGTCACCAGTGTCCCCAGGTCTCACTGAGAGGGTTGTGATGGTGGTATTGAGGTCTCTTCCTCCTCAGTCCTGGGGTCCAACTGGATTTCTCTTTATACAATTCCCTTGTACATTCCATTTTTTATATTTTTCCTAGAGTATCCTCAGTCCAAAGGGTATCCTCCCATTAAAAATAAAGAACAAACATAAGAAAAGATTTTAAATATATATATATATATTCCATTCGGTGAAACTATGTGGGGGAATAAGAATTGCTTTGTAGAAGAATTAGTATTGAGAGGTAGAAATCAACCTGTGGGTGGAACGTGTAAGCATCCAGTAAAGAAAAGTGTGAAAACTATTGCAAATTCAGAAATGTGCATGCACACAGAATATTGTTGAAAGCAAGAACTTTCCTTTCCTTCTTTCTGACATGTCAAACACTATTACAGTCATTACCTTGATAAACCCTCTTGATCTTTATCCTTTCCACTAATTAAGCCCTTTCAGTTTTTCTCTTCTCCCTGAAGTTTCTATCATTCTGTCTTTCTGCTGTCTTCTGATCCAGTAGGACATATAGAATCTCTTTCTACACCTGTGCACACCATTATATTTTCAGCTTGCTAGCTAATTGCAGCCTGGTTGAATGATAAAATTTTGTTATGTTTCTACAAAGGTTGTGCAAATGGGCAGCCAGGCAGGGGAAAGAGGGCACACACTGAGCATGGCACTGAATAACAAGCTCAAGCATTATTAGAGTCCAGAGAATTGCCAAGAAAAGTAACATTACAAGTAGCTAAATCCCAGGAAAGGCTTTATTCAGAGCTCACACACTTGGGAACAACAAAGGCAATAAAACTTCATTCACCCTGGTGATGTGAATTACTTCTTTCACCTTATTTCTTTCTGGGAAGCAAGGAGAGACTAAAATATAGCCCTATGTATTGAGAAAGCTATAATGGTCTTATCTTACTCCACACATATTTTAGTAAGCTGAATTTTGCATTCTGTTTGCCTGCGTTTCCTTTATATAGCACTAAAATCCCTCTGAAAACCATGAAATTACCAATTTCAAATTGCAGTAAGAATCATTCAAGTTTTTACCACATCTATTCTCACTGTAATATTTTTCAGGAGACTAAGTCTATATTACCATTGTCTTCTTTCCTTTGAAACCATGGTCACTGAAATTAAGTATCAGAATTTTAATATCTCATACAATCTGTGACAGGTGCTTTATTACCTCAGCCTTTTCAATATTCTGTATGTTGATTGCCCTGCCTTTCACTTCCACACACTTTACAGCCTCACTAAACGGTGGGAAGAAAGGTCCTGGCCAGCAAGCAAAACCAGAAAACATTGACACTGAAAGAGAAAAGGTCAAAATTTTCAAAATCCACTGTCCTATTTTACATATTTCAGGAATTCGAATAACCTCAGAAAGAATCCTTTTTTTATATGTTATGTTAGGAATAACTAGGTGTTAAAATTTTTTTTTAAAAGACAGTAATGAACAGAGTATACTTTGTTCATTTTTCAATTAAAAACCAAAAACATATTAAAAGTTCCTTTTCCATTGTTCATCAAAATAATAACTCCTTTTCAACCAAGATGAAAATTTTAATTATCAAACATTTATCATAAAAACAAAAAAATGGAAGGTTGGTTTCTCAAAACCGCAAAATAAGGAGATTCCACCGGTAACCCCATCTCTCCATCCCTTTTTCTGTAATAGCACATAAATTGGATTAGTTTATAAAGTGTATGGGGGATCCAGGTTTCAGCTCTGTCATCTGTTTGAGAAAACTGAAATCTATGGCTTACGCAGAACATCCTCTTCCAAGAGGGCATAGTCTGATTTCAGAGCATGGGACAGTCTCAGTCCCCTTTTCTTACAGCTTTCAAGTATTTAAATACTCAGTAAGTCAAAACCAAAGTCACCAAGATGCCTTGTGGAGATGTGGTGTTGCAGACATGTCACGGAAGTGATCCTTGTCCATGCCTCAGTACATACCTGATTTTTATGCAAAACAGCTTAAAGACTGAGACCATTCATCCCACTGAGAAATATCCTACAAGCCTGTAACAATGCTCCTTTTCTGCTTCACTGAAGAATTTTGCTGATCTGCACATTGCCTGAAACAGGGAAAGTATTCTGGAAAAGGATCACTACATGCCAGTTCTCCACGTGCATTGCTTCCTAGGCTCTGATTGAGGGGCACCGCGGAGGTAGGATTGGGGCTGGGGGGAGCCCTGCCCTCACTGCAGACTAGGAAGTGGGGTGGCACACACAGTGGTGGGCATCACCTGCCCTTTGGAGATGGCCCTGAATTTGTTCTTTCCATCCAGTTCTCGCCCTCCTGCCCTTGCAGCCCAAAGCAAATAACAGTCAAATCTGCGAGCAGTTAGGTATCTGTGATGCAGCTTATTTATTAAAAGGAAAGAAACAGCCAGACTAACAATGGACATCTGAATAGCTACAGAAAGACTCTTGGAAAAAAAAAATACATTAAGATAACTGAAGGTTTAGCCAATGAAAGTGAAAGAAATGTTATTTGTCTGCACAAAGGCAAGGCATAAAAAATAAATAAATTATTCTTTAAATCTCTTTTTCTTCATTAATTGAAAGGCTAAAAATGTCTAGAGTGCCTGCATCTTCTCACAACTTCCTCATAAGATGGATATTGCTTCAAAGTTGAGTTGTAGCAAACTGCATTTTTGTAACAGCAAAGAACTGAGTTTACATTTCCTTTACCCATTCTTCAGCTACTCACAGACAAGTGTAGTGCTGTTCAAGAAACACAGGTTCAGCATAACAATAAACTGAAACAAATTGTTCTCCATTATCCAAAATCTTTGCTCCAGCTACAGTGCAGCTACAGTTAATAATAATAGCACTGATCAACAACAAACTCTAAAATAAATATCAAGAAAGTCTGAATTCATCCATGCTTAACCTCCCATGACTTGAGGTGACAGTTTTCAGCACAGAACAGATCCTTCTGCTTTTCATAGGAACATGAACTATCCTACAAGTATAGCCATCTCTCATAAATCTCATTTATGAGAAAAAAAAAAAAAAATCAAGTTCCTTAAATACCTGAACCACTCTGGATAATTTAATGTGGTTATAACTTTTTTTCCTAACTTCTAACTCACCATCTTTAAAAATAGTGTACTACAGATAATATCTTTGGAATTTTGGGAGGTTTTTTCTAATGGACTGTAAAATATTCTGACTTAAGAATATGTTTCATAATATTAAATTAAAAAATCTCAAATTCTCAATATGAGGTCACTAAAATGTATTCTTATATAAGCTAAGTAGGCTAGAACTTGTGTACAACCCCTGGGTTTGGGTGAGATTTTCCTTGTTTGGTCACTGCTACCAATGTTCAAATCCTGAATTACTCTGAATATCTTTAATAAATTGTGTTATTGATACCTCCCATTAAATAACGAACTATCGTGTTTCACCCCATAGTGATTGCCTTGTTCTTCAGAGTAGTCACATTAGCAGCTACAAAATGCAGCATGTTATGGAGATACCCCAGGTATCTGTGACATGCTGCAGCAGGTCACAGCTGTATCCATGAGATGCTGCACTTGCAGTTCATCCATCTGCCAGGTTAGAAGAGCTTATCAGACTGCATACAGAGCTGTATTGTTTTTAGAAGCCAAGCAAAACTAGAACTACATGGGCATATATTACTGTCTCCCACAATCCCTATTTTTTTAATTAGACATGGCTTAAAGTATCTTTTCAATATCTTCAGGGCTTATCTAACTACTGGTTACAGTATACACGTTTTGTTTCTTTTGATTATTCATGTGGATGATATTAAAAATGCATAAATCAATTTTTCTGGAGAAAGTTAGCCACCAGAATTAGCTAAGAGGAACACAAGTTGGGTAGACCAGCCTGCCCAAAAGCATGAGTGACAGCTAGTTTTGCTGTGGCAACTGTGGAGCTCTTCCAGATTGTTCTTTTAGGAAATGTATGAACATAAAAAAATAAAAAGAAGTTAAAAAAGAAAAAAAGAAAGAGGAAAAGCAAGTGGTATTTTCTTTCACAGATTATGCCTGCCAAACACAAAGCAAGCAATGCTTGAACAAAAGTGACATTTATGTACACTAAATGTTTACGAAGTTCTTGATGTGTTCCTTGTGTAATTATCTCTCAACATTGCATTCTAACATGCAGAGAAGGCGAGAACAGCTGTTCACTTTATAGCCAACTGTTATTTTTGCCTTTATACAGACATATCTATTTTCAACATTTTTATGTATGTATATACACACACACACACATATACGTACACAGAAATGCATGCATTTATACACTTGCGGATAGATACTGGTAACTGGCTAAGATAGCGATCCTTCCTTTTGCTTCACAGTCTGTCAGTAAATACTGGAGCTGATGCTCTAGGTGAACGGCTGGCTAAATTGTCATGAAATTAAGTACTGGCAATAGTCAAGTTTAAATAGAGATCATTTCTTCAGAAAAAAAAAAACAAAACAAAAACCCTAAAACCAGGGCAAACCTTTGTTTTATTTTTTTTTCAAATCTTTATACTTAATAAACCACATCTGCTGCCTTACAGAGTTTTATATCCTCTTGCAGACCACTCGGGAAACAGAAAGCTGGATTCAGCCATTTTACTTGCACCAATAATCCATTTCTCCACATAACATTAATCACTGTGGGAACATTTCATTAATCACTGTGGGCAAGGGTATCAGACATGGCCTACAGCAAACCTGGAATATTACACTAGATCAAGCAAATAAATCTTCATTTAAGAAAGATAAACCTACTCATGATTCGCTCCTTGAGAAAAAGTACTGACTGGATTCATCAGTTTACTCTGGCCACTTAGCACTGCTGAGACAACATGAAATACTTAAAATATTTACGCTTTGGTTACAGCTGTCCAGCAGAGAGCCAGTCTGCTCTTTTAGCTGATGAACAGGTCCATATGTAAAGCAGGTAGGGGCAAAGGAACAACTGGCTCTTACCTGCCTTCCCCTTTTCCTTACCATGTATAGAGGACAACCAGGAGAAGAAGAAATGGGGACAGACCATGACCTCCCCTACTCAAATTCTCTATCTGTATAAAGGAAAACAGTTATACTAAAATAATATAAGATGCTATTGCATCTGCAACGTAACAGAGATATATAAAACAGATAAATATAACAGATCTGAGTAAAAGTTAATTATATCAAGTATATTAATTTAGAGAAGTTTTTCTCACCAATGTTATCTGCTATTAATTATCATATTTTAAAGTAGCAGTAAGTTTGTCTTGTGTGTTTGCAAAGCCTGACATGGGAATGTGTTGGCAGATCCATATAGGCAATTTTGATCAAAGCTCTAAAGTAATATTGCATCACTATTTGAAGGCCAGCAGTGGCTGCAATTAAATGCCCTCTTTTTGGATGGAGCCTGCCTGCATAATTTTCTGGTAACTGGAGCTCTTGATGAAGTCAAAGCTTTGTTTGAAATTTCCAGACCTTTCCTTCCAAGTTCTAAAGGATAATCTTGGTGTTCTTCCGAAGTCAAAATATTGAGTTGATAGGCATTCAGTTCAAGTCCTAGGATTGTCCACATTAATATTAGAACAATATTTGTAGTGTTTTCCTGACAGTAAGCAATTAGCCTAAACAAAACCAAACACCTCTCCACATTCAAACAAACAAAAAGAAAATATGAGGACAATAACAAAATGCAGTAAACACAAAGGGACTTTGAAAGAGAAATTATATAAAAGGTAGCGATAAATATAGGGTTAATCTATGGTCAAGTTTAAAATCTCCTTATCAGCAGGGTTTCTAATGTGCTTACCAAGACACGCTTTAAACTAATACTGCTGTTATACAGAAATTTCTTATTGGGTGTCTGTTTCTAAGGGTCATTCAGTAAAATTTTCAAAAAAGGAAAACTGAAAATATTTATTCATAAATAGATATATTCCAAAACAGCTTTAATGACATTTAACCTCCCACTTATGTGTAGTCACCTATAACAAGTATATTGTTTCTATTTACTGTAATTACAGTACAGGATAAAGGTCTCATATCTACAACTAACCACTTAGTAAATGATAGGCTATGCTGATAATTATAGACATTGCTGAAATCACAAAATGAAAATCTTTTTCTAAGTTTCCTAATAATCTTCCCTGTAGGCAGTTCTCCTATTATACATGAACTCTATAGAAGCCTTAAGAAATTGTCATAATGCAGAAATATTTGTTTGAATAGTTCCTGCTGCCAGCAGCAAACTATAATTTATCACACTCTGGGATACACAGGCTCTCATTAATTCAGCTTGCATCCATAAGTGCTTATTTATTCCATTCTGTAGTCACATGGCACAGATCTGGTCTGAATAACATCTTGAAGGATTTACTGATGATACTGAAAGAAAGTTGTTCCAACTTTTTTGTCTATAAATAACTTCTGCACAGATTTCAAAACCATTGCTCAGGTATCAGTGGTGAAGAGTATGGAAATATTTTTTATATTTTTTTAATCAAACTCTGCCAGTACCTAAAAAGCAGGAGATCTTAATGGAAGATTTGGCCTGCTTCAACAAGCTTCAGATCATAAAGACCATTGCAAAGATAAAACAAAGCAGTGGTGCAGTAAGATGGACCTGATTTGAGATACAAACTGGACTTTAGCAAGTCACTCTGACGAGAGCTGATGTTAAATGCAATCTGGTTTTGCCTGAGGTTTTTGAATCTGTTAATCATAGAATCACAGAATGCTTTGGGTTGGGAGGGACCTTTAGAGGCCATCCAGCCCAACCCCCCTGCAGTGAGCAGGGACAGCTTTAACCAGATCAGGTTGCTCAGAGCCCCGTCCAACCTGACCTGGAATGTTGCCAGGGACGGGGCCTCCACTACCTCTTGGGGCAACACATTCCAGTGCTTCACCACCCTCATTGTAAAAAACTTCTTTCTTATGTCTAGTCTAAATCTGTTCTTCTTTAGTTTAAATCCATTATTCCTTGTCCTGTCACAACAGGCCTTGCTAAAAAGATTCTCCCCATCCTTCCTATAGGCCCCCTTTAGGTAATGGAAGGTCGCAATAAGGTCTCCTCGCAGCCTTCTCTTCTCTAGGCTGAACAATCCCAACTCTTTTAGCCTGGCCTCATAGGAGAGATGTTCCAGCCCTCGGATCATTTTGGTGGCCCTCTTCTGGACCCACTCCAACAGTTCCATGTCCTTCTTGTGCTGAGGGCCCCAGAGCTGGATGCAGTACTCCAGATGAGGTCTCACCAGAGCTTCACCATTCAGTTTCACCATCTGAAACTGTCCTGATTGTTCTGTTCCTATGTCATCTAAGTGTATTAAAGTATCTGACAACCTTACAATGCCTTATAGATATGTAAACAGTATGATTTATGAACACAGATAAGGTGTACAGTCTACATTCCTTAGTCTTGCTGTCCAAATTAATTGCTAAAGTGACTGCAGCTTTTTTTATGTTGTGCTTAGAAAACTTTGTACAGCTCGTATCACTGAAATATCTATAGACACTCTCCCATCACCCTAGCAGAAAAATCTCCAAGAGTTTATTAACCTGTACAACTTTGCCATTTAGGAATAAAATACAAAAGTTAATTGGGCTCTTGATTCGTTTCAAATACTTCCTTATCATATTGGTATTTAGAACCCCAGTAACATCCAGAGGCTGGGTGGCTGTGAACTGATCGTTTCTGCTCCAAAGATCTTGAAGTCCTGGTTTTAAGTTCTTCGGACACAAAAAGGACATTAAGTTACATCAGTAAAAGGGTTATGCATTAACGTATTGTTTTTCTTATTTCCTATGGATGCTATGACTGTCCAAGTTCTGATTCTGAAAATAGAGTGCATGATATTTTTCTTGGCAACACCTTACCTCAAGATTTTTTTAATTGCTCCCAGAAATAATCAACAGAACAGCTGGCAAATTCGAATTTTTCCAATACTGTTCTATTTGATTTCAAGGCAGTCAAGCTCTGTATGATGTTCATGCTCTTCTCCTGAATGAAATATGAAAATAAGTTCAAAGCTTCAAGTAGGGAAAAACAAACAAACAAACAAGATACAAAAATCTTTTTCTAAATGTTCACAAATTAAAATAAAGACCACACTTTCACTTCCAAAATGCAGGGAGAGGCCACAAAGGATAAAAACATTGCATTACTTCCTAATTTTACTTAAAGTGAAGCTAGGTTGAAGAATATGATATTCAGAACACCCAAGCTTCCTTTTTTCTGGATATTTTGGGTTTTTTTCATTAGAAGAATTCATTCAGTAAGAGCATGGGGTCTCCTGTCATCTCCAAGTTGATCTCAGAAGTACTTGCTTTTTTCCTTGAATAAAAAGGAAAGAAGGAATGATGTATCTTTTCTCAGTTCCTCTCTACTAGTGACATTTTTACTTTTCTCCTCCCATATATATGCAAGTTGTTAAAAAAATCATTCAGGATTCCTAGTCCTGATGAGCTCTTTTTGTGTCTCTAATCACCTCATGCGTTCCATTATCTGCCTGATGGCAGACAAGAAAAAGACAGTTATTTTTCAGGCAGGTGAAGGCTGACATTTTACTTCTGTACAAAGAATAAAGGTGAAATTCCTATGTCTTGAAGATGTCAACCAGTCCTTCCATCTTAAAATAATCTGAAAATCTACTCATCCAAAGAGAATTGATGAAAGCTTTGACCTGCCTAGGAGATAAATTTTTAAACAGTTGTTATTTTAAGAATATATAATTAAGATAACTCAAAATAAACATGAGTGCTTCCCAGTGAATGCCTACCTAAAGGAAACATGGTATCAAACATAATATTAAAAAGTGAGGAACAAAAATAAAAGCCAAAATATTTTAAGAACTAAGACACACACAAAAATGCGAGGCACTGTTCCAGTGGCTTTACCACAATACTCATTGTAATTGGTATTTTTCTTAAAACTTCAATTCCCTGAAGCCACATGGTAACATAAGAATTTTAGATTTCATTGTTCTCTCTTCCTCTGGGTTGCAAAGAAAACATTGAAACTATAGGCTGAAAACCAGAAGGCACATACAAAGACCCTACAATTAATCATTAAAAAGTAATCTTACCTAATTTGAATCTTTTTTTTTTTTTTTGTTAACATATGTTCTCACAAGCTTTAACATTATATTATAGTTAATACAAAGGGTTCATTATTTACTGTGAACTGAGCTGTCTGAGCTCCAAAAAGTGAAACATTATTTGAGGAACTACATCAAGATCACTCAGGTTATTTCACCAGTGACTAGCTTGTATGTGTGCACAAAGATCATGGAATTTTGAGGTAAAATAAAAAGTAGGTTAGCAAATATGTCTCTTTAGGGAACCTACATGTCAATTTACAGCCCCACTAACTTACTCCAGCTACTGTCAGTGTGAATGACTGAAAACAAGGTGTACAAAAAGTCCCCCTCTCTATAATCTACTTATACGAGACATCTATATACAGACAAGACACATTCACATATGTCCCTCAAAATCATTACACATCTCCAAATTGCTGGAATGCTTTGAATAAACATGGTAAAACTAAAAATACAGCAGTTCAGTAATAGCTTGTCAATGAAAAAGAGTAACTGTGGGTAAAATGTTAATACCTCTCTTCCCTTCTTTTATGTTGAATAAATTATTAATTTGTCATTTATTAGCTAACTGTGCATATTTTATGCTTTTTTAAGATTAATAATTACTTTATGCAATTTGAAGTATTTACACTGGATTTGTATGATTCTTTTCCATGCTGACAGTTTAAACACTATCATAAAAAATACAGGGATTACTATTGCCTTGTCTGAGAGAAGGTTGTAAAAACATGTCTCATTAATTTTATGAGGTCATCTAATTGATGTAAGAGAGTAGCAGAGGCTTCAGCCTGCAGCTGGAAAGCAAGCAGCTCCCTGTGCGTGTGTGGAGTTGAGGCAACTGCAGGCAGCCTTCCTGCCCCAGGAGGAATCAAGCTGTAGCACCCACTGGCTGAGCGGGGCACATCGCGCCCGCTCCCCTCTTTGGCATTACTGCGTTTTTCTGCATGCAGTCACAAACATTAGCTGCAATGCAGAAGAAAAAAAAAAAAAAACCACATACATTTCAGCACAATACTGTCACCAAGTTTCACTGAACTGGAAGTAATTGTAATGAATAGGTCAATTCTACCTTGTGTCACCACTAGAAAGGCTATGCAAACATAAAATGGAGATATGAAAATTTGCATCAAGGTACAAACAGAACTATCCCACACTGATGTTTTTAAACTTGTGCTATAGAAGACTTCTATGTTTCTTACTTATCTGTTGGCACTGGTGAGAAATTGTGGCAATGAACACTTCCTGAAATAAAATTTTCAATATGTGAACTACATATTGTTCTAAGTGAAATGAACTATATCAAAATGACATTAACTTGTCTGTATTTCATCTTCAAGTTTTAGTCACTGGGGAACATAACACTGCATATAAAACGCATATGAAAAGATAAATTCCTGTTATAGTAACCTTCTGTTAAACAAAACTCTTGAATAATAATTTTTGTCTTTTGATTTTTGCTGTTCAGATTGAGTCTCCAGTCAAATGAATCAGACACAATGCAATTCTTCCTCTTTAGCAGAAGGTTTTTTTCTTGTTAAAGAAATGGGATTTATCAGGTTGATTAGAAAGACCTTTTTCCTATGCTCTCATTAGTTTTGGGCAGTAATTCTTGCATCATATGACATGATTATGCATTATTTTATCCACTTATATTGAGGAAAGTGTCAATGAAATATAAGGGCAATCAAATGAATCAAAATTATAGTGTAAAATGAAGTATTTTAAAGCTTTCTTGTAATTATAATATCATCAAGATACATGATTTTATGTGATTTAATAAAAGATCAAAGCAAAACTTTTAATTTTAAAAAAGCTACCATCAGAACTTGTGTTCTGTACAAAACCTAAGCATTTTTTTCTCTATATTTATCTTCTTATCTTTCTTGTGAGAAAAAGTATTTGAAATTAAAGCCAGGTAACATTAGAGAACTTTCCAAAGATGATGCCTATTTGTTAACATCACCATGAAAGAGGAAGAAGGAAAAAAGACAGTAATATGTTCTTCCATGTAATAACGTTGCTCACAGCAAAGCTGTACTGCATGTCAAAAAGGATGACAGACAACCCTCCTGGTCCTCTTCAAACAGTTATTATTTAAATAGAAGTGGTCTCCACTTTCTGAAAAAGAAAACTGTATTTGCAGTTGTATTTACTTAGTGCTACGTAACTATGTGGAATATTTAAAAATAGGAGAAATTTTGGTAATGACATAGCTAGCCCTAGAAGATAAGCAAGAACCTGAGAGCAAACACTTTGCACACTAAAGGTCCAAGCTTATTTTCAGTACACAATGCAATATTTCTAATAACCTCAGTGAGAGGCTGGTCAAGTAGTATATTTCAAAAGTGAACAAAACCCAGAATTTTTCCTTATCTCTATCACCTTGTACAGCATTACTGGATTTCCCTGTACTCTGTAGCTAGTGTAATATGGGTAAATACTTCCTGTCAACAGAATTGTTATAGTGATTAATACCAATGCCAAAATTCCAGCTCTTTCTAAAGTGATCAGTATAAGCAGTTGACATTTCCAGAGTCTATGCACTTGATAGTTGATTGCATTTTTATAAGCATCTTATATGCTTAATGTTACACTAGAAAAATACAAGAGGCTCTCAAAATATCTTTACTCCTCCTCCAAGTGACATTCATATAGCACTATAAGAAATCTCATAAAAGGAGACTTGGAAATATGCTCAAAGCTCCTAAAATGAGTAGGACAAGAGACACAACTACAATCTAAAGTTATCAAAGGGACCAGTCAAGTTTTTACTGTTACACACATGCTTACAAATCTCACTGAATCATAGTTCCCCTCTTTCTTTTCACCTAAATTCTGAATGTACAATACACTAACTCTTCACATACCTTGCACTTTCCATTGTTTTTAAAACAGTGAGGACCGGAACAACATATAAACACTGAAATGTGTATGGGGAAGTTTCAGTCATAGTCAGAAAAGCAATTTCATCCTGCACAAAACGGACTTGCCAGTTGAAAAGGATAGAGACTAAGATGATACTCACTGCTGGCTAGGCAGTGGCCAGATACTGGAAATTCTCAAGTTTCAGTGCCTATGGAGGGTAGGATGGGCTGGATCATTACCACAAAGCTGCATTTCTCTGTTCTTATACATACAGTTCTTGGTACTACTCAGAACCAGAACGAACAGTGCTAGAGAACAGTAATGCAGTCAGAAGCATTGCTTTTCCTGCAGACCACTGTCTGTATTAGCAAACTCTCTTTTGGAAGTAGGACACAACATTCAGTTCAGTAAAGCAGCTCAATCTGTTCTCATAGGCAGTATTTAATAATCTTCATTTCTTATTTAAATGTGTAATAATTCCATTTGTTTATTTCTTCTTTAGGAATTAGCCAAAATGTTAAGCTATAAAAGTGTTAAGGGGAGTAAACAAGAGGGAGAACCAAAGCTGATACCAATAGCAGTGCTTCTGTAACTTAAAGCAGAACAGAACCAGTACCCATGAACTAAATTCTGCACTAGTAGTGAAGATATCAATGTTGATGGCAGTACAACTGGAAGCAGTATCATTGAGTAGCTGTCTTTTGGTTTGATTTTTTTTTTTTTTAAATGCTAGAACAACTGAAAAAATTTATTTCAAGATTTCTGTAACCAGGGACAAGCAGGCATAACTACTCCCGAGGACTGTTCTTGCACTGCTAATGGGCTTTTAGACAAAGTGCTCGCACCTGTTATAACTACAACTGTTATTGTGGGACAAATCTCCAAAGCAGATATGCTTAAAAATACTTTAAAAAAAAGAAAAAAAAAAAAAAGCACTAGTATTTCAACCTATGCATGATGTAGTGCTATTAGATGGTCCCCATGACTCTTAACATCTGCCATCCCATAACCCACAGCTATCTTTGTTGTCCTCGGGTAGCAAGATGAAGACAGCTTAGTTCACATGGAAGAAATAGAAACACAAAAGGTAAAGAACCTGTTCAAGTAAGTCTGTGGAACAGTAGGAGACTGAAACAAGTTTTGTTACAACCTAGTCTTTTGACAGAAAAAGCCTTCCTCTCCCCATAGCTGGGGGGCAGAGTTAGCGCCCTCTGCTGACACAGGGATATCTGGTAAGGTGAGAAACAAAAGGGTTTTCTCTCTGGAAGCTCAAGCTTTGGGAGATGGGTAAGCTGAGGTGTTTGTCCTTCAGTAACCAGTGAAAACTACAGCTTAAAAGGAACGTGTTTGTAGCCTATACAGAAGTGATATAATCCGACAGCAGTCCCTCCTTTCTCCTTCAGTTGGCATGTACTACATCAAGTCTACCTCTGAACATCCGAGACCTTACATGCTATAGTAATTTCCCTGGGACATGGGCAGACTGACTGAGAATAGTGTTTGTAATGTCTGGACTTAGACAAAAGAAAAAAAGTCCTTAACCGTCTTCAAGATCTGTGACCATCACTTACATCCCATTATTTTCAGCCTAAGAATCTGACCAAAGCAATTTGGTATTAATATAAAGATGTACAGGTCTTTTGGATGGCCTCTTCCAAATTAAGAGTTAATTTTAATTACAGGAGAGAGATGATAGAGGAATGGATTTGACTCACCTACTTGTCCAGACTTGCACCACTGTAGGTATACACAGTGTCTTCATTGCATTTTGTTCTTCTCAGTCTTATTTTGATCAAAAATATGCATGGCTTGAATGTTGCAGCTCTAAGTTGGAGTTTTTGATTCTGTTGCTTAAAGAGTAGAAAACTCCATGATTAGCTTTAAAAATTATTAACTAGCACTCAGTCAAGGCCAAGGTACATAATTTCATTGGCTTTCTGCTCCAGTGACTCTTTTTTTACTAGCAAATCCTGAGAAGATTTAGATATAAATGCTGGATAGTTTAGGATTAATTGATACAGAAATAACAGAAACATGCTTATCTGAAATTAAGATTAGAAATATGCAGATATGTATGATCAGTTTACACAGGTGGTACAGTGTTTCAAGAGTCATACAACTCAGACACTAATGAAAATTCAGCATAGAGGTGATAAGAATAAAAAGTAAACGGCCTGAAATAGATGTTTTCAGAGGTGATGGCTACATTGAACTGACTGGCAAGGTGGCACAAGAACACTAAGCTGTGATGTACACCTAACACTTACTCTTTAAACCTTTCCTGGTGACATACCAAGTTCCTGTGCATCCTTGTGCTAATTTCACCTTAAGGGCAGTAATGAACTCCAGCAATGGCCAGCACCACACTTAGAGATTTCATGTCTATCCCGTTGAGAGCCAGGCTTTGAGGGAAGTCTTGGAGCAGCCTCCAAAACTCAGCACATATGTATCACAAAGATTGCAAAGGTTCAGCTTACCTCACACTCATGAGGATACTAGTCTGTGCAGAAATTAATCAGCTATTTTCATGTAGTTAATTATACCTTATAGACAACAGCCACATCTTACTCAATTCATACAATTAAGTATTTGCGATACCCTAAGGTTTGTTAGTGTTTCAAGCTACTCGCCACTTATTCCTTCCTCTTTCTTTCCCCCCATGGTCCTTTTTTCAACAGTGTAGCAAATTCAAATTCACAATAGCCATAATTGAGTTAGTATTATTCAACCGATTTTTTATACACCCACTTCAATTGGAAATCTTCAGGAGTTCACAGCTGCTGCCCAGCCAATAACAAAGCTTTTGCATCCACTACGGCTTCTGTAATGGGATTGAAATTATTTCTAACATCCTCCTACCAAAATGCTCACACCATCCTTTAATTATACTCTAATCTTCTTGTATTTCCACCCCTCCACAACAGTCCCTTGCACAATGATTTGTATTCATTCTTGCGCCCTGTGTTCTGCCTCTAATGTTCCATTATATTTTGAATACAGAATTGTAAAGACCTTAATTTCCATTTCTTAAATTCAAGCATAAGATTTTCCTCTAAAAAAGTACATGTTAACTTCTGATGCTTTTAAGTCCCTGGAACCTAGTAATTTGCAGTCTTAAGCCTGATAAAACAACTCCATAGTGTTTGGAGATATTTAAAAACTTTCAGTGAAGGGTAACTCCTTGACAAACCTCTTCAAAAAAAAATACTGCTTTCAGAATGTACAGGAGCTGAATACACTTTTAAAGTTTCTGGGAGAAAGAACAAAACCTCAAATCAACCCAACCCCCCCAGAAAAACCCAAAACAAAACCAAAACCCAGATGGAATATAAATCACTTCCTTTTATCCAAAATGGGATATTACTAACCAATTTTTTTTTTTTTCTTTTACGGTTCCTACATGTTCACAGGATGGAGGTTTTTATTTCTCCTTCCTGTATGAATTTTTAATCAGAAAAATCTATTATTTTGGAGAAAAAATGTTTTTAATTTTTTTTTTTAAAAAGAATCACAATTCTGTGATTCTTGAATTGTTTGCAAACATTTAAGATATAAGGGTATAGAAGACAGCAGCTGTAGGTTAAATTCATCAGTTCAGATGGTTCTGGTACATAAATTTGTAGCTGAGCTAGAGGAAATATAGGCTAATATTTTTATTCCTTGAAACTAATAGTTCAGTTTGCTTTTATTTTCAAATGAATATATATTTGAAATTATTTTTCTAAAGTAATGTAATTGGACAGAATTGGGAAATGTGCTAACAGATTCAAGGCAGCAGCACATAAATGCTGGAAGTTTTCCTTTGTTTCAGTATTCAGTAAACATACTAAATAGAGCCGGTTTTTACAGAAGTATGGAGGCAGAACATGTATGTGTATGTGTGAGCATGGATGTGCACTACTCTGAAAGAAAGCCTGAAAAAGTCATTGAGAGTTTTTCCACTCATTTTTAAACCTCTAGTTGTATTAAGTTAATATACAAGACTTTTGCAGAATTTAAACTAAATGAATATGAAAAGCAGTGGCATAATTACTCATTGCCAGGAACAATAACATTCATCTTATGTCTATCATTGAGTTCTTTGCAGTGGCCTTCAAAAAATTAATGGAATAGACTTAAATTGGCATTACTGCCTTAAATTAAAGTCACTGTGTGACACAGATTACATTTAAAGCCTACTTCTTAAGCTATTTATATGTCCCTACACTCCGCCAACTGTCTAGGAAACACACTTTTCTGTGAGAACAGAGCAAATGATTATCCTTTTGCTGTGATGAATCAAAAAATTTTCAATATTTTTTTCTCCCTAAGAGCACATCCTTTATGTTTACCTTACTGACAATTTTAGCATTTTTCTTTTCAGTCCCTTTTCTATTCACTGAAATCTGAACTTGGGTTAGAAATGGAAAATCCTGCATAAAGGCAACAACAATAGTCAAATCTAGATATTTGACATTGAAATCCAGCAGTCAAGGCAAGCCACAATGAATTAATTCCCTACATCATAGGGTACAGAAGATCAAAGCGTCAGCCCAGCCATTCAGTCCTTTTGACATTGATGGGATTGCAGGAGTTAAAACACCTATAGGCTGCATTCTCTGTGGCACTCCTCACTCCACTTACGTGCCCGTTATAGGATTTCAGAGGACCAATTGCCTCTGGCCCGGGTTTTGGCAACTGTTTTGTCGTTGTTTTTTTTTTTTTTAAAAGAAAACAAACAACAAAACAAAACACAAAAAAAACCTCAAACAAAAACCCCAAAACCCTTTCCTCCAGGTATAGCATTTCTTCCAACACCTAAATTCTCACTTACTTTGACTACTTCAGATTCAGAATTGTGGTGAAAAGTATTCCCTATTCTTGATCCTACAATGCAGTTTATCTCCTTCAAAAAAATAACAGCACAAATTCCCCCAGAAAAGAAATCACATACAACTCTGAAAACTCATCATCCTTGAAGCCTTGTCCTTGTAGATCCCATATTTCCTTCAACCCTGAAGAGATCAAAGTCTATTTTGACTCCTTCATAGTCTCCAAGGGCCTTATTTGATGCCACTCTTCTGAGTCAAACCTTTTGTCGTGGTTTAGCCCCAGCCGGCAGCTCAGCACCACGCAGCTGCTCGCTCACTCCCCCTACCCCGATGCGATGGGGGAGAGAATCAGAGGAGTAAGAGTGAGAAACACTCCGGGGTTGAGATAAGAACAGTTTAATAATTGAAATAAAGTAAAATAGCAATGATAATAGTAACAATAAAATAATAATAATAACAATATACAAAGCAAGTGATGCACAATGCAATTGCTCACCACCCACCAACCGATACCCAGACAGTTCCCAAGCAGCGATCGCTGCTCCCCGGCCAACCCCCTCCCAGTTTCTATACTGAGCATGACACCATATGGTATGGAATAACCCTTTGGTCAGTTTGGATCAACTCTTCTGGCTGTGCCCCCTCCCAGTTTCTTGTACACCTAGCAGAGCATGGGAAGCTGAAAAGTCCTTGCCTAGCATAAGCAGTACTCAGCAACAACTAAACCATCAGTGTGTTATCAACATTCTTCTCATCCTATATCCAAAACACAGCACTATGCCTGCTACTAGGAAGAAAATGAACTCTACCCCAGCTGAAACCAGGACACCTTTCCACTCAGAAAAACTCCCAGTAAACAGCATAGGTAGACAGATGTCGCCCAGCTTGGTATTAGTTCCCACCACCTCTCAGCATTGCCTTGGTGGGATGTAACCCTCCTCCAATCTCCTGCCAGCGTTCTTGCTCAGATACTGACAGCATGCTTCCTACTGCATTCCTCCTGAGGGTACACAAAATCTGCCTACAATTCCTGAATCTTTCAAAGCATTCAGAGTAGTGATTTTCCTGGGTGATATCCCAACATACTCAGCTGTACTATGTTGTGGTTTACGGAGCGGAGCAGGCTGTGAAAGCAATCATAATTGCTTCAAGTATGTCCAATCTGCAAACAAGATTTTTCAGTGGGTCATATGCCAAAAGCCAAACATTAACAGACAAGCACAGACAGGTTCAGAGAAGATACTAATTTGGTAGAATATTCAAAATCCAACAAAATAAATTATGTTTAATATTTTCAGGATATTCTCTAAAGATGGCTTTTTTTTCTTGTAATCCTGTCTGAAGACATTTCTGTGTGATGAACATCTCACTGCCTCAGATGAGCATAAGAAAGATTACTGAAGAAGTTTCACATTAACGCCTACAGTCATTTAATTAATTTACAAAGTAATCCAGTGGGAACCCACTGAAAACCTTCAGAATAGCACCAATTTGCTTATCTCTTCTCCTGATGCCATGTATACAAATGGGCACAGCTTCTGAACACTCCTTTGAAGAAAGATGTCACCCTTAAAAGGTATTTCATATTTCAAGGACATATATATTGCTTGAAAAACTCTCTGTCACAGTAAGTCAATTGTCCACTGATTATTTACGCACATAAGAATGTTTTCCAACTAAGATTTTTCATACAGTCTAGACATAAAAGTATATAGATTTCTCTCAATATCATCCCATTTCACAATGTGACCACAAATATTTAAAAGCAAGGGTTACTTTTGACAATGTAAATGTTGGGTAATTAATACCTACTGGAATTTACTTCAAACAGGATTAATTGAGTAAATATTTTTCTTTCAGTTACTATTAATACATGACTTATTTGATCCACTGGTGGACCTTACTATAAACCATGTGTGAACATTTGTTCCTTTTTGAAATAAATGAATCTATGCAGGTTGAAGACAAGCTTATACAATTCTGTTTGTATTTTGGTGTTTTAGAAGGGGCTTATCTGCAGCAAGACGACACATTAATGTTACATAAAGGTGTTTTGTATATATGCGGGTGTGTCTAGGAGACAAAAAGCATAGTGTATTCTGCACAGTCTTCATAAGCAAATCAAACACTTTAGTAGACAAAAATGCTAGTGGAAACAATTTTGTTTAACAGTTCATTTTTCAGTCCTTGAGATTTTCAGTGTGGCAAATTAGCATAGATTCAAGACAGTTAAGTTTGTTTATGCAGACTATCTGAAAATAATCATTATAATTCAAATATTTATTAGGACGTGTCCTCTCACTAGTTTTAGAGGAACACTTCCATGGAAAATTCCATGTCAGAAGGACTGCAGATAACAAAGCCTTAAATTGTAAATCAGGTGGAGAGGGAGACATTATTCCACTACTGGATGCAGACCTTTCCCCTGTCCCTGAGGATCCTGAGCTAAAGTTATCAATATAGGCCTGTGCTTTCTGCTCCTCTGGAAAATTACTCTCTCCCCTTTTCTTTACTACCTGAATAAAACTTTTCCCTGAAGAACTAAAATGCTCAAATTGGAAATTGCAAATGGCTTAGGAAGATGTTGTCCATTTCCACAAGTAATATTTCTTCAATTTCTCTTCCCCAAAATTGTGCATTGGGCCAAGACAGACATCATGACTAATATCCCAATTGGAAAAGATTAATTAATAACAAACACCCTTTCTCTTGAGAATTTCATACAAAGTGCTCCAATCATCATTTAAATCTGGAGAATATCTAGCATTCATGTCAATTATCACGTAATACCACTATAGCCAACATAACATTTTGACTTGTTGTATGAATTATATTAATTTACTAATAACTCAAAAAAAAAAAAAAAAAGCCTAGTTTAAAGTATCTGTTTTGAGACAATGAAAAGCAAAATGTTCTAGAAGGCTTCTTTACAATGTTGAGACATGAGATTACAAAAGGGTCTTGAAAATGACATTTACAAGCAGTTCCTTATGAATTTTTTAAGAGGAGACACTAGGAGATGGAGAATTCTGCTTTAGTTATTTGCTAAGAGCTGCCTACAGACAAACTGATGAGGAATGCGGGAAATTATGATAATTTTCCAGGAAGTAAGAGTATGGCTGAGGTTCCCAGATGTGACAGGGATCAGAGTCCCATGGTAATATGTAGTAAAAGGAATAAACTGGATTAAGGATGCAAAACAGTGGTGATGGAAACAAAGAAGGTGCCTGCATCACTGTCACCTGCAAGGTATGTCTGGGTAGGAAGAAAGAACATGCATAAAGTCATAGTAAAAGAAAAGAGTATGGGGCTTGCTTTATGCAGAAACCCAAAATCTTTAGTTCATTGGATTCATCCATTCAGTTATTTTCACTTTAATCACACCCTCCACCTGAGTCACGACAAATCCAACTGATGAGAACAAATCCAACCCCAAACAAACTAATAGAATAGTTGTTGTTCTTCTCACAGATGTGAAGGAAGGAGGAACAGTATCCAGGAGTAAATGGAACTGCCCCTCTTCTCACCCAGAGGAATTTTGCTGTACATACTGCTCGCTTGTATTATGTTGTAACAGCATCTAGATCAGCAAACAGGCCCATTTAAGTGGCTTGTGACTAGAGGACAAAAGAAGCTACATACTTTTCCTTAATACTTTAGTAACTCGATCACAGTATACTACAGATACGTAACCCAAGCTACAGTTTCAAGTCTATGTATTACTTTTTTAAGTTTAATGGTAGATTATCCTTTAATGCACTTTAGAATTATCAGTATCATTTACTCCTCCACATATTATTACAATGTAATAATTCCTGTAGAGGCATGCTATTAAGCTATGGAAACCACACCTTTTATCCTACAGCCACAAAAAGCTCAGAGGAATTTAAAAGCATGATTTGGGTCTGAAACACTGATTTTCAAGGGATAACCTCCTAAATCATTGTCCTCAGCCCTACTATATTCACTAATAACTGTTCACATTATTATGTGTGTAACTAAAATGCTAATCAAAATATAATTCACTTCTGCCTTTGACATTCTCTCATGATACAGCCTGTAGAAGACTAGATTAAGAAATATGCTACAGAACATTGCATACAAAATCAAAAAAAAAAAAAAAAAAGAAAATTATGGTCCCACTGCAGATGGTCACAAAAAGACTGTTGTACATAGGAAAGAAGTTTTGAAATGGTCTGAAACAAGAGTTATAACCCATGAAGAAACCAGCTACTGTACAGGGACAATGAAAAAACAAACCTACTGCTTCTCTCTTTCATAGAGAGTGATGATAACTGTTGGATAATACCACCTTTAAACACCTATTGTCTAAGTGTTTAGTACTTCCTTTACTTTTCCCCAACTCATCTTCATTAAGTTCTTAATGCTGGAATAATTATCACATATACAAATCCTTCACCAGAATTTCCTCCAGAAACCGCTCCAAATTGTTGCCCGTGAATTGCCACACCTTTGTCCTACAGCAGTTTACTTGAGACTTTAAAAAAAAAATTCAAATAGTTTTCTTTCTTTCTGGTTTAACACTGGTTTGCTTCCTTTTTTTCATAATGAATTCATTGTTGAGCATCACCCATATCCTAAAGAAGCATTTATCTATGAATTACTCCAGAAAAAGATAGATAGACACACAGAAGTACACTGTTAAGTGGTATTTGTGTGATAAATTAAAGTCCTAAAGTCCTTTCAAAGCTGTGACTTGAATTAAGACAAAGTTATTCCTGATATGAAAGAAAAATACCACCACTAAAGAGCAGAGAGGCAGCACACCAAGATAGGGTGCAGAGCAACATTCACTTGCCTGAATGCTCCAATGGGCACCCACTGCAGCTCTGCAGCCCAGCAAATGCTGGGGACTTGGTCCTGCCGTTTGCCTTGAAGTCAACATTGGGTTTCACTCATACAAGCAGATTTGCATCTAATTGGATTTTAGAAAAAGTAATTTTTAAAATATAGGACATTTCTTTCTCACCTCCATCTTCCTGCACCTGCTCTGGGTACTTTTGCTGCCTGAGCAACTGAGCTTCTGGCAGCACCTCTGCATGGTACCACTCCCTTCTCTCTTCTCTGATGGTTTTGATTGAAAACCAGTAGGACAGGAAGGACTGGAGTCAGCTCCAAGCAGAAGCATGTGGTAAGGGACAACAGAGACTCCAGCAAAGCCCCTAAGAAAGGTACAGCTGTTTCCATTTCCAGTCAAGATAAGTAACCCCCTCCAGAATATGCTCCCATATCCCCTTTAAAGGACAGGGGATTTGACAAAATACTATGGAGCCTACGGTTTTACTATACATACCAAGGACATGCTGAGTGACTCACTGTTCTAGCTGTCGCAGACAATTTGTTGGATGAGTGATTGCAGGTCACTTCGGCAAAAGTTTGTCTTTCAAGAGGAACAGAGACTCAAAACTAGGAGACTAAAAAGATAAAAATGGTCCCATCACAAAGACAGCCTAGGAAAAATACTTCAGAGTAATCACCCAAAAGTGACCACTTCTTTCTTCACTTCTTAGTGAAAGCTGCAAACAATTTCACAAGCAGTAGGAAAGGTTCAAGTAGTATTAAAAAATGCAAATAAAAGGCATTGTTAAAAGTATTCTCTAGACAGTTAAAAAAGAATGTAGATAGCAAAATACAGACAAGTCCTGGGAAAATATCATAAAAATTAATTGAAGTTGCAGACTGATAGCTGCATATAGCTGTATTCTCCATAGCAAGAAAAGATAGTATCTCTAAAACTTTTAGCAGCTGTGAAACTGGAATTAATGTTTTAAGCATTCACTGAAAACACAGATAAACCTTTAGCTAACTACCCCTATAGACTTCTCCCATGTTAAAATGATAGATATCAGCTTCCATTAATGCAATAAATAGAAATAATCAACCACTAAGCTACTAAAGTTAATAATATAAAATTACTTCAACAAAGCCCTGTAAGTAAGGAAATGAAGTTTATGGTAACCTATTATATTGTGAATATTGTGAATATTGAGAGAAATCTACTGAGAAGATTCAAGCGCTCTAAGCAAGAAAAGTTTTCTTAACATAAATCCTTGATTAATTTCTGAAAGTGAGCTGCTTTTAATATACTTTGGATTAGTCTGGGATGTTCAATAGATATGGAAAATGTCAATTCACCCAAATGAAACCTTTTCAAGAAATGTATCTATCCAACTAAACTATTACCAAGCAAGTTTCTCAGATCAAGAGTGGAACTTTTAGCAGAAGAAAAAGTGTTCAACCACAAACAGCTGATCTGTTCTTACTGGGGAGATGAGAGGGCCAAGTTTTAACTAAGGACTTTGAATTTAGGTCTCCCAGCCCAAGAAAGTATCTGAGCAACAGTCCACATTGCTGAGGCCATCTGTTTTTATCTAATAAACATTTAATTTCACACAGAGGTGAACCTAAACGTATCATTTGAGCTCACAGCCTATAGCTATAAGGCCACCACACTCTGAAAGATGCACACAGGAGTGCCTTCCATCCCCATTCCTCTCCACCAGTCAGGCTTGTGCACAAGACACCACCTTAGATTCTGCTATTACCTCAAAGGGAAGACTCAGTGTACCGCGTACTAAGAAGTAACGTCATGTTAGAAAAACAATGAAGCTATCACCACAGAACAATTTTATTTGGACAAACCTTCTGACTCTCAATATATAATTTCCTGGAAAAAGAATCAGCAAAGGGATTTTTCCTCTGGGAAATTAATTTGAAAACTTCTAAGGCAGATGCATATAGAGAGTTATCATATAGAACTATCCACATTTTAGAAAGAAATACTACATTTAGTTTGTATTCCAGTACAAGAAGAAATGTCATGACATATTTGGACCACAGCACATCGTAATTTCCTCAGCCTGAATATGAACATCAGCTAAAATATGGTCTCTGAATCTGTGGTAGCCAAGATCCATTTCCAAAATGGATTAAGAAATTACTACATAGAAAAATAATGCAGAATGACTATTGTCATGACTGTTCTTCAGGAATGCTATTCAGAAAATGGGTTTATATATTTCAGCTGCACAAACAGTAACTGCCCATTTTCTAGTTTTGTTCTCCTTATGCCAATGATGTTTTCAGTCTCTGGCACTCAAACATGTCTGAAATGATTTCTCAAGCACAAGAAATGTAAAATCTTGTTGCCTTGTTTGTTGGCAGTAGCTGTATTCGTTACTGTCTATCCAGATATTTCAATAGTCTACTGTGTAATATCTTGTTAGGATAAAAGCTATGACAGATGAGCTGTTACTGAAATGTCCGTCATTACAAAAATAACTATCCTTTTCATAGAATCTGATTCATTTACATGTATTGATCCATTAGAATGAATGTTAGAAAGCATTATATTGTTATGACAGAGACAATAAGGCATATTTCTCTTAACTGAGTCCATATCTTTCTTAACAAGCTATCTTTGCTATCCTTGTCCTGCAATTTCACATTCACACTTAAACAGATGGTCTATTAGACTCAGCTGTTTCCTGCACTGTTCTTTAGGAGCATAAACAGAAAATGCACTGGGCTAGAAGTGATGTTTGCAAATGCTTTCTGTACAAGAATAGAGAGCACAAGCCTATTGCAATGCTAATAAAAATATAAATGCAGAAATATTAAATGTGTTTGTATTGGAACAGAAATAAAACACAAGTATGGTACATCCAGGATCTCAGCAGCTGGGAAAAAAAAAAGAAATCTATTATTTGCTAAAAATAAAATAGAATAATAAAATATCTCCAGATGCAGTTTTCCTGCAGTTTAATACCCTGTAAACGTGGGGAAAAAAAAAAAAAAATTAGGAAAGTAATTAGAGCAACTGTTATTCCTTCAAAGCTTTTTGACCAGACTTTTGATCAGCATAACAGACCTTTTTGTAGTTCTTTAAAAACAACCATCTGTATTTACATGTCTGATGTTTAACTAGGTGATCTGTACCCGATTAGCTCAGCTACATGTAGGAAGCTGAGCCTGTACCTCAGTGTGCCCATACTTCTTCCACAGATAATGAATTCCCTAGGAACCACAGTGAAGTAGAATGTAAAATGGTTGAGGAGCCATCAAGTCATCAGTGTACTTACTCAGCACAGTAAAATAAGAAGCCCTTAACAGGAAAAAAAAAAAAAAAAAAAAATCTATTCCACTATAATTTACGAATTACCATATTATGTAGGTATGTTCACTGTCATGTAACATAAAAACAGGTATGAGTATGATGGTCCTTTAAAAACATAAGACGGAACCACTTGGCACATCAATGAATAAATACATTTAGTCCAGTGAAGTGTTTGATATCTTTCTACTGTTCAGGCAAATATACATAAAAAGCCACACAATAGACATAACCTGGTTTGGAAAGGGATGGCAAAGCAACGTACTGAAAACCCAGCAAAAGCTGATTCTTAAGCATCTAAAGCAGATTGAGGTAGGTCTTTTGGTGCCCATAAAGCCTTACCTACCACCGTAAAGAGTTTATGAAAAAATCCAGAAAAAAGTCTGTCCCCTGATCTGCCCTCTGTCAAAAGTCTCCTTATTTCACTTTGGTATCAGTTAATGTCACATCTAAGCTCTTGCTAATTCAGGAACTCCACTGACACGTTAGGTATGTACTATGTTTTTAAAAACTGTTTAAAAATGTATGTTCATTTTGGGTAAGTTTCTGATTCCACACTCCCTCTTAAAAAAAAAAGTTAGAAATAAAAATAACCTCTATCATGGAAAATGACAACATAAGAATTTAACCTGTGTTTAGGCAGCAGTAAGTTTTTTCCCTTGAATAGTGATGAGCCATGAAAAGGGGATTCAACACAGACCCAGTTGATGTTTCTGGGTTAGGCAGCAGCAAAACAGCAAGAAAGGTATTTTATTCTGAGAAAAAGAGTATATCAAATGGTTAGAGACAGCACAACCAATCAATTTGCCATGCTCATTTTGGAAATTAGTATGGCTGAGCCACTGAGACTTGATCTATGGGCTTCAGGCCTGCTATTTTCCAATTTTGCTAATACTTAAGTTGAAAATATATTTGACAGAAACACTTTTTACCAAAGCCCACAAACAGCAGTTTTATAAAGAATTAAAGAAAATTGTAAACAAATGTATTCCTTACATGCTTTGAAGTACACTGCAATTACAGAAGCTTACACTCATCTGATTTTACTTTAAATCTATCCTTGTTCTTTTACTCTTGGATTGTAAAAGATGGCTTTTCTCATTGGGTATTGACTAATTTTTTCAGCATCTCCTTTAAACCAAGTTATGTTCAACTCGGATGTCTCCTGTTTCAGAAAGAGGAAAGGGCAGGGGAAGTTGTAAGCAGTAAGCATCCCTTTGATTTGAGCTCTCAGCCTCATCAGAACAGCAGTGTAAGCTGGATGGGAGCATAGATGTTGACAGATGAAGCACTGGGATTATCTTTTAAGTGTTTGCTGAACAATCACTTTTTGAGGGACTCTGAAATATTATAATGTGGTGAAAAGGAGCCAATCTAATGAAGAGAAGTCTTGCAGTTAAATAAGGCTAATTGTTGCTTTTCTTTTTGTTTCCAAACAACACCCAATAAACTGAACCTTCACTAACTATAGCTGTTTGATCACTTTCTTATTAGCTGGGCTGCACTCACAAAATTGGTAAAGACTTTACTATACTTCTCTATTTTAAGTACTTTCACATGTTATTTTCATGCTTTAGTTGAACAAGATTCAGTAAAAACAATTTCAAATTGTGGCAGGCAGATCCACTAATAATGTATCATTCACTAGTGTTGTATTACGACATTTATTTATTTACTGTAAAGAACACATTTGAACTGAGATAGCCATACTGTAAGTGTAATTTCCTGTTTCTGTGAAGAGTCTTCTAGTAACTTCTAAAGTAATAACTTTGCAAATAAGTCAGACATTTTAAACACAGGTAACAGAAGAGCTGGGGTGGGGGGGTAGGTGGTAATATCTTCTTATTTATTAAAACTGAAATACAGACTGAAAGATTAGGACAACTTTCCAAGACTTTTCTCTCGTACCTGTTGGATTCCTCCCCATCTAAAATAAAACTAATTAGTATAAATTCATGCTGAAGCAGAATTTGGCAGTGGGCGTATGATTTTTCATTCAGCTGTGGGGAGGATGAATAGGTGTGGAGTAATTGCTGGAGGCGATTTAGAGATTAAACTTAGATTCACAGTTTTAGGAAAGGCACAGCACTGAAGAAGCCTCCAAGGCGGAGTGCAGCTGGCATGCAAGGAATCCATTTCATGGAAGTTCCCTAGGCCTGCAACCTTAGATGTCGGCAACACCAGGGGAACTTGGTGTGTTGGCTCTAAGAGGAACTGCCCGGAGGGTGGAGCGGTGTGGAGACACCACGGCCAGGCTCTGCGTGGCACCCCAGATGGGACTGCTGTGAAGCATTCTGCCCAGCTGGGGCAGCTCCTGTGCCCTTGGATTCCCCAGTACACTCCGTCAAGCCCGGAGACTTGGTCTATCTACGGACATGAAAAAACTGAAGCATTCGTCACCTTATTGCTGCTGCTTTTAGTCCCTGTATGGTCCTGACTGTGCCAGAACATGGCAGACAATTTATTGTAGATGTACTTACCAAAGGAACAGAGTGCAGTATAATGGAACACTGCGAGAACTTGGGCAAACGATGGATGAATGAAGGACAATAGGAAAGGTATAATATGAGAACCTGGGCCAGGAGCCTGTCATGTTTTTGACAAAATGCTGCCCTTTGGTAAACTTTTGCTCATTATAATATCATTATAATACCAAAACACACCTCCATCCCAAAACCCACCTGCCTCTAAGGTGCGACCACTCCTCACTGAGCCTGCGCTTTGAATTTTTCCTAGCCTATACCTTCAAAGCGAAGCAAGAAAGTTTTACACCAATCATAACAAAGTATGTATGACTAGAGTCACTCAAGCTCCACCTGAAAGGCAAAAAATAGTATAAATTAGCCCAAGAGAGAGGGGATGTTAGGGAAGATACCATTGTGTACCACTCTGACTTCTGGGATCAGTCGACGGGCTGAGCCTCTCTTCCCCCCCATCGGGACGCCTTTGGGTAAGATTTGAACACTTGGTTATACCAAGTGCCTCCCTGGGAAACTTAGAAACCTCTATATAGAGTCGCTTTATATAGAATATCTTTTGATGCATCTGTGTTATCCATGCTTTGGTACTTGCATGTGCCTTGCAGTCAGTGAATTTATCACTGGTAATCCAAAGAACCTGTGTGTCTGTTGCTTTAATAAATTGCTTTGATTCATTGGTCTAGCCGTGATAGTTCTCATTGAACACAACCAGACACTTTAAGTGTGGCCGTGGTAGTTCATGCAACATGACTAGATGAAAGGTGCCTACGTTATTTGTGCATCCGTAATCGTGATAGTTCAGTGCACTGAACGCAACCGGACTTAAATGATAAATTGGGTATCTTTCAAAGCCCTCTTGATGCAACAATAGGTTATCTTCACACACACAGAAAGCAAATAATCTGTTCAGTAGCATCCGGGGAAATCCACATTTTCTTTGATACTCAAAAAACACTGTGGACAACTTTGGTGATACCAGAAATACATATATATATGTATTTGTTTGTCCTGCCCTGTGTCTCAAAATTCTTTTCCATACGTACCATTTAAGCATCCTGCTGCAAAGGTTACACCAGCTTTCAGAAATTATTAAAAAATACCAGGTTAAAATGACGTAAGAACATACAGCATAAGAGAGGTAATTTAAGCAGCCAGGCTGCTTCCATTTCTTTCCTCTCCAAATGAAAATCCAGAGCTGGTGAAGGCTTGGGGCATCAAAAACAAAGTGCATGCAAAAATCTCTCTTCTTTTCTTGTTTGATAGCTGATGTAAAAATCCTTGTTAGTCACAGGTTGGATAATTTTAGCTTTCTACGCTGATGAGGAAGTATACTTCTCACAGAGTTTAATGACTTGGCACCTGCAGTTTGGCAGGTTTGTATCATAATACCAGCTGTTACAAGATTTGAACATCATTCATTTGCTGAGATGTTTCTCAGGATTGCTTTCTGTGGTATCTTTTCTTTTGTATCTTTAGCATTTCAGCCCAGCATAAAAACCCACATAACTTACATCATCAGGTATGCTTTCCTGATAAAATCAGTTTTACAAAGTGTCAGTAGATTTGACTTTGTGGACGAATACAGAGGCACAAAATCTAATTTATTCTTTCAAGCATGATACTAATTTGACATCCTAACAGGCCAAATGCACTGAATGAGTATAAGCTAGCATCATGTTTCATACTTTATTTCTTCTTCCTTGCTTATATATCTCACGTAGGCACTGTTTTTTGAATATTATTAGGAACTACCATGAAATATTTTCCTGGTGATTCCAAAGATGTAGATCAAGCAGTATAATCCAACAAAATCCAGTTGCTTACACTATGAAAACTCCCAGTTTCTACCATCTTTTTCACCTCATCCAGATTCATGAATTTAATTCTTAGAGTGTTGTTTGGGAGGGGAGGTTGGGGTATTTTTTCAGATTTTTTTCTAGGCTCAGAAAATGCCAATCTGATACGGAGGCATTGGAATGTGTGAAAAGACCACTTTTGCTTTCTGTCAGGATTGTGCTACTAAATGACTTGCAGGAAATGTGAACAATTAATTTATGTGAAATCCTGTCCACAGCAATTCTATCATACTGTGACAATGCCAAAGCTAAACCGCAACTTTTCCTACTTTGTTGGAAAAAAACCCCTCTGTTTCCTATCAAAATATTTTAGGTCTATTTTTGTTTGCAATTTCATTATTACAGGAGAGAGATTTTTACTAAATCAAAGCATATTTTTTTCATTTAGCATTGGTAGAGTCTGATGAATTAGTCAAAAAATGAATCAGAAAATGCCCAGCAGTAACCGTTGTCCAGGTGAGCCACCACAGACCTCCTCAGAATCAGAACATCTCATTCCACTCTCTGTGTGGGGCTGGAACACGTGATTCACAGTGCACAAAATTGCAGTTTCTAAAATGTGTCTACTTCGGTTCTGTTTCCTAGTAAAAGATAGAAATCAAATACTAGAATTCCCCTTAGGACTGATGTTTGGAAGGAGGAACAGTATATAAATAGTTTAAATTACCTCCACTGGACAGTCCATTTTGAAAGCACCAGTTCTTTGCAGTGATGTTAGCTAAGCAGCTCGATATGAAGGATCCAATCTTTCTGTTGTAACTAATTTAAGCTATCTAGCTTTATTGCTTGATGTCCCACCACATGTTTCTGACATCTGGAATTTAGCACTCCACATTGTAAAGCTGATATCAAAACACAAGCCAACTTTGAACTTCTGACTTTTAAAGAATGCATAAGTTTCCACATGCTTCTCACAGCAGTGTCTAATTTTCAGACCTGGTATGCCAGCATCTCTGAGGTTATTCCTCCTGGCAGATCTTGATGAAGAATGCTCTGCCATAAGAGGACTTTGAACTGTTCCCCCTATGCTACATGATGATGTTAATGAACTAGATACTGCCTCTGCTGGTGACACTGGAAACAGTTGGCACTCTTCAAAGCCGCTGACCTACTTCAATTCCCACAACTGCAAGAAGAATCTGAAGTTACCTTATGAAACCCAAGGAACATCACTCGTATGAGGAGGTAAGGACTTTCAAAAAATAGGAAAAAGTCACTAGGAAGAGAAAAATTAGTATGGTTTTTGAGGGCTACCTTTGAGCATAAATCAGGACCTCACATGAAGGCAAAGGTAGCTGTACACATGCAGGTGAGGTGTGCTCTCATGTATGAAGTCAGTGGTGAATTTTCACTCAGAGATCCAACCTCATCTTGATACGTCCCTAATCTTAAACTACTTCTTTTCACTTCCATCCCTATATGCAACAAGAAAGTGCTGCAACTTCATCTCATGTTTCCCACAAACAGTTCCCATTCCATAATACTTGCCATGTGCTGTAAATTAATTAGAAAACTACTGCCTATTAAACTCACCCACAAAGACTGAAATTATGACAGCATCAGTTTTCATTTTGTGAGTAGTTCTTTACTTCCTCATGCTTAAAGATTGTATATTTTGAAATGTCAGTGCACTGGGGTCTGTGAAAAATCAATACATTTTCCATTTATGTAAAATGTTCAACAGTGGAACAAGACTATCTGTCACCAGAGAAAGGATATGAAGGCATTCTTTTTGTCTTAGTAATCCAAGTTTATGAACCCAGTGTGTTTTAGGAACTAATTCACACAGCCCTAGAGGATTAGATTTTTAATCTCAATCAATGAACTAGCTGATGGACATAAAATGGCAAATAGCCATGCTACATCTCAGCACCTACTGATCTGTACAAGCGGTCTGTTGTGCTACAGGTTAGCTTGGCTAGGCTGACTGCATTAATTTGCAATCACAATTTCCCCTTCAGCTCTGCCTTTTTGTTATAAAATGGTCATCTTTGGGGATAGTTTGACAGATCTTGTAACAAGTGTAGTGTTTTGTGGAGGTGAACTAACAAGAAATCAGGACAGCCGTTTGCCACAACAATGGCTACTTGATCATCCGATCCAAAATTAGGTATAGACAGAAACCTAAATGAACAAAAAAATACAGCAGTTTTACAGACCTCTCAAGTCTGATCTCAGAAATAAGGTAAAAATACCATTCTTTTCCAGAAATAAACACAGCAGAATAAAGCAAGTGGTAGTGGGGTGGTTTTTTCTAATACTATTTAAGAGAAAGCCACTGAGCCTAAGCCTATTTACATTGCAATCAGACTGGTTCAAGAACCTGGTCTACAAATGTCCTCTGCACAAAAGTAATTTTAACTTAAACATGATTTTGGAAAAATTCCTCTCTTCTTCCAATCTTCTGCTAAAATTGTTTAATAATAGGGAAATATTTATTTGCTGTTAACAAGTGTATATAAATATTTTTACTACTTATCCCACAAAACTCCCATAAACTATTTTCAGTTATTGCAATTAAAATCAAATGGAGATTTGAAAACAATTAAGCAATAAACCAAAACCTGCCAATGTAGCTATAATTTAATAATAATTTTTAAATAAATGGCTATTCAGGAGAGACTCTTCCAGCAATGATTGCATAAGGAGATTTTTATTTGCTAATGTAAAGAGGATCTGAGTCTGAAGGTGCAGAAAACGTCCTTGGATGAATTTTTAGCAGGACCTAGGAGGAAATTAATTCTGCAACTCTTATTATTGTTAATGGGAGTTATTCAGCCAAATCTTCACGCACGATTCACAATTAATATGTACCCCTTATGGTTTCTTCTGCATAATATTTGAAATTAATTTCCATAAACAAGTTCCCAGCAGTTATTTAATACAGTAGACGTAATTCTGATTCCACAAAGGTCCCTTGATTCACTTCAGCATAAGCCTGAAGGTGTAGCAACATTAAAAGGAGTAAAGCACCTGAATGAACCCTTCAATTAAATACTCACCCCAGCATAACTCAACTAACTTCAACAAGCTAGCCCAAATATACACCAGTATAAAAGAAAACAGAATCAAACCCCTATTTCTACAAACTAATTTGTTCCTCATCTTGTCCATAGTGACATTTCCACATCAGTAACTTTAAGACGTGGTCTATAAACACTTTCCCTGCTTGCTCTACTGGCAACCGCTCCAGTGTGGAATTCAGTTCTGGTGGGTAGTATTTATTCTGATCAGATCCTCCCAATGTTTCTCTTAGATTTGAGACTGTTACACATTACTTCAGTAAGAATATACTTCTACATGAGAAGAACTGAGGAAAATTGATTTCTGTTTGTTCTTCTCTTTAACCTCACTTGCAAGAGCAATAATCCAATATATTTCAATATTGGTCCTGTCATTCACTGCTTTTTGCACAAGGCTTCTTGATTTTCTTAGCATCTCTTTGCAAAGTAACTGCTGAGTTCTGCATAGTGAATATTTTTGTACAGATGAAACTTTTCAGCTTACTTGCATGCATCATAAACCACACAGGTGGAAAAAAATCCTACCACCGATTATACAAAACCTATGGATACAAAATGTAAGGACCATGACTGCATAATGACAGTATTTGGGGGAATTCATTTAACTTCATTTTACTGCAGACTTTTTCATTTTGAGACCTGCTTCACTGGCAGTGGTGACTGAGATGAAAAAATCCTACTGGACAGGCCTTCTCACTGTATTGTACAGGTACCACTTGCTCTGCTCCCAAAAGCACCAGACCTGAGAATGTAGGCCTTTACCATCCCTGACGATGGCTTCTCCGTGGAGAATCAGCTGTGTTCATGGTTAGCACACACACGATGTATGGAAAAGTGCTGTCAGTCCTAATTCTATCTGAACTAGCTTGAGCTCTCTAGGATTTGGCACCATGCGACAGCTCTCAGATCTGCAGGCATGTCAGTTGTTATACCCATTCAAGCAATTTAATCTTGTTTGCACTTAGTTTCAGACAGAGCCAAAGCAACAATTTGAACAGTTTTGTTCTTGCTTTTGCCATACTGTCTTAAAAATCTCCAGACTTCAATACTATTTGCCACAATACCTGTTAGTGCAAGTTGCCTATGCAGTCATGGCCGGAGTCACCTAGTTTGCACAGATGAGAGGGTGTTGACAATACGCTAGTCTGCTATTTCTACCGGTGGTTTCTACTCCTCCTCATTGATACTAAAAAGACATCCACAGTTACTACCTTAGGCTTAGGTATTTATGTAATGAATCTCACCCTGGCAGGCCTACTATTGAACCAGAGATGACAAAAAATGCCCATTTAAGGTATTTGAGATTATTTTTTGTTCTCATCATTAACAAGAGAATGCTTTTTGTTCTAATATTATCATTAACAATTTGTACTATAGAAAGTGAGTTTATAAAGTGTTTGGATGATATTAGTCTGGGGAAAAGCTAGAAATGAGCTCAGAGCTTATCAGCTTGTGGGGCTGCTTAAAGAGTGGTTGTATTTCTGGGTAGCCCTTGGAAGAAATGTAATTATGCCTGCACAGTGCTGCAGATGCGCTAATAAATCCTGCCTCACTAAGGTCTCCATGGAACAACCTTGCTCTTTCTGAATCCTCAGCCCTGGTAATTTGCAACCCAGATAAGCTACCCATGGATAATGAGAGCTGGCTGCATTTCTATACCAGAACTACCTCTATATCTAGCCTTCAGATCTCTTACTCATTTTCTCTGATATAACTGTGTCATGTACTCACTGTCAGATTTTGTCATCTAATATCTTATTTGTGATTTCTAAGAACCAGAAGGCATGAAAAAGATGTCAGAGCATCATCTGTAAGGATACAGAAGTAATGACTTTTTGTAATTGTCCTGAAAAATAAAAATGCAGCAGTGAGCAGCAGAGACAGGATAAGATTCAGTCATTGGTCTTTGTATTTCTGGGAGGACACAAAATGTTGATCATACCTGAAACTACACAGAGTTTTCTGTAAAATATCAACCCTAAACAGGTTTGCATTTCTGTCATTTGGACAGTGAAAGTATAACTGTTTATCTCTGGAGCTGCTTTTGTAAGTAAAAACATGTGCATGCATAAATATTTCTAGTAAAAATTATTCTGACTTGAAAGAGTATCAAAACTTTATTCTAGCTGTCTTGCACCTTACTGAAAAAAAACCCTAACTAAAAAAATAACCTAAAAGTCCCCCAAAGCCCAAAATGCTGTATGCCACACAAACCTTGAGCAGTAATCATTTAAAAGGAACAGAAGATATATCTCTATAAATTCACAAAGGAAACCCCGTGTGGAAGAGAAAGTCCATAACCTTATAAACACGTAAACAATTAAGATCACAAAATACTCAAAGTTTCAGTGAATTCAGGAATTTACAGAAGCTAATACTCTATGAAAAAATTTAGAGTATTTTTATTATTTAGGTGCTTAAATATCTGGAAGATATTTAGAAATCAAATCAAAATGGTAAGATAGCAAAAAATAATTTTAAAAGGTATAAGAAATAAAGTATTTTAACAGTGGGAGCCAATTGTTATAAATTGGCAAGAAATGAGAAAAAGAGTAGCAAGATTCCACTTCCAGGCCTGAAAGGCAGGAAGAAAACACATAAGCTAAGCATGTTTGGAAAAAACAGGAAAAGATAAGAGGTATGCTGCCAGCCCTGCAACCCTCACCAATGGAGAATGTTTCTCAATTAAACCTCACTATTTTTGGTTGAGGATCTCCTTCCATTTGAAATAATTCAAAACCACATATTTCATTTAGGTCAGTTGAACATTAATCCGAGCGACAGCCATACCTTATGCCCCCTCTGTCTTCTGTACCAACTGGATTATTACATCATCTCACCATGGTGTACTTGGTCCTCTTTGGCTGACTGGGTCACTGCATCATGGGAGACACTCATGGTTATGGAGACTGTAACTTGGGTGTTCCCTATGTATGAGTCATAAGAGTATAGGATATCTGAATTTCAGCTATGGTAAGGCACTATGCATAACACATGGATGTAACATTAAGTCCAAATACAACACTTCAACTTTTTTTTAAAATTACATGTTACATGCCACATGTTTGAAAAATATTTTAACTTTTTATTAAAAACAGAAGACAAGTACCAAATGAAACTGACATTATCAAATGCCAGATACTCCTCATTTGTTTAATCTCTTCTATGAATAAATTCTATACATTGATGTTAGTTGGTTTTGTTGAACATTGTAACATCTATCATAACCACATTATGAAAACTTGTCATGCAAACCCCAATCCTGCAAACCTGTGTGTGCAAACATCCTTCCCCTACTTAAGTCAAGCACATTTGCAAATACACTCTTGCATAAGAACACAATTGCTTCCAAACTGATGACACTGGGAAGGCTTAACTGGTATTCTTAATTGATTCAGTCATATCCCGTAGGAATATGCCATACTGTTCCTATACTATTCTCTCCTTTTTTATGCTGAGAGAATGGTGAAATTGCCTATGTTTCAGAGATACTAAGATCCTTAGTTTTACTTGCTTTCAGTGACAGTATGTCTGAGAAAAACCCCAGTCCCAAAATCTCAAATGTGGAAGAAAAACCCTGAGGCTGGAAGTCTCTCCTCTTGAAAGAACACCTATAAAAAAAGGAAAGCAGATCTTTGCTGGTGCAAGAACATGTCTTAACAGTCCTTAAGGCCTTACACTATGAACCCTGAACGCACATCTGTGCCTATACAAATACTTCCAAGTATTAAGGTGTAACTTCAAACTTGCTTAAGCAACAGTAATTCAAGCAGAAATATGATAGAAAAATCATTAAGAAAAATAATTTTGCTGACACAGACTTCTATTAAAAGCATCTTAAATTGGAATGGCTGCACACAGAAAATGTTTTTCTCCCAAAAAACAACTGTAAATGATTAGTCTATAAAAAGATTCATTTCTCCTAGAATAGGAAATCAAACAGGGAACAGCTTTGTTCAAGCATCTGCTAGCAATGGAAAACATATTTTGTCTTTGGCCAAATGTCTGAAATAATGTTTTTATTCTGGAAGTGGTTTACTATTTTATATTCCCCTCATTTTTGTTTTGTAGATTTCATGCTGTAGCCACAACAGTGTTATTAACACCACTAACTTTTTTGTGTTCCTTAATAAGGAAACGTATGGTTTCAAGTTAAAAAACACCACCAGAATTAACATTTGCATAGTCATTGTAGAGGAGTGATTAGACTAATCAAAATTCTTTGATTGAAGAATGCTTCCCAAGTGCTTGTCCCTGATAATTACTATGCAACCGCTACATTCTAAGAGATATAACTGAAGGCCTTCATGCAAATGCTTTTTTACATAGCAATTCTCTATTTTTTTCATTTTATATATATTTATATATAGCTGATGCAACTAGAGCATTAAGAAGTGGCATTTTCAGAAAAATAGAAAATCTTGTGGAACTTTGGGTGAAATCACAAGCGCTAACAACAGTACAAAAGTCTTTAGTTCAGTTTTATTAAGAGGAAGGCAGACAATCTCATTTTATTTCTCCATTTCAAGTTTGTGTGACGCCACAGGTTTACTGCACACTATTAAATCCAAGTGCTGAACCCCCTAAGTCAAAACCAAACACAAATAAGTACAACAGTAATTATTCCAAAAGGTCCACTTGGTCTTAAATAATAACAGGTCCTTCCTATGATGTTATGTGAATGTATCACACCTTTTGAAGCAATTGTCCTTGACTTTGTGAGACAAGGAGATTATTCACTCCATTTTGCAGATTACCTTCATACAACCATCATTTTGACTTAAGCAAGGCATCCGCAGTCTTCACTAGTTAAGGAGTCAGCCGATATACTGAGTAAAAGCTAACTAAGCTAATTTACAAAGAATCATTAGCAACAAACTTTTATTTTTCTTTTAAAGCACTCGATAGAAGAGAGGCAATGGGACAAGAAGAGTTGTGGAGGAGGGAGTGAGCTAACTTGGTGATCACAGCACTTGTGCCAATGCTAAGTAACCCAGGCTCTGGTCCTCCGTTCCTTCCCCTCTGGTTTTAGCCCTCACCTCCCCACTAGCAGGAGAACTGACCTGGTTTTCCATCAGGATGCTGTTCTGGGACAAAAGCCTTCTCCAGCTTTCCTGCTGAACTTGCTAAATTTTGCAGAAGAGAAGAATCAGAGACCAAGAAACCACTAAAGAAAAGAAAGATGAGACCCTGATTCTAAATCTTTGGGAGGAGAGTCTGTATTTCAGCGCCTGCTCTAAAGACTTTGAACATACTTTACAATAAATAGAATACACAAACAGACTTTAGAACAAAGACTAGAATTATCCCCTGGATTCTTCTCCTCCCTTAAAAGTAGAAAATGAAAGTGAGTTACATCCTAACTGAGTGTTGAAACTGCTAAAAAATTATCTGAAGGCAAAATACTCACCTTATTCTCTGGCTACATTTTTGAACAAGAGTAATACCCACTGCAGGGAAGGTATACTGACTTACGTTAGGTGTACTGACTTACATTAGGTGTAGCAACCTGATCTGGTTAAAGCTGTCCCTGCTCACTGCAGGGGGATTGGGCTAGATGACCTCTAAAGGTCCCTTCCAACCCAAAGCTTTCTATGATTCTATTCTACTAAACACATAGATATCAGATTGGGTTTTTCCAAGCATAAGGTAGCAGGTTTTTTTGTGGTCACAATTTGTGGCTTTCCATATGTTTTAAATATAAAGTAGACACCATGCTACTCAGCCATGGACAAGACACAAGAACATACACAAATGGGAAGGTCAGAGATGAAATATTAAGCTCCTTGCCAATTTTACTGGTAAAAGCTATACTCAGATTTTGAGAGCTGCATGTTTTTACTTAGACAGTGAACCATCCTTTTACACACAATAGCAAATTGCCCAAGGTCAGACCACAGACTCAAGGCTAAGAGCAACTTCCAAGACCAAGGAAGGTTTTAACTGCTGCATGTTCTTATGTCACCAGAATAAAGTTTAAGAGCAGCTATAACACAGAATATAATTGCTGCATATTTAATTGAAACCACTATATAGGATAATAACACTCCCTTTTTACAGTGTATAGCAAATATATACATCACACAATCTCACCTTTTTCCAACACTCGCAATGTTTGAATTATTTATGTAAGTAGTAATTGTAAGGATGATTAAATAAAACCACCCGGAAGAAGCTGCACATAAATGTCGCTATGTTTTTGTAGTCATATTTAATATCACAGAGAAATGTACATAAACCATAAACCAAGCTTATGCCTATGAAGGAAAACATACAAATAAATAAAATTATTTTCAATTCTTAACTGATCCCTGGCATGATAAAAGTAGCATAATGCTTTCACTCTGCCTTCCCTTTTAGAATGGCACAAGAGTCCCCTTCCACATGGGCCAAGAGCAATCAGCACTAATAGCACCCACAGGCTGCCAGAGCCCTTCCGCTCACACTGCAGTTGCAGCAGCAATGCTCTTCTGGCAGGAAAGGGAAATCACTGACATTGTTGTGTCCCTAATAAAAATTGTCAAGTTGGTGATTTGGTAGTGTCAGACACAAATGTTTATCTGATAGCTGTTCCTAGGAGTGAATGTTGTGCTAAGTGCTCTGGAGAAAAAGAAAGCAAAAATCAAACTGGGATCCATCTATAGGGTTTTATGTTCATATTGAAGCAAGACAATGATACCAGGCTTTAAAAAGATGCCAAGGGAGGTGGCTAGAAGGAAGAAAGAGACTACAAAACTTGTTATTAGTTGGTCACTTCAGTCTAGTCCCTATCAATGTTTTTTCACCCTATCATCAATCTCTATTCACTGTGGCACAGCTGGCAATAGATTACAAGGCAGATCATTACAGGTGAAAACTGAACCACACTAACAGACCTGTCTGTAAAAGCCTGCTTAACAAACAACATATGTTTGGTTTTATTGTTGCTTTACACGAATGTTAAATACCTCAAAAAAGATCTTTTGAGACAGGAGCAAAGAATAGGTCTCCTTCCTTTCATCTCCTTTCAACTTTTGTTTAGTCTCAGTACTCTAGTTTGTGTTTAAAATGTTCATGCTTGTCATCTACTGGTACTGAAAAATTAAAATCTTAATAAACATTAAAACCAATATCTAATATCTTTTTTTCTTCAGAAGAGCAATATTTTATTACCACAGAGGTTGCAGGACATCAGCATGACTTGAAAAGTTAAGATAAGAGTATCACATTTATCACATATCCCAGAACTATTTCAGTTCTTCACTTGTACAATGCCTGGTACAAGGGAATCCTGATCCACATACTATACGTAAGTAAGACTAGTAAAACACAGGATCCAAGATCTCTTAAGCAAGTCCTGTATTACAGACACTGCCTCTTTGGTACTGCAGAGCTACTCAAGAAACACAGAGACATATTTAGTTATTCCTGCTGTATTTTCCCTGGTCTAAAAAACACATCTGCTTTGTTAGCCATAAATTACAGATGATAAAAGAAGAAGATATTCAGGATCTTTTAATTGCTAACTTGGAAGACTGGTTATATTAGTTCCTTCCTACAAATACCTCACCTCAGTTATCCTGGGAAAATCCTAATCCTAAATCCAGGATTATCCTGTGACAAATCATACATACTCTGCTCTTCAAAATGATTTAATTTTGAAGAGCACTTTATTGAAACATTCACTTTATTGTAGCTTTGGATGAAATCTTAGCTCGAAAAGTATTTTTTGTAAAGGTTCCTTTATCTTCAACAGGGCCACAACTCCAGAAACTGGGCCTTTCTCCTTACCTCATAATTATAAATCTTGAACGAGGACAACATGAATTTAACATGGACAAGAAACCTGCTCCCTGCCTTCATGGGATGCAGAAAAATAACTGTCAAATCCCATCAGAGATGAATCTTAAGTGGGGTCAGAAGAAGCAATAGCAAAATCTGCATACAATGAACAGACTGCCATTCACAAAAGAGTTCTTACACACTTGAAAAGCAAATTAAAAAAAAAGAAAACCCCTTAAAACAGCAATAAACAAAGAAAACTCACTAAAGAAATACAGACAACTTAGTCTGAGATGAAATTAGTTCTCAAATTAGTCAGGGTAGTTGATATTCTGCATGTGTGGCAGCTGATGCATTTTTTGTAGGAACACCTTCCACTAGACCAGTGTGGTGGGTTGACCCTGGCTGCACACCATGTGCCCATCAAAGCCACACTATCACTGCTCTCCTCAGCTGGACAGGGGAGAGAAAATATAACAAAAACCTTGTGGGTCAAGATAAGGACAGGGAGAGAACACTCAGTAATTACCATCACGGGCAAAACAGACTCGACTTGGGACATGAGTTTAATTTATTACCAATCAAATCAGAGTAGGGTAATGAGAAATAAAACCAAATCTAAAGAATACCTTCCTCCCACCCCTTCCTTCTTCCCAGGCTCAACTTCAGTCCCAATTTTCTCCCAGTACTCCAGGTGGGGTCTCATGAGAGCGAAGCAGAGGGGGAGAATCACCTCCCTCAACCTGCTGGTCACGCTTCTTTTGATGTGGCCCAGGATATCATTGGCTTTCTGGGCTGCAAGCACACATTGCCAGGTCATGTTGAGCTTCTCATCATCTAACACCCCAAGACCTTCTCCTCAGGGTTGCTCTCAATCTATTCTCTGCCCAGCCTGTATTTGTGCTTGGGATTGCCCCGACCCATGTGCAGGACCTTGCACTTGGCCTTGAACTTCATGAGGTTTGCACGGGCCCACTCTAGCGTGTCAAGGTCCTTCTGTGTAGCATCCCTTACCTCCAGCTTGTCGACCGCACCACTCAGCTTGGTGTCATCGGTGAACTTGCTGAGGGTGCACTCCATCCCACTGTCCATGTCACCGACAAAGATGTTAAACAGCACTGGCCCCAGTACTGACCCCTGAGGAACGTCACTCATCACTGGTCTGCACTTGGACATCGAGCCGTTGACTGCAACTCTGAGTGCAATCATCCAGCCAATTCCTTATCTGCCAAGTAGTCCATCCATCAAATCCATGTCTTTCTCATTTAGAGACAAGGATGTCATGCTACACAGTGTCAAATGTTCCCCTACAAATTTTCCAGAAGAACCAAAATGTTTTAGAATCAGATATTCTGTAGTCTAGATTTGGAAACGGAATGCTATACATCGAGATGAAAGCTTAAGACATGCCTGCCATGAATAATTTGTGGACAGACAGAAGAAGGTGGTTTCACTATAAACACCAGCACTGTACTTTCCCCCCTCTGCTTCCATGATTCATCTCTCTCTTCCTCCTCAACATGTGTGTATATTTTATCATGCTACATGAAGGATATGTTCCATTTCCCATTAAAAAAAAAAACAACCAAAACAAACCAGGATTTAACAGTTATTTGAAATGACTTAAGAAGCTAAATAGTGTCTGGTATTAATGAACCACCACCTTCATCTATCTATACACATACACACACGTATAAATATTTTCTTCAATGATATATTAAAGCTGCCCCCTGGAAGCAACAGAAATGCCAGCTTAGTGTTCATTTGCAAGATACTCATCTGAAACCTACTCTCTACAGTATTTTATTAGCATTATTGCAACAATGACATTCTAACAATTTGTCTTTTTGAATCCCTGAAAGTCTATTCTGAAAACAAAATTAAATGCACAGTGCAACTTTGGTGCAAGGATTTAAATGAAGGGAGATGTGCAGACAGGATGGGCACTCTTTAGTTTTAACTACAAGGGTTATTATTTGCTATGAGTGCATTCAGTTTAGAAAATGAGGGAAGACAAAAACCCAGACTTACAGGAGATATTTCCCAAGTATTCCCTAAGGACAAGCTGGATGGTCTGAACACATGTCACAGCCTTATGGCAGGACCTGAGCACCCAGTGCCTGACCTCCTTGATGAGGCCAGACCTCACGGGACAGAGAACAACTGTGCTCTGCTTCTCTGAACAGTGGCTCAGGTCCATAGTCCATGGGGTAAAAGAAGACCTATGGTAGCACTATAGCTTTTAAAATGTGCCCACTAAAATTTTCCTCATTGAGTTTAAGCCTTTAGTTTTGCTTTTCAGCATAAAGCTGAAGACTAATCTTTGAGTGACACATTGCCCAGCTTTAACCTTGCAGACCTGCATTTTTCAGGTAGGATGACAGTCCAAACCGCAGTAACAGCAGTGAGACACAATGGGTATGATCAAAGGTGCCAGAACCTGTCCTGGCAGAAGTTTTATGTCAGGTAAGGTCCTATCATTCTTAAGGAACACCAAGCACATTTCTCTAAAACAATATTTGACCAATTACAATATTTCCCATATAAAATCCCACAGTGTGGTTCTAGTGTGGTCTTTCTGTCTGATGCATTGTTTGTACACCCAACTTTTTGACCCTCTCACGCAATCCAAGATGTATAAGCTATTCTGTATGTCAGTAACTACTAATGGCTTCCTGAGAAGATTTTGGTGGAAGTTCAGTGAAAGGTATAATTTAGCAAGCAGATTTAGCAAGCAGCAGATAAAACAATTAGACTAAAGACCTTTTATGAAAGAAGTGGCTGGCAGTACACCCGCAGTGAAGGCTGACTTTGTAATTTAGCAAACAGTTTTTATAAGTGGCAGATACAACAATTAACGGCAAAAATCTTTTGTGAGCAAAATAACTCATCAAATATGCACAGAGAAGGTACATTTGCATGAAAATGATGTGTAGATTTCCACTGAAAAGCAATCTACTTTTTTCTGCCTTTTTTTCCCCTTTATATTGCTAGGTTTTGTGGTAAGAGAGTGATGGAAAACAGAGCACTTAGTAAAGGAATAAATTCCAAATGGGGACTGCGGATGAATTTGAAACATCAGCCTAAAAAACTTGCATTAGAACTCAATCATTCTGTACCTCAGCTATCCAAATCCTGTTTTTACTTAATCAAGCTTTCTTGTTTTATGATTGCTATGCTTTATTTTAACAAGACGTCTACAGCCAAATGTTGACTGAAACAGTACACTGTAAAATTATTTAAAAGGACGTGACAAGCTGCAATTTCTGTTACTCTGTGTGGAGGAAGGGCAAGTCTGTTACCAGATTTACTACTCAGTCCTTGATCTCAAGTAACTATTTGCTTACATGGCATTGCAAGCACACATAGAGCTATAAAATGTTGACAAAAACCATGTTAATTCTCTGAAGAACTCTGGACCTTGGTTAACCATTTGAAAAGTGTATTTGCCTCTTCAAGTACAACAAGAGCCGCAGGAGACAAAGAGCGTTCCCTATGACAACTCAAAGCTGTGAGCATCTCCTCCAAGTTGTTCCCTCCGATCACTATGAAGTCTCTGGAGAAGAAGAATAAATTTGGTTTTCCTGAAGAAGATAACAGGATGCCAGCTCTGTATTTATCTTTCTGGTGTGCTATAGAGGTCACAGTGCTGGTCTAGACAGGGACTGACTGTTTAGCAGTGCCCTAACTTACAGCAGTGCATTGAGTATTTTCAGATGGTCTGATCTATTTAGATAAATGGACCGTTCAAGTCATACATTACCTCAGCTTTGAGAAAAACAGGGATCTGGACACAGATTTTGCAAAAGGCCTCCTACCTGTGCCGTTATGATGAGGAAATGGTGAGAAATAGTGTGTTTACAAACACAAGAGCTCTACGCTTACTTTTCAGTCTTTGCTGAAGGGGTTGTTCCCATGAATGACCATTTGGGTAATACCCCGGCTTTTGATCTGGTAGACTTGATTCCATTATATTTTTCTGTCTGAACTGTAAGTAACTGAATTACAAAGGACATTAAAGTTATTAGTATATCTTTTTTCCATCCAAAAAAGAACCAAATTACATATCAGGTTCAGATGGGATGGTCAAAAGACAGCTTGGCTTTTACCTTGCTCTTGCCTTTTAACTTTTTTTGTTTATATTTTTTATGAGGAGTATTTTTACACATCACAAGGCTCAGACTTCGCTATTTACATACATTCCTCAGTTAACAAGGCTGGTTTAGCATTTTTCTCCACTTAAGAACTTAATGAATTACCATGTAACATTTGTTCGAGGTATTTTCCACCTCTCCAAGAGAATGAATCCTACATTTCTAAAATCAACAGTTTATAAATTATAATACCATCTATTCAAAACACAGAAACAGGCAATAAATAAGTATAACCAGAGCAAATCTACATATTTGGGAGAGATGAAACAGTAAGATTATACGCCTGACTTTCTTTGAAGAAAAATTATTGTCTTCTTTAAAAAAAATTAAAATATTTATTAAAACTTAAGTCAGTATTTGACTGGACATTCACTAGAAAGATAGGAATTGAAAAGTTTAGTATTTCTGTTTAGATAAAGTCAAATTCTCTAGTAAAATTAAGTTGTACTTGTTTCCTAGCACCTTCAAACTGATTCCAGTAAAATTTTGTTTTATTACTGCAGTTCCAAGTATTTAAGACCCTTTAGGACAGTTTCACAAATACTTAAAGAAGCTTTTAGAGGTATACTAGAAACATTCTGCTCCTGCTCAATCTTTTACTTTTAGCAACTCCTGTTTTATTATGCATGAAAAATACTTTTGCAGACTGTAGCAGCCTAAAAACTTAGCAGTGATTTCCCTTACACTACAGCAACCTGCAAATGAGGAGCTATAGCAAAATAGTGGAAGCTGCATCCCTATCTCCCCTCTTACCTTCAATGATTCATACAGTTCTTTTTGTTTGAATAACTGTCAGCTTGCCCTGCAGCATATATTGCTAAAGGCAATTCATCCTGAACCACACAAAAGATATGTCCAACTTAACTGTCAAATATTTGTACACAGTATGTACTTTTCCCGTAGAAACAGTTTTATTTCCCCTCAAGAAGCTATAATTGTTTTCCTCATCAGTTTGTTTCAATACAATTTTTTTCCCATCGATTGGTTAAACAAAAGGTTTTTTAATAAATGATGTTTCAAAATATCACTAAGGGGGAAGCATCTGTAAGGCATAATAGCTCAGCACTTCTCACAGGATTAGCAATACACCCATTGTCTTCAGAAGCAAGCATGTTATTTAGGTTTAGAAACACATAACTTCAGACAGCTCTTTCCTAAACAGGTCAATCCTCCACAAAGCCACTTCTTTGTATAAGACAAAGCCAGGAATCAGAAATTCTGATTTGAGACAAACCCAACGTGACTTTCCTTACTGGACACAATATTTATTCCCATTTGATTTTCACCCTTAGTACATCACTGTTGGAAGAGCAGACTTAACTCTAGCAGCACTACTTCCACCTTCCAGCAAAGACACATGACAACAACTGTCCATGCAAAAGCTGACTAACCAGGGTAGCTACCAAACTGGTGATGGACTGCTTTTTTTAATGACCTGTTCTATTTTAATCAGGAGCTGCTGACTCCCTCCTTTCCACAGTTGTTCTGGCAACAGAAATAAGACGTTTCACCTGGGAATATAATTTAGGGTATTCTCAAGAGACACTACCAATACCAGAATTTTAGTAAAATATAAGGCATGTGTAGATTTGGCAGTTTAAGCAAGACAACTGGGTTTTCCAAGTTCTCATGTATACAGGCAAACTTCAGCTGGTAAAGCAAAGGCAGCATTTGTTTGCTTGTTTTTTGTTTAAAAGTCTGCAAGCAGAACTAATGCAACAGCTATTTTAATCGGTAAGTAGGAATTATAAATGTCTGCCACATTTTAAGCTATGATTATTTTGACTACATCTAAAATGAAGAGCTGGAAGACACCTCATTAATCATGAGGACTGCAATTCCAGCAATCTCCACTTTAGGTCGTCGCCGGTAAAGAAGTGACACAATTTTCATTTCAGTGCTGAGGTCACCTGACGGGTGCATAACCAGGAGACAACTTCTTCCAGAGCACTGAGTGAAGTGCCGTTGTCACAGGCGGTGGGCCAAGACTCTCTGAAGTAATCTCTGACAGGCCTCTTGTGTTGAGGCCCAGTTCAGTCTCTTCCATAAGGCAGCTTGTACACCCTTACTCAAGCAGGTAATTTTACTACTCTTTACAAAGCAGCTTATGTACATGTACACAATCAAATATGCACTAGAAGAACAGCCTCTGAGCCCACGCATGCGTCTCTGGCTCCCCTGTCCCTGGAGCTGAAGGTAAGGAAAGGAAGCCAAGGAGACCACAGCTTGGGACGGAAAGAGGAGAAAGTGAAGGTGAAGTACTGGCGGTATGCCAAGATATTTTTCATCATCTCTAAATACTTACAGTGCTTGAAGATTTATTTCTAAGACTAAGATGCAAAAAGCACATTTTGCTATCAGTGAGACCAACCAGACCTACTGGTGATCTCAGCTTTTGCAAATCAACTGGATTCTGAAGATGTGCTCCATTGATGCACTGCAACTTAAGTATTTAAAGAGCAGAACAATTAGTTTCTCCTAAAATCTTATTTCAGTTTAACCTTTGTGCTATAGGTATTGTAACACACAGGGAAATAAAACATGAATTGTAAATACAATGTACGTTTCTGTTATTTTTAATATATTTATATATAAGGTTCAATCCAACATTCTCAGAGTTCAAAGAGAAGGTTGCCCACTTATGCAACTGGCATTAATCAGCCATTTTACTGTGCCACTCACTCATATTCAAATAATAATTAAATAATTCAAATATCTATTACTAACTGTTACATCTTGTATAAGACTTCCTCAGTAATCACTAAAATCACTCATAATTTTTTCTTTTTTTAAGCTATGCACAGGATATGAAACTAAATTTGGGGACATGGATTTACTTTTATGGGAACCTGTTGTTAGTCTCCACTGTAAGATGTCAAATATCTTGGACTTCAGTGAGATTCTATGTCTGAAGGTGTCTTCAGAAGGAAGGGCTTACAAAGTAAAAGTTTACAGCTGACATTTTCTCATTTATTTGTAGCCGTTTGTACATGGGCACAATATAGACATAAATGACCATGTCCCAACTTTAAATTAGTGACTTTAAAATTGAACTTTCTTTAATAGCTCCTCTTATTTCTTTCATTTAAAAACATGTCAGCTATTAACAAATAATATGCTCATTATGGTTTTCATCATCTTGGACTCTCTCCCAGTAAGTAGCAATATGCTCAGTGGTAATAATCCTTGACAAGTTTGACTTGTGTTAATGTACTCCAGTAAGAGCGTAGGTGATACATCCCCTGAGGTACCTTGCTGACATAACACACCAGTGTTCACTTTGCAAATTGCCTATCCATAACAGTGCATGTTTCCAAGTTATTTTGAAAATGGAAGGCCATATCCAACCAAGCATTGTTAGCTAAAATTTAATAAAATTATCACATCTATAAAGAACGGTGTGAAAGGCTATAAGAAAAATGTATACTTTTATGCTCACGAATCAAAAAGAAATTACATTTTCTGCAGTCACCAGCTCATGTATAATATGCTTTGAAATTGAATCACATTATCACTTCAGACAGCACAGGAAGTATTATAAAATAATAGCTATGTCATGAATTGCTTTTTTCTAAGGACTTTCTAAAGCAAATACTAGGTTTGATAGCATATTGCTTCAGACTGACTGCATGAGAAAGGGGGAGTGCATGTGGAAACATTTGGCCAAATACATTGTATGTGCAAAATGGCTTCAATGAAATTAATGAGATGCATAATACTCCTGTCTTGCAAAAAAACTGTAAGCTTCTATCTGTTCTGAAAGGCAAATTTCCAGAATCTGATTAAATAAATGAATTTGGACAATTGAATAACCTCATTTTCAAGATTCTTAAATGTTTATTTTGATGTAATTTCTTTCTCCATCACTTTTTTTTTTTCTATATAAATTCCCCATTTCATCAATGCCTGGACATTCAGAGGTATTTTGAAACAAGAGTTACCAAAGCTCATGATGTGTCTGAAATTACTTATTTCTGAAATGGACTGGATGGAAAACACTTGCATAATTCTCCAACAGGAGTTTTTCTGCAGAATTTATCTTTGCTGCAGTTTCTAGTATATGTAAACTTTAATAAAGATAGGCTTCAGATCTTAAAGCTACAGTTCTGATGTATATTTCAGCCAGTTTATATATGGATAACATTTCATGCATTCCCATGTACTGATCTAAAATTTAGAACCTTAACATGGAACTCTAATATTATAGTTTAATTTCTCTCTCAGTTAAAAGCATGTTAACTAATAGTAAAGTAACACCTTAATTTGTTCATTTCAATCATCTTGAATCTCTCCTATTAAGTAGCTATATATTCAGTTGTAAATATACAAACTATGAGATTTTTAAAATGTACAATTCAGCAGTATATAAAGTTGCATAAAGTTTATTTAAGATGAATTAAATATAAACCCAGAAGGGTTTGGGCTTTTTTTCCCCTTTAATTGTGTTTGAGAGAGCTTTTTATTTAAACCAGAAAATAGAGGGAAAAAATCCTTTCTCCCTTATTCCTTCTTTCTACATGAACAGCATTATGTGTACATTCTACAAAGATTGTTACAAGTGCAGAGAGATCGTGGGAGACTCCTTCTGAAATAGTGGTGGCTGATCAAGTTATCAAAGAAATAAAAAGGAGAAACAGTAGCATTATCCTGATCATCTCTAGTACTTCAGTCATATATGTCAACCGCTGGAAGTCTGAAATAACAGCAGCAGTGGCTGAAATTACCTATGCAAAAAAGTTCATTAATATCCAAAGAAAACATTGATACTTTTTTTCCCCTAACCCCAAACAAAGCCAAATTTAGTGTTGATATGCTAGAAGGCCTGCGAGTTGATGACTGGAAAACATTTCAAGACTTCAATTTGTGATAACAGAGGTTTTACTGCAGAGCAGATGAATAATATTTAAGAAAACAATTCAAAACCCAGTAAGAGAAATTACAGGAAACATTCAACAAACAAGCAATGGAACAAAGTCTTTTTGAGACGACTGTAAAGAAGCCAAAGCAAAAAAACCCCAGCCAAACAAAAAAAACCCAACAAAATGAAACAAACACCTCCCCCACCCCCCAAAAAAAAAAAAAAAACAAACCAAAAAACCCCACAACACCAAACAGTAGAAAAACAGAAGACAAAAATATTACATAAAGCACCGATGAAATCACTGGACAGACAAAACTTGGACAGACGAAAGTTTTGGAAGGAGGGCATTGCAGCAACCACCAGCAGTGCCAAGCAGACATGATTTAAAAATATGAGAGTGTATGGTAAAGATGGAATCCAGCGTGCTCAGCTTAATACCTATATTTAAGACACCAAGTAAAGCTAAATTCTTCAAGCATTTCATGTTGTGTAATAGTCAATGAAGGCAGATTTAGGAAAACACAATCTTTGTCTAGAGACTTGTAAAACATTTTTTGACTAACTACAGAGAGAATTAAAAGTGTTTAATTTAGCATAAAATGTAGGCACAAGCTGTCTCCCAAAGTTTAGTGGATGGGAGCCTAATCCAGGTTGAATCATGATGAGACCAGAAATAGGAATGATAAAACAGGCAACTCAAGGACTTCTGGAAATGCTGAACTGATATTAGAAGCATAGGAGGAATTGCAAGTTGCAAAACCTTCAACTTATCTAAACGTTGGATCCTGACCAGGCTAGGTTTTAAGACAAGCATGGATATGATCATTGGACCAGCATCACCAAGATACAACAGGTAAATAATAGTTAGGGTGTAGTAAAAAACAACACAGCAACAAAGAAATTGAAGTCTGCCAAAACAGTCAGTACATTGCCTAAAAACATGTAAAAGGGCATGGGGGGGGGGGGGGGGGGGGGGGAGAAGAGAAGACAGATGCCAAATTAACACAGAAAGTCTTAACAACATTGAGTTATTTGCTAGTCTCAGTAATTACAGAAATAGTTTATCATCAGTACCAGGAAAACAAACAAGATGAAAACCATTTGCCAGCAGATGACAACCAGTTCTCAGCAAAAAGCTATAGGCCAAAGTAGTATAAAATATAGACACTACTCCAGAAGGATTACATACTCCAACAGGTGATAGCAACATATAAGAATGGTCTTAAAAATATTTCAAAATCTCTTTCACAAAATTGATTCAGTTTGGAGAGAAGTATTATGAGAGGGGGGGAAGATAAAAAACTCTGTGTTCACATTCTATGTACTGTGAGAATTGGTAGAAAAGCAACAGATTTTGCACTGAGCTTTGGCTTGAACAAAGGGAAACTGAATAGTTGCCACTCTTACCTTGTTCTTGAACCTGATTCTAGACGTGTTTGGAGTATCATATAAGTTGACAGCGACAAAAAAAAAAAAAAAAGTAAAAAATGTCTGTTCTTTGAAGGATGGCTAATGACATGATTTTCATTAAAAAAAATGAGTCAGGGAGACAGGAGAATGTCATGACAGGCAGAACTGCCTGGAAGTGAAAGCATTACCATGGTAAAGACAGGCAAAACTAGAAACAGCTTACAGAAAGGCATACAATATTATACAAACATGGCACAGGTTCCTCCACGCCAGAGGCTCGTCACTACTAGACTGGCAACCCAAACTGAGACCTGATCCACTTGGGGTGAGAGCTCTGAACAGGAGGGAGTAACAGTGCTCAAACAGTTGCTATGCCCACAGAGGTGGGAGCTGAAAAACCAAACCAGCACTATCATTTCTTCTGTTGTGCCGCTAGGAAGGAACTAGTCATAAGCCTCAAAGCCACTGCAGGTTATTTGGTTTTGTATACATGAAGTCCTCATTACCACAGTGTCCTTGTTCCAGAGCAGAGCTTTTATGTACCACAGTATAACACATATTGTATTTTAATACGAGTTCTGTGTTACATTCTTCACATAAAATACCCATAGCTAGTAGAGTCAGCAGAGGCAGGGTCTTGTCAATTACATGTGCACAGTCTGTCATCAACATGCGGGCTGATGCAGAGCTTTATTACAAAGACTTAGGCTGGAAGACATTAGAACATTCTCCAGGGATGCCAAAATTAATTGACAAGCCCGGAGTTCAGTGTTACTGAGAATTGCCTTTTACTCTGCAAGTTATTTATCCATGCATGCACTGTTTGAAAAAACCTGAAGGTGCACAGGTGTCAATGTCTTTCAATCAATTTAAGTGTGAAAAATTGACTGCTTATATCCAATGATGCAACTGGCAGGTTTTGAACATGTGTGCAGTAGGGGCAGGTTAACTCTCACTGAATAATTCACTATGCCTATAAAGTAGAGTAATAGGAAGTGAGAAGATGTGTTTGCATTATCACAATCATATTTTTCCTTGCATGTGGTGAGCTGACAAGCCACTTAACTTTCATATTTAGTATCTGATAACAAGCCACTAATGACGATATGAGAAAGTGTAACATGGAGGCTGGATTCCCTCAAAAGAGACGTAGTGATTGTTTTTTGGGAGGAGCTGTTCTCAAAAATTTTACAGGTCATAATGGCCAATTACCTGGATGGAAAAATGCCGACCATAAGCCCCTGCCACCAGGCACTGCAACCTCAGGCCACTGGTACTGTCACCACCGAGCTCCTCCGAAGAGCATAATCTAGATTTCTGGTATGTGAGCTCATCTCTCACCTACTCTGCTGGACCACCAGAGCACACACCAGGAGAGTCTCTGCCATCTTTGCAGCAGGAGGAAGAAGAGTGATCAATTTCCTGGGGACAGCCATCTCCCTTGGCCAACCAAACCCCTAAAAATCTAAGCTAATAATAAAAATATTAACAATGCAGTATCTGGGAATAAGATAATATTTCCTCTATTTATAAAAAGCACATATTCAAGTCTATGTTGTTATGACTTTATTACCCAAGATAACTAGCTAAAATAATATCCCTACAGCATTATACATTTATACAGCAAATAAACAGGGCACAAGTCCTTATAAATGCCAGTCATGTAAAGGCATTTTATCAAATGTTAAATACCTATACATCTCTGAATGCCTGCTTATATAAATCACTGATTGGCATGTACACATTATTTAATGATTTAGGCCTTGGTCACTTTTGAAATAGATAACTAGAATCTAGCTTTGCTTGGACACATGAAAATATTACCATAGTGCCTCATTTATTTTTAATCTCCTCATATGCAGTATAAACCAAAAAGAAATCTATACAGAAAACTGGAGATTCTTCTAAATAGATTCATTTATATGCGTTGTGTCGGTTTAATGGAATTCATGAACTTGGAGGTACATATAGCTGACAGAAATGTATTCTCTCTCTTTTTAAATTCTTACCTCTTCAGAACTATGAAGAATGTATTTGAAACAAGAGAATTGCTGGTTTCAAGATTAATATTCATTGTGGTCTGCAGATGAACAAAAGATGTATGAACATTCAGAGACAGCAGATAGGATTCTTCTGTTTATACATGAATCCTCTAAATGTGAACAACTGTAGCTCAGTAATTTTCTAGTTTTTATTTCAGGCAGCAGAGCAGCTGTGATTTCATTGCTTCAGTTTAATTTTAATTGAATGTGCAGTTTGGAATATGTTAAAATGACATATTTTAGAACATCTTGTATATGAGACTGCTGAAAATCCATCAGACTTTAAAGTAAGAAGAGGACAGTGTACTGTGTAAGCAGATGACATTACTGATCATAGTCCTCCTCTTCCCTGCACCCCAATCCCAAACTTAATTTATCAAAATGCATGGATCTATGTTAAAACAATAGTGCAGGGGTAATATTTGCTGCACTGTCACCTATAATTTTTTACTGTGAAAAATAAGACTTTGAAATGTAGCTGTTCAAGATTTATCCATTTCCATTCCTAAGAGTTTTCCTTGGAGGGAAGAGAAGTTAATTTATGAAAAAAGTTGCATAACAAAACCAAAACCCCACACATTTTTTTAATTAATCATAAGCATCCTTTCAGTAAAAAATATTTTGAAAACATTAAAAAGAAAGATTTTAATATTTTATTATAAAACAATTTTTTAAAGTACTGCAGTTTGTTTCTTTTTTTTTGAGTTGAAACCTGAAAGATAATGTTCAACTTCAATTTGAATGACAGACTGTATTTAAAATCATTCAGTTTTTAACTGAATTAAAATATTTTCTCACTTCACTCCTTGTACATGAGTCCCTGGAGTATAATTATAACTATGTATCTGTGTCTACCTAAACACAAATCAACAAGACAATTTTTATTCTGGTAAAATTCTTTTGCACTTGGCTAGTTCTTTGGTTCTTTGCCAATTCTTCTGGTTACAAACCAAAAGTCTGTAAACTTAGGCCTATGTTAAAGGATTCCCCAAAACCCCAGAAGACTATTTTCTACTGTGATTTTGGCATTTACAATTTTTGTCTCAATTGTAAAACTTCCAGATGGAAGGTATGCAAATAAAAAATTATATAGTGCTCTTATATTTCACACTGACACCTTTTAATATGTCCATTTCCTGCTAAAGGGGGAACAAAAATGTATTAAAACACAAAAACATGCTCCCTAAAAGTAAATTAAGAATGCTTGCAGGAACACCATCTGAGTTTGTTTGCTTATGCTTACACAAAGACTTATGCAATTTCATTCCTGCCCAGCAGAAGACAAATATTTACACTGGGCTCCAAAGTATCATAGAGTATCATCTCTGATGCTTCATTCAGATGAATGCAATTGCATAAACCTAAAGCTTTAGTTGAATGCATTCATCATCACCTCCACCGCGGGTGCACCCCCCTGTTCCAAGCCACTGCAATGCTGAGCCACCAAAACCCAAGCGCACAGGCAGGCACATTGCTGAGTGGTTTCCCGGAATTTGCGAGGACATGGGACATTGCCAGGCGCAAAAAATGTTTGTGTATGCTGGGTAACAGATTTTAACGAAATATTTAAAATATCTGACAGCATTTATCACCTTTAGAATGTTAGCAGGTCATGGTCAGCCCCAGTACTTCACAGGTTTACCCACGTCTTCTTCGGTCTCTACATGGACTAATGCTTTTGTTACCGAATGCAGGTGTTAATGCCACTTCTCACTTTTTTTTTCAAGCAGAAAGGTCACAGACCTTTTCTATTGACTAGAACTCTTCTTTCCTTTTCAATAAGGTATGACATTAAATCAGCTTACACAAGCACAACATGATTAAATTCCTAATGAAGTATGCTTATGTATATATACTTTCATCCATTTTCTTCCACTCCAGTTTTCTATTTTGATGACTATATATTTCTTTCATGATGCACAATCCAATTGCTGAAGCACATTAAATAATAACTTATTGTTGACACTAAATTACTAAAAATGACACTATAATTATCTTGTGCTGATGCTTTTTATGCTAGGTTTTTTTATTATTCTGATCATATTGCCTTATTTCATTTTTCTGAAGCTAATATTTACATTGTACTCCATCCAAAAAAGTCTTTCACACAGAGCTAGCTAATAAAGAATAATTGGTTATGTAATACTACAATCCTTGGAACTTATAATCCTTCTTGGTTAGAAAAATTAATAGTAACACCTTAAAAATAGAAACTCTATTGCTATTCATTGTAACACACTGACTCAGACACAAGTTCATTGCATTGAGAAATATAAAATCAAATTATTATTTAAATGTATCCCACTTTCTGAGTAAAGACAAGAGTTCCTGTTTGGTAAACTGAACCTCCAGCATATTTATGAGACTGAACAGAAATAATTTGTCTTTGCCATCAAGCTGTCATTTAGACCAACACTCAATACAACAGCTGGTAAGACTACAGTCTTCAAGTTGTGTTGGAAATACATGTAAGTATATACATCAGGAGAGGATATGCCTTTTTGCACTTCACAAAAATGTATTGATACGATATTTATACAATTGTTTATTTTTCTAAGGAATAAATCTGTTTAGATGTAAAGAGAAAGACAGAAGAAAAAAGAAGCAAGCTGTTAGATGTTCAGCATAAGCCTGAATGCAGCCTTAAATCAAGTGAGTGCTCTCCTGAGATCAACCTGTAGAAGTTTAGGGGGAAAAAATATACACTAAAACCAAACAACTTTTATTTTAGCACTTCTTGCAGATATTCACTGTTTCTTCTGGAAGCTGCCAATTAGAACAGTTAGAGTTTTAACATGCGCTCAACATGCAAAGCAAAACTAAATGGCAACAGAAAAAACAGCTTTGACCCCTGCAAAAAACCCAGAAGCGAAACACACAGCTACACTCTCCTATATTAAAATCTTGACATTTTCAGTCAACTTGTAAAAAACAAAAATTACCTTAGTGTTTCTTAAAAATGGCAACTTTTAAGACATCCTAACTCTGCCATGTGATTTTGCTATGCAGCACAGCTGACTCAAGCCTTAACCAGCAGCAGTGCAAACGCACCCATAGCTAATGGAACTGAGAAAGACTGTGCAAGTGTCAGACAGTGCTTCTTATAGCAATCCACAATCAACATTTTGATGCAAAATTATGTCAGAAAATTAAAAAAATGCCAAACTAGAAACCAGTTTTAGAAAACCTATATTATGTTCAAATTAGCATAAGCAACTACCCAAACACAGCCCTAGCATTTGTTGTCTTTTGCCATCCACCAATCTTCCTCCACAATTTTACCAATACTTTTCTCTCCCTTCTCTTTTTTGAAAAGATTGTAAGTATTACTTAGGAAAAACCTTGAAAACCATCTTTGCCTCTCCCACAAATTTATGGGTTCAACAGCTGTAATTTTGCTTCCAGTGAAAATAACTGGATATTATAAAGCAAGAAAAAGGTCTCTAGTCAGATAATGTGTACAGTATATATGATATAATATATGATATAATATATGATTAGTAGGCTAACAGAGAACTACAATAGGATTGGTGTAGGCATTTTGATGAAACATGTTTTCCTCTTTTGCTGTTCCTTTTACACTGTCCTCTTCATGTGAGCTTCTTTACTGTTATCATAAACCTTAACCAAAAAGAGAAAAATCTCTGAGCATGGTTTTTGCTAAACCAACCACATTATTCTTCCCATTTTCATTTCTAGAATAATCCCATCCTCTTTTTAATATTTTTCTACTGCAGTGCAGCTTCCATTTATAACCAGGCATGCAACAACAAGCATGAAGTAGCCCAAGCATGTGGACAACAAATGTATGTACCAACCTAGTAATAAATTTGATCATTAATATTCTCAGTTTGGTTATTATGGCCACAGGTACAAAGAACTACTTAATGAGACTCCAAAATGGTAGTTTAATATTAGGCAAACCAGAAGATATAGCTCATAAAAAAACCAAACCCCGGGCATTTGCTACATAACCTGTTTCAGTGCATGCACAACAAGTGATATTACGAATATTTGCTTTTGTTTGTTTTTCATTCCTAATTTCAATAGCTCTCTTCTGAACACCCAAGCTGATTTTGAACAGTCTTTACTGATTAAAAAGAAAAACAAGAGAGAAACATAAAATGGCTTCTCCTGCATTATCCCTACAAAGATAAAAAAGGCTAACTCTTTATTTTGGAGAGTTTAAAGTAAGAATATTTTACAGATGGTGTAACTTTTAGAAGGGTTTCTCTCGGCCGTGAAATGAGATCTTTCCAGAGGGAATGATTCGTCACTGACTAGAAGCGGTTCTGTCAAGGACAGGAAAATATCTGTCTCTGGTTTCATGGGAAATATTGAGGGCTTTCAAGAGCAATGTGGAGAAACCCCCTGTATTTTTATGAACAAGATTACTAAGTGCAATGGGGGACAGGAGGCAGAGCAGATCAAGTGTTTTGCTTTGGGCTTTAACAATTGAGCTAAAGTCACAGATGAAAATGGTGAGTAAATTCTGAAATGGGGCTACAAAAACTACGTTAACCAAGATTAACAAAGCTTCTTTGCACTCGGGGATGCTCCAGTTTCTCAGGCTCAGCCAAGAGCAGCTCAAACACTCTTCTGTGCGTCAGTGGCTTCCTACAGCACCAAGTCACCCAAAACCACAACAAACCACTCCCAGTTACGGAAACCATCAAAACTACGGGGAAACATATGCTATGATCCAGTCTCAGTCTCCATGCTGGCAGCATATATTAGCTGACAAAATGTGGCAGCCACCTGAGCCTCATCTACAGTACCATCTCTAACAGTGTCACTGATAATAGAGGCAAGCACACACACAAATTATCTAAAAGAGCATACTGTAAATCAGCATTAAACTTCAGCATGAAGAATTAGGAAATACAGCAGGGAAAGTGTTCATTCATTCATTATACAAGTGAAATAAAAAAAATTGTAAGGAAACCACAGTGCTACCACAAAGGCATCTAGACATTCCTACACGATATTGATCATAATAGATCAGCTCCTGTCACAGTTACAATGAAAACAGGAATGAACAAGTGAGATTAGAAGAACAAAGCACTCATGTTTTATTGTGATACAGTGATATGACAAAACTGCAATAATCAAAACATTAAATAACCCAAGATGACAGCATCTAGTAGCTTCACTAAGAAAAAAAAAAGAACATTTTTCTCAAGTTTGCTTACCTGATGGACTAAGGCTAACTAAGGCACCAGAAGCGATCCGGGTGAGGTAGCAGGGAGCCTCTGCTGAGTTAAGTTTCTCTCAGGAGCAACATATTTCAACCTCTAGATTGCGTTTGCTTCTCAGCTGGCCCGCACCTTTCAGTGCAGTACAGACTTATATAAGGCATTGTGCCATTTTTATTGAAATAAAAGCATTTTGGTCAAAAGTAAGAACAAATGGCTGGTACCTATTCTGTGCAAAGAACAAAATAGTTCATCATAATTCAAATATTTTTCTATACACATGATCTTTTTCAGAAAAAAAAAATCCATACTACAAGTAGCCACCTCTACTTTTTCATTTTTATACTTATTTTAGTAAGATTGTCTTCCCATATAGCTTTAGTGTAGGAAAAGTTACAGCACATGCACATGTCTAAGCAGATAAAACATTGTATGCTTGCTTTGCTGTTTATTTTGATTCATTTTAATTAAACATTTTCAACAGGATGCAATGAAAAGTACTTAGCTCCAAGCTATAACCATTGCTTTTCAGAAGCAGGGCAATAATAAACTCTGTCAAGGCTTTCACCAAAACTTGCTATTAAAAATATGCAGAGAAATGTTTGCAAGGAAGAGCTAGCAACAGGGGATAGAAGAGGCAAACACAAACAGGCACATAAATATGCAGGTTTTAATATGCAGTTTTTAATATGCAGTCCAGACTCCTATTTTCATTTTAAAGTGTCCTCACCCTTGAGTGAGCACAAAGAATAGGAGCAACTTGGCAGGTGTAACCGTATCAGTAACAAAAGTAATAAGAGCCACATCTCGCTGCCTCTGTTTGACTGACAGTTCACTTACCTGACTTCTCTTTTTTTCCTTTCTCCAGTAACCACAAAATGTATTACATGGTTTGTATTGCGTATTTTGCTTGAATGTAAGTGCACACAGGCAAGAAACAATTTCTCTGATGATATTACATGGAGCAGGCTAAATGCTAGGCTTTTGTGAGTGGCCTGAAACTTAATTTGTGCAGCTTGTGAACCGTGCAGTGGTAGATGGCACAGGCAGTTCTGCTCAACTCCTGACTTACTTCCATCTCAATCCCCTGGCTGTGGTTATGTATTCCTATGTGCCTCATCTCAGGGTTAGGTATTTTCAAAGCAGATTAGACTAATAACAGCTGTTGATGAGTTAACATCCTAGCTTGACAACTCCAGCTAAAAGAATGGGCAAGACTCTTGTTTCAGGTCATTTCATATATTTACATTTTTTGTTTTGATTTTGATTTCATTTAAGTACCAAACAAAAACAAACAAATAAAACTGAAGGAAAAATGCAATGTTATATCCAGTATTTTGCCACAGTCATGAACACTTTTACAAAGCTTTACATAATATACAGATTCCCTAGCTTTGATTACTCGCAGCAGAAGTCAAAACTTCTAGCATATAATATAGATAAGTATGTGTGTGCGTTTGAGAGAGATACTCCATTGAAAAATGTTTTGCTTTTTCTAAATTTTAAGTCTGTGCTTCCTGTGAGAAATACAGCATGATTATCTGCATTAAAAGACAATTATCTACTAATGTTTAATTTCTGTGCCTCCTAAACTTGTTGTTAGACCATAATCTCAAATAACTACTCAAATTTTTTGAAAGAATATTCATGGTCCTGCCATATTATTATAACAATCTATGTCCCTGTACACATTTGTATGATCTTCTACTATCCAAGTAAGTAGTTTATAGCACATAACAGGAGGAGAATTGGTTTTTCCTTTTGTGTGTAGAGAGGTATCCAGTATAGTGTGTATATAGTATAGCATATAGTGTGCCTAAAGAGGCATTCACAAATTCAACTTCCATAAGTAATGTCAGCAGAGAGCACTCCGTGATCTATAATGGTGCCTTATAGTTACCTTCTATAGATTTCAGACCTGGGACTGCGTATTGAGACTGTCACAAACTAAAGAAAACACATATACGTTTACTGGTCCCATAAAGTGGTTATTGTTCTTTGTCTCTGGATTCATCTCTTGCCTTTTTTTCCTGTTCATCAAGTGTTGAATTGTTGTTCCTCAAGCAAGAGGCTGGTGTAGGTTTGTAGGTTGTTCCAGCCATGAGAAGGGAAGGAAGAGAACAAAGATACTATCTCCACTTTATCCAGCTCTCCTCCACACTCTTCCAGCCTGTGTTACTTTCCAACATACTTTACAATAATTTGTTACAAGCTTACATTTCAGTGGCATTTCACTGCCAATAAATAGTTAATTTATGACCGAGGACCCCACCATTTGGCAACCAGAGATGTTTCTGAGCTCTTAACAATGATGATAATCAGTAGTAAGTACAAAGTCTGCCTGACAAAGCAAAAAGAAGATAATATTCATGAACATTTATTTAGAATTTTCAGTTCAATTAAAAGTTAATTATGTTTAAAAATAGGAAAGAGGATTACTAGCTGGATTCTTCAATGAGCAAGCTAAATATGAGGATGGATACAAACCACTGTGTCTAACAAAGAGAGAAAGAGCATTTTTCTCCAGCTGCATCAGGAGAGCTAGATGTCAAGAAAGATAAAGACAGAACAAGTTACTGACATTGGAATTTCCTCAGAATTGTTGTTGTTCTGAGAAGCTTTTACTACCAATCCAGAGTTTCAGATTTGCAGTAAAGCATCCTCTGCTTAAAAGAAAGGAGGACAGAGAGCTCCTAGAGCATCTGATAGATATTTCAGTCTCTAGAAAGACGGCTGAGTGATGCAGAATGATTACATTTTCATACACAATTTAATTATGACACAGAGAAGTCAAAATTATGAATCTATGAATCTTCACCTATGGAAAAATTCAGAAGGGTCAGGGTCAATGGGGAAAGTCTTTAATTTAACAATTAACTGATTAAGAAAGTGTAATCAAAAGGGATTTAAAAAAAAACCCAAAAAACCAACGAACCAAGGATTATACATTGACAAGAGACATGTCAGCTGATAACTAAATACTACTTAAGCACATGACAAATCTATTGATTCTGTAAAATTTTGCACACATTTTGAAGTGCCATTCAAAATTTTCAAACTGTTCCACACACTCTTGAAAACTCATTAAAATCAGGACAACTTTTCGTGCTCGTTACAGTCCATTTTTGTTTAACTCTTTTGTCAGACTTTGTTCATAATCAAAGTGACATAAAAGCCAAACCAACAAGTAAGATAAGTTTGTTGCAAAGTTCTCTAGATAGAGCTTTCTGCCTCTAAAAAGTAATGGAGATTTGTTAAACACAGCCTACGACAGGTCCCATGATATTGTGGATACTTTTGAAAAGCAAATAATAAGCCAACTCATTATCTATATCAATAGGGGGATTGTTTGGTTGGTTGTTTTGTGTTGTTTTATTTTTTTGTGGTTGCTGTTTTTGTTTGGTTTTGTTTTAAACAAAACCCGAAACTTGAGGCTACAGGTCATCACTGTTTCTTTTCCTCTTCTGTCAGGTGACTGAAAGATTCTTAGGGTCATACCATATTGACAAAATTAATTACAATCTACATACACAAACAGAGAGAGTAAGTTACAGACTTGACAAAACAGGTCAGAAAATTTTAACAGCCCTAAGTTCCCACTTTCTAAGGTTCTGCTAAGAAACTTTGAAAGTTACAGATCAGCAGCATTCATGGTAAGAAAGCCCTATACCTAATTATTAGCAGCTGAAAGGAGAATAACTTCAAGGTAATTTTGATGCCCAAGTCACATAAATACTGTGCAATTGTTACAGTCTAGAGGAAATTGGATTTTCTGCTTCACAGGAAACACTGATACTTCATATTGGTTTCCATCAGTTACTGGAATAAATGGATACATATATATGTTAATATATACTTAATTATGTATTTATATATTATAAACCTATAATTCTGAATAACAGTAAAATTCAAGAAACATTTCATTAAAAAAGGGTGATGCATTAAGGTTGTCACTTTAGACCACAAATTTTTCAGAATAAAAAATATTTTATTTTACTTTGTTAGTTTTTTATCTTCTATTTCAACTATATTGACTTCTGGGAGGCCTCAATTTATTTTAAATAAGGTACACTTGACACCCTGGATAGACTACATTTGGTCACGTCATGCCTTTTAATAGCTAACATCAAAATCTGCCTTACAGTAGTCACCTTCTTTAACACCTCCAATATCTCTTTGAAAGATCTCTTCCATATCCTCAGTGACAGAATTTCCAGTTTAAATTTATGCAAAGCAGCTATTGTTCTTAGCTTAAGTTGTTATTTTCCCTTCCTTATTTAAAGAGAACTATCATATATATTGGTCTTGCTTTACTTATGATAAATAAGGCATGCTTTCAGCCTTGCCTTGTAAAATAGCTTCTTGAATTTCTTTCTGATCTTCTTTCTTTGCTTTTATTCCATCTTAAAGTCATCACTCTTATGCATGCTTTCTTGAAAAACTACCTCAAATAAACCCTCATGAGGGTTTCCCTCCAACAGAATCTTAATGCATCCCACCATGATATTTTGTATTTCCCTAAGGAAAATTTCACTTTTGCAGACACTGCAATTGCTATTACAGGGTCCCTACAGAAAATTCCTGTTCAGCTCTAGTAATCTAGGGGACATGTAACTCCAGTAAAGTCCTGCCTAGGAAACTGAAAAGGTTCTGCTGTGCAGGTTTTCTTAAAAGATAAACATCCATTTAGTTGCTTGTTATGCTTAACCACACTCTGCCAACAGAGAGATCAGTTATTCTACAAACGTCTAAACTCTGTATCATAATGATAACATCAATCTATACAGCACTGCTTGTTGTGGGGGCAAAAATTGCTTTAGCTATGTGCAGGCTCAATCCGTCACGGAGCTCATCCAGAAGCCACACCAGGTAGCACCTTACTCCGAACAGCCCATTAAAATTCAGTCCTCTTGACACAATTACTTTCTACTTAAAAAATTATGCCAACCCCATCCGTCTCAAACAATGCATAAACAGTTCAGGCAATGGTAACTGGAAGCTGAAAGCTGACATTAGGGTACATTTAGGGCACCTTCTGGAATCCTGAATAGTGAAGTCCAGAGCATCCATCCATCCTCTCTCAACCTCTGCTTGGAGGAGCAGATCGAGAGAGGAATCAGAGAAAAGGCACCCTGTGTAAACCTGTATAACTTAGAACAGCTTCAGACTCCTTATAGAAAACTGTCCTTGCTCCCAGCACTATTATACAGCCGAAGTGCAGAAAAGGTGACTACAAGTAAGTGAAGATAAATCTCAGTTCCCACCCCTTTTTTCCCATGAACAAATAATAGAAATAGATGGGAGTAATGAAAGAGTGAAACTTGCATTGGCTGGGTCAGGTACAATTTATGCTTCTCTGTTTCATTTCCTTACTTCTTTTATTTTTAATTGTAAATTTGTCCCCCATGTGTCTAAAAAGTGGATTTCAGAAATCACAAAACTTCAGAGCAAATCTTTCTTTCATACTTAGTTTGCAACTCTGGATGAGAATTTGTCAAGTCACCCTAAAAACATTTTTTTAGGACTAGCTTCATGTAATTGTCAGAAGGTCAGATGTAGGGTTCTTCAATAGATCAGATGTTTGAACACTCACACAGAAATGGAAAACCAGGGCTAATCTCCCCTCTGCTTGAGGACAGCTGATGTTACTTCTTTTGGGAGACCATTTAAAACACTATCACAGAAGAGAAGAGAAAAAGGAGAGGGGATGGCTAGACATCCCAATCGCTCATCATCACTGCTTCACTTAGTAAAGATAATTAAAATATTCACACCAAGAGAGATATCTTCTCATAGGAGTGCACTTATTGTCCTGACCTAGAAAGTCATCCTAGGATATCTTCAGGTTATGTAAGTGATTTATAAAAAATTAATTGCTCCATTATAACTAAAGACAAACCTCTAAGTTCCCTTAAGAGAGAGGACATTCAGTTCAAGCTATTCGTTGTCTGATCAGTAGAAGGAATTTCACCCAAGGGCTTGTACCAAAAATAAACATTTTGTTTTGTAACACACTGTCCTGGTCCCAAAAGCAACCTGTGTTTTCATGTCACTTTTTCCACACTTAGGATTGTGAAAGATTTCAAATTCAGTCAGTACGAACCTCTGCTTAAGCTTTCTGCAGTCCAGTTACTTGCCTGAAAATTATACAGCCTTTCTTTTCACCTTCCCTTCATCCTCTTTACATTCCATTCTTCACTCCGCCTAACACTTCCATCAAGACATGTACTAAATATGTTAATAGAAAAGAAAGGAAAGGAGAGGAAGAAAAAGATCGGAAGATTACTGGAAAAAGCAAAGCTGTGACCAGAGACAAAAGCAGAGAGCAAGCAGGAAGAGTGGAGAAGAAAGGTGGCATTAAGAGCAGTGTCTGATGAGCAGGTTAGTGAGACAGTTATGGGAAGCTGAATGAGTGACAGAAATGAAGACAACAGCAGAACAGGTCACTAGATGGTAGCAAGTGGGCAGACAAACTTAGTTCAAACACAGCTAACTAACCCAGGCATAGTTAAAAAAAACCCACCCTAGATTCCCAAATAATTCTCTTTTTAAATACTAAGCATATGGAATTTTAAATACAGAAGCTCATATATACGGTTATGAGAAAGGCAGATGGGATCAGGGGAAATCAGCAATGACCTACGCAGCTGGAGACCATACCAATGACATTTTTTAACACCATATATCCACAAAGTTTTACAGTGTCAGGCACACAACCTGAATACTTTCAGAACTGAAAGCTTTGCAGAGCAAGTGCTGTATCTTCTCACCCACTGCTGCTCTGATGGAAGTGTAGGTGCTGCTAGCTGGGACAGATGGCATCACAGGCACCTCGCAGAGGTGATGATTTTCTGATGATATTTCTCTTTCTCTTAGAAAACTAATATATTGACTACCCCTGAGAAAAGGAGCAAGAAATTGATCTTTACAGCAGTAGGTGGCTTAACTGTCAGACACCAGTGGTGTCTCCTTTGATGATTTTGAAGAATCCTGCTGACAGGATCCCAAAGCTGGTTCCCTTGGCAACCACAGATGATGCATGACTGTATTATGTTTGACTCTCCAAACATCATTTCAGCTCCTCCCTGAGATTTAGTTCTTGTTTGTTTGTCAAGCTTGTGTCTCTGAAAAGCACGTTCCAGTGAAAGACTCTGAAAATTAATCCTCCACCTATTTCTGACTAAAACATGTCCTTTCACTCATAGAGATTTACACTTTCAATCAAGCAAATGAGATTGGGCCCCTCTCCAGATTTCACTGTCAGGACAGTAAAGTTCTTCCCAGGAGAGATAAAAGAGAATTTTTCACAAGAGCAAAAGTTACCCACCGCAGCCCATCAGGTGGAGGTGACCAACTGGGGAAGGAACGACGGATTAACATTGATCTTGTATAAAGTGGAAAATGGAATATAAACAATGTGTTTTTCAATCTAGATTAAAGAACCAAACAGAAAAACTGCTCAGCATATGCTTTAGGCCATGGGATATGGGACCTAATTAGCAATTAAGAGGGCATTGTGATAAAAAGACAATATGAATATTAACAAATATCAGAGAGCCCTCCAGAATACAAATAACAATATGATCCTGGAGGAAGACTATTTCTTAGAAGCAAATCAGTTTTAATGCAATGATTACTGCACTTGCAAATGTGCAAGAGGCCTATATTAAAATGGGGCATAAGGTATACTCCTGCATTCATAAAACAGGTGCAAATTTTACAAGGCAAATGTAGTAGATGAGGAATATTGTTAATAGTCACCCACCCTGACTTCAAGGAGAATGAAAGTCAGTACCACAAATTCAAGTACTTACACTAGAGGCTTTGACATGGCATTTTAGAAGGTGCAGAAAGAAGGAAATATCTTTAGAGAAGCAGAGTTCGGTAGACATGTGTTTCCTTTTTAAGTTTTTTGTTGCTTTTCCCCCTCTCCCCACTACAAGCACCTAAAGTAGCTTATTCTAGGCCTGATGCATCCTACAAGGCTGATGGCTTTCTTTGCTATGAGGACACATTGTTGACTCATGGTCAGCGTGGGATGCACCAGGATGCCAAGCTGCTTTGCAGCCGGACAGCCTCCAGCCTGCAATGGGGTTTCCAATTATTCCTCCCCAGGTGCAGGACTTGTTGAACTTCATGACAAACCACTCTGCCCATTTCTCCAGCCTGTCAAGGCACCTCTGGAGGGCTGCACAACCATCTGGTAGGTCTGTCAAGCATTCCTCCCAATTTAGGGTCATCTGCAAGCTTGCTGAGGGTGCTTTCCGTCCCATCATCCAGCTCATTAATGAGGATATTAAACAATATTAGACCCACTATTGAGCATTGTAGAGCACCGTTAGGGACTGGCCTACAGCTGGGCATTGTGCAAATGATCATAGTCCTTTCTGCCAAGCAGTTCAGCCAGCTTTCAGTCCCACCTCACTGCCCATTTACCTAGTCCATACGCCACCAGTTTATCAATTATTATATCATAGGAGACAGTGCTGAAACCATTGCTGAAGTCAAGATAAACCAATGTCCACAGCTCTCCCCTCATCCACCAAGCCAGTTGTCTCATTGTAGAAGGTTATTGGGTTGTTCAGGCACAACTTCCCCTATGTAAATAATCCATGCTGACTACTCCCAAACACCTTCTTGTCCTTCATGTGTCTGGAAATGGTATCCAGAATAATTTGCTCCGTCACCTTCCCAGGGATCAAGGTGATGCTGACCAGCCTGTACTACCTCGGATCCTCCTCCTTGCCTGTTCTGAAGACAGAAGTGGCATTTGCTTCCTTCCAGGAAGCTTCAGAAATCTTCCCTGACCACTACAACCATTCAGAGATAATCCAGAGTGGCACTGACAGTAGACAGTTCCCTCAGCACTTGGTGGGTGCCCCCTGTCATATCCCAGGGACTTATGTACATCAGTCTGCTTAAACTTTCCCTAAACTGATCTTCCTGCATCAAGAAGAAGTCTTCCATGCTCAAGACTTTCCCACAGGTCTTGGGAATTCAGGATTCTTTAGGGCTAATCTTAACAAAAAAGACCAGCATGAATATGTCATTGAATACCTTGGCTTTTTTCTAAGTGCTCTGTCACCAGTTCCCATGCCCCATTCAGCAGCATGTTCATGTTTTCCTTAGTGTTCCTTTTGTTGCTGATATATCTGTATGGAAATCCTTCTCCTTGACCTTCATGTCTCTTGCCAGATTGAACTTCAGGTGAACTTCATCTTTCCTAACACAGTGTGTCTATACTTCTGTGTCACCTGACACAAGTTCCATCTCTTGTATACTTTCTTTTTATACTGAATTTTGTCAGGAGCTCTTTGTTCATTCTTGCAGGCCTCCTCACACCTTTGCCTGGCTTCCTGCACATGGGGGTGGACCATTCTTGAGATTGGAGGATGTGGCCTTGGAAAAATCAACCAGCTCTCCTAGTCCCCTCTTGTTCTTTCCAGGACCATATCCCACACTATCCTTCCAAGCATACCCTGAACAGACCCAAGTCTGTTCTCTTGAAGGCCAAGGTTGTGATTCTGCTCTTTGCATTGTTCCCTCCTTTCAGGATCCTGACCTTCACCAAATCGTATTCACTGCAGCCAAGGCTGCTGCCCCCAACCATCACATCCCTAAAAAATTCTTTCGTTTGTAAGAATCAGGTCCAGCAGAGCACCTCCTCCTCATTGACTCCTTGATCACCTCTGTTAGGAAGTTTTCATCCATGCCCTCAGAAACCTCCTGGATTTTTTCTGCCCAGCTGCATTGTCCCTCCAGCAGATAAGCAGGTAGTTAAAGTCCCTCATTGGGATCTGGGTTATCATACCTACATTGCATTCTCAACCTGCAGATGGTGGTTCTATGAAGGAGTAGCAGTACCTTGCTCCTTGAGACCGCACTGTTAGCAAGGCCAGACTTTTTAAGAAAACACATTGCCCAAAATTTCCTGTTGCTCTGTTCAGAGGCCAAAATCCATCTAAGTTCGGGTATTTCCCTGATGCACTAAAATATAATCCTGCGGTTTAGATACTTCATTAGTCAGTGGTTTTATCCTCATCTGTGTATTTAGTAAGTACTAAAGGTCTTTTCTTCCATGAATTTCCCTAATTGCTTTTAAACCAATTTATACTTTGGCATCCACAGCATCCTTTGGCACAGAATTCCACAGCTTAATTAAGCATGGTTTGAAGCAGCACTTCCTTTTGTTCTTTTTAAAACCCCTCATCATTTCATTTGATACTTTCCACTTCTTCTTTTATAATAAATCATGAATAATCATTCTCTATAATCTCTCTCATGATTTTGGATATAGTTATTTAAATATGCTCTCTCAGATCTTTATCCAAACTAATTGCTACTAGTTCTATGTATCTTTGTTCACTCTTTATAGTCTCTCTTATAGCTCTTCTATACCCCTGGTAATCTTCATATCCATTCTTCTTACCTTTTCCAAATTATTATATTACCTTTGAGATGAAGGGATCGGAACATAATGGAACGCCCAAGATTTAAGAGCATCTCAAAGACATATGTGCCAACTTAGAGCAGTGTTTCTTGGTTTTCCCTTTCCTTTCATCCACTCCAGAAAATTCCTACTGCTTTTTTACAACCTCTGAGCACTGCATTGGTGTTTTAATGGCACTAAGATCTCTTTTCTTAAGTGATGAAGGTTAATAGGCTAATAGAGTTTCTCAATGATGTAGTAAGTAGGGTTGCCTTTCCTTTATCTGCCCTAAATTTCATCTGCCATTTTTTACTCAGTCATTAAGATATCAGGATAGTGAAATCATTCTGCAGCTCCTCAAAGTTGGGGTTTATTTTTGCTGTACTATATCATTTTGTATCATCTGAGTTTTGTCACCTAATTGTTCATCACTGTTCCAAATGTTTTATGAATAGGTTGAAGAGGACTTTTAGCTTCCCCAGATTTATCTGTTGAGTAGGAGTCATTTTGAACTGTCTTTCAGCCTTTATAATTACTGAATTGTATCACTGGCTCCGCCACTGTGTTTAGACAAAGCCCTTCCTTTCTGTATGGTCTCCATTTTTTCAAAAAAAGTCAGGTAGGTTCTTATAAAATTAAAACCTTCTTCCCTACACCACTTTTTTTGGGAACCACACTCAACAGTTTTATCTCCTCTTTAACAGCTTAAACTTTGTGTCCAGAACTTCTCCATTGCCTCCTCTCATCTCACTGATACAGATGGTCATGGCAACTACCTCCTACTCAAGATGAAGTCACCATGTGGTCCTCAGTAACCCCTGAGGTTATACAAAGAAACACCTAGTAATCAGATCTACTCACTGCCATAGCCTGATTATCAGTTAAACTCTTACTCTGCCATAGGGTTTTCTCAGCACAAAAACCACAAATCTATTTCCTGGTACAAATATTTATTGCACAATCCCGCTTTGGCTGGATGCTTTCTGCGTCAAATAATCTTTCTCTGTTGCTACTAGCTTAGAGGTAGAAGTGTACTATGATGTAATCCTATATGTTGAAAACATACTGGTTTATTTTCCTGAGCTCCTGTAAGTGAACCACACCGGCACAAGCATCAGTATTTTGTGAAGACCACTTCATGTACCAGGTGCCCTTAACTTTCATGGCAGGTAACCAGGCCCCTGTTACATTCCATGCAGATCCTCTGAGCCTTCCTTCCCCCCACCACAGACACACATACTTTTTTTCAACTTCTGTGTGGACTTCCTTCTACATTTCAATTTGGAGAAGGATGAAGAATAGACTGAAAACAGTAGATTGTTGGTTACTTGTTTATTCTTCTTTTAAACCACCAAGTTTCCCCATTTCCCTGCCTGTCCCTCTCCATCCAAAGGCTAGTACATCTGGCCTCCACAAGTTCCTCCTCCTTTGCTCTCCTAAATCTTGGCTTACTCAGTTTTGTAGCTTTACTAGTGCTAGGGTCTAATAGTTCATGAGCTTTCTAGCCAGGAGGCTTCATAGCCACTCTGCTAAGACTAGTGGTTGCAACTATGAGGCAGTATCAATCTTTTATTCATGCATTTTAAAGCACAGAAATGCAGGATCTATCAAATTAAACATTACTGACTAATTTCTGAGCCATATTTTAATATGGATGATCACTGACTACTCCAGTTGCAAAACTTTTTGCACCTTGGAAGGAGCAAGAACCTGAGGTTCAAGATTTTATTATAATTCTTCGGTTACAAGAATTGTAATGGTTTCTTCTCAGGGTACTTTGCCATTTTTACATCCAAAAGTCTAATCACTCCTTCCTAAAATCTTAGGGTGCCATCTGACTTATAACTCACAAGCATGATCTAATCAAAAACAGACTGCACGATGTGCCCACATACATTCCTTAGGTCTCCTCAATGTCAATTCTAAATCAACGTTCTGTGGAAATAATTTCCCTCCTGAAGGCCTCTGAGAGTCTAAGTAATGCCCTTACCTAGAGTATACTGTAATTCTTTTCAACATACCTAGCATCACATATTCAAAAAGTTATTATACAAAATGCAAAGAGAATATTTTTCTTGTTCTGGTTACACAAAAGATGGAACACTGCTAATGGACAGGCTTGAGAAGATTTGATATATCAGATATATGTCAAAGCAATACAAGTCATAACAAAGCAAAATTTTGCTAAAAGACATGACATAAAATCATGACAATGAAACAGATAGTATTGACTTTTTCATATAAGGAAAAAAGAGCTTACTTAAGTAAAGAGAGGCTGGTCCACCACACTGACTGAGAAAAAGCTTAGAATCCAGGCTGACCCTTTAGCCAATAATTCATTGACTTGTCCAATAGTAAGTTCGTTTTTGTTTTGAAGGGAGTTATCTATTTCCTTTCTTTTCTAAGCAGCATTGTAAGATAATTCCAAGTTTCACCCTCCATTTTAGCCTGTGGTGAGAACGTTCTTGACTTTGGCATTTTTAATGTATGTTAAAGTACAAAAATCTACAGCAAGTTAAACACAAACTCCTATCACTTGTGGACAGGGACTAAAAATTAAATATATGTTCTAGAACACACTTGGCAAAGATTTATCCTTAACACAGAACAGTAGGCATGATCAGGTACAAATCCATGCATTTTATTACAAAGTGAGAAAACAAACTTCTGACTGTATGCTGAAGTATAATACGCCATTTTTATCATTTCGATACAAAAGAAACTTTAAAGATTAGCAAACCAAAATTTCATCCTATTAACCAGTATCTCAAACTCATCCCAAATACCAGCTATATCATGAATCATCATATTCCTAGAACAGCTACCACAAAGACAGAAAATGAATAAATTAGTATCTTTGCTGTTATGTGTTGTTGCTACTGCTGCCCCACTCCATTAGGGAAGAAATCAAAGCACACAGAATTAAGCTCATTAATTCTTACTCCCAATCCCTTTCAATATAAATCATCCTATTTCATGCATTGCATAACCTTTGTCCTATAGTGGTTTACATAGTTAACACCAAGAGCATATCAATATGGAGAAGTCATATCGCTATGGTAGAAGTCATCAAATGAATTTCAAATAGCTCTAACAGAAGATTTGTATTTTTCCATTCCTAGTGGCTTGTCAATTTGCATTTTCATTCTTTTCTGTCATTTTTACTCCCCTACTGACTTTTTAAATCAACATTTTGTTTCCCTTTGTCTTGAACTTATTCCACACTAAGGTAACACGCTTGTTCTGTACCATGCATAATATATAGAGTTCATAATTATCAACATTTCAAGAGTTTTCAAAGTTGTAATAAAGCAAAGAGAACTCTTCAAATACCTGCTTCTGTTTCTCAGTGACAGCACACAGTCTCTCAGGCTCAATACCCATGGTAAACCTATTTCAAACTAAAGGGAGAAGATTTTAAAAAGTAATTTCATGTATATAGCAAAAATTGAAAGCAGAAAAGTTAAGGAGAGATCTGCAGAACAGACTCCATGTTGCTAGTTGTTTTCATTCCATCACAAATAGGGAGTATTTTGAACTAAATTTTAATTACAGAACTGAGAAAGTACCATATAGTTAAAAAATTGGCAAAGAGCATTATAGAATCCATTGAAACACAGATGCTAATAAAGAGTAGCAGTGTAGTATCATTCTCTTTTTCTTGTTTTTAGTATTTCATGTATCGTTATTTTTTAATAGATTCTGTCCATATTTGCTGCCGACAGATGAATACAGATTTAAAGCTAATCTCTGTTCTCTTCCCTATTCCATAATAGGATATCTAACATTAAATTCATTTCAAATCCTGAAACTAATACTACAATAAAACCAAAATAGCAATTCATAAGACAACTGGTAACTTATTCTTTGCACTTCCCTGGTACTCACTCTTAAGTTAAATTAAGAGAGAAGTTGTCCATAAGAAGGATCATTTTGTTTGGTAAAGGTAAAGAGAAAACAAAACAAGCAACTTCAGCTATGCTAGTGACATTATTAATGAATAACCAACAGTGGAAAAAAAAAGGAATTAAAAAAGCAATATTTGCATATCTGCTGTCTCAGACAAGTTCGGTAATCCTTTTCCTTCCTATCTTACTAGAGAATTGCATGCTAGCCAACTCATTTTATGAGGAAGAATAACAGCAAAATTGTGTTTTGGGCAAACAAGATTAAAAGTTAGCAATTTTATTCTACAAGGAAAGAGGATTAGATATACAAATAATTTTCAAACATCTTATACGGACTAGTTGAACAGAGATGTTGCTACATGTATACATTACACATATAAAACTTAAACAGTTTATCAGTTGTCAGTCACTGATTTCCATCGGTAAACCACTAAATGATGTAAAAAGTGGTATGGAAACTTACTGCATGCATACAACTGAACAGTCCTCTCTTGTTTTAGAATTTGGGGATCAAGTATTTTTACCTGAGTCAACAACACATCACAGCAAAAATATGGAATGAGTGCATTGTCTTGTACTAGCATACTAGTGTATCAAAGGAGTTACACTAAAAGTCATAAAGACTTACTTTTTACAAGTAGGTGGATATATTAGTTCTTCCACTGTTCTACAAATTCATACTCAAAGTTATTTAGTAGAAGAATTTATAGCAGTTATTCTACTAGTCACCCATCTATAATAGCCCTTTTACAGCTGGTGAGCCTCCAACATAACCATCTTTATTCTCCACCTTTCTCTCCTCTTCTATTTTCCTTTTAAAATAGCTAAACCAGCCATGCAATTACAGATTAAAATGTTTCAAAAAATAAGCACAGACAAGAATAAGGTCCAATGAAAAGATACATCACCCTAGAAGGAATATCAGGCATTCGTTCAAAGTTCAGAGCTGTCATCAGCCTCCTCCTTCCCTACGTACTGTGAGAGACCCAGAAGATCCTCAGGTGGGCTGCAGGAGTTATGATGGCTGAAGGCTGAAGGGACCAAGAGAGGAAATGTGGTAACCTTGTCTCTACTAAGCTAAAAAGGACAAGAAAGAAAAAGGAAGAAAATGAAAATTAAAATGAAAATTTTTTTAAAAAAAAAGAGGAGAAATCATATCCTCACTGATTTTCTGTATCATATTTATGTCTGTTTATAAGCTTTTCTTTTTTTTTTAAGACTCACAATTCCCCCATTCCCTAAGAGAAATCAAAGTCTGACAGAATGAGACTGCTATAAAAAAATTATTAACAAAATTTAGAAGTTGAATATAGTAAAAGATCTGGACAACATAAGAGACAGCAAACGCTGCTTCTCTTCAGATCCATGACCCAGGAAGTAGAATTCTGGAGTAGAGTAAGGGAGAAATGTGGATATCAATGAAGGAGACTGCTGAAGGAAATAAAATTTACTGATAGTGACAGTAACAGAGTATGCACTGGGTTCATTTGAATTTGAGAAATCTTAAATTACAAAAATGTTTGCACAGGCATTAGAACAATTCAGATAAATCATCTGAAGAGAATGTACTGGCTGCTTCCTTGTAGTTTGCGTGAAGAGCAAGCCATTCTGTTTTAATTCACCATTACCACTCAGAGTAAATACAGAAAAGGTTTTAATTCAAAATATGCACAACCACACACTTGCAAACTATCCCAAGTATTTTAATCTGGATTCAAGACTGAAGACAACTTGTAGAAAGAAAAAAAGTATGAAGATAGAATCTTCTGCAGTTAAATTGTCCCATTTCTACTAACTTTGTATTGGCTCTGAGAGAACCGTTATGTATGCTTCCAGCAGCTTCCTGGTCAGTCTTCTAGCAGCGAAAGTAGACAGACTATTGAGAAAAAGAGTTGATAAAATAAATAATGAAGGGGAAATTATTTAATTCCTTGCTTGAAAAAGTGATTATTTTCAGATTACTTAGATTATTTTTTAAAACAAGTGTAATAACAACAGTCTTACTTCATTCCTGTGGCTCAATGCTAATCATATGTGTTTTCTTCCTATCAAGGATTCATTAAATCTTTGATTAGATGAGGCAATTATTTCAGGTAGCCTTCCTAAGACAAAACACAAAATGAAACAACTGATTAAAGAATTAGTTATCTGTGGTTAAAGGTCAAGTTCTGAAGACAGACAAAAGGAAGACCTCTGAAATCTATCCAAGAGCTTTGCAGCTGAGAACTGATTAAATAGATACAATATACAAAAGACACACACATTCTCCTATGTCCAGTTTTGTTTCAACGGTTACAGCTTACTCCAGTTAAAAATTTAGTGTGGCCTGAATGCCTCTTAAATAATAAATAGGGAACAGATTCCTAACAAGAGCTCTGTGTTTTTCTGTTTCTTTTCTAAGCTAATGACTCCCATTTTGAGTTCCCTTTGTTCATAGTATCTAGATATCTAGGCATCTAGACACATCTACAACTAGGGTGTCTGTGGTTCAATAGTGCATTCTGCAGAAGTTCAGTTAGAAATAGCATAAATACATTTCCCACTTCAGTGCACATTATTAGAATTTCTTCCCTAAAACAAATGAAATGGGAATACATTTGGTTAAACTCTTGAGAGTGTTTTAATAAATATAGACACCTATTTTTGAAAGTGCTGAAGAACTGGAATATGGTACCTAAATAATGTAAAAGTATGTGGTCAGTACATGAAAAACAATGCAAAACCCTGAAGTTCAGTCTTTTTATTTCTATAGCCTTTGCTTTGCAAAAAGCAATTATAGCCAAAAATTACCTCGTAAAACAGAGCCATGAGTCCGCACTACAATTGCACTGTTTATAATGAGCCACTCCAAGTTCTGTCTGGCTCTATTTTATTCTGTCGTATTTTAGATGTTTTACCTGGGAAGGATTCTAGAAGAAGTCATGGGATAGACAGAACTGTCCCAATAGCGCAGAACCACACCAAGAAACAAGCATGCTTAACTGAACTAATAATTTAGTACTTAAAATATACATTAGGAATAGATCTCTAAATATATATTTATAAAAATAAATAAAAAATAACTAAATTCAAACTGCTTCCTCGATCACAGCACAAAATGAGACACTGAGAGGAATAATGAGATTAATAGCAACCTTTTCTTTTTCTCTGGCTCTTCAATATCCAGAAGGATCCGGGGATACCTATTCCAAACAACTATTTGTGAGCTACTAAAAGATAATACAGGAATGAGATTAACTTAATAAGATTAACTTTTTTCTATAGCATCTTAACAGGTCTGATAAATAAAAAGGATCTTGACACTATGCCTCTTCAGTGCAGCAGGGCTTTTGACAGTCTTGTGATATTCTGAGAAACACACTGGCTAAACCACTGTAGATTAAACAGTTTTAAAATGGGTTCATATCTTGTAGAAAACACACCACCAGAATTCAGGTGGTGAATTACCAGGTTCATGGTAAAAATAAAACATACTAAGAAAAATATGTTGAATGAAATGAGCCAAGTGTCTGTTCCACATTCAGTATTTCTCAATACTTTCATTAATGTGCTAGATAACGAAGGACCTTCCTTGAATTTGAAGGCAATATGAATACAGGAGGTAGGAGAAAGGTGCACAAAGTGCTTTCAGTGCTGCCAGGAAGGATGTGATTTAAAAAATGCTCTTGACTAATTGAAGCAATACCCTGAATTATGTAGGAGGTAATTCTGTAATGGGAAGAGAAAATTGTTATTAGGTAAGAATAATCAACTGTGCAAATACAAGCACTTAGGCACCAAATAGCAGGTCTATAGAAAATGATGTGTGGATTATGAAAGGAGATTTATTTGAAGACTGGGGAGACATGATAACTGTACCCAATATGTGCTAAAAGCTTCCATAATATAAGGATATCATATGTTCTCCACATTCAGTCAAGATGGGACAAGAACTAATCAGGTTAAACTGTATTAAAGAACTTTCATTTTAGATGGTGGTTGAAAAAAAATTCTAAAAGTAAAAATCAAATTGGGGGTTCCTGAATCTCCCACTACTGGTAATTTTTAAGAACAAGATAGATAAAAGAAGGTTTGTGTGGATTTGACCCTGCCTTGGAAGAGTGAGTTAGAGCCAATGACTTCTTGAAGTGACTCTCAGCCTTATCTTCCATGATTATCAGCTAACCTCTCTGTCCTCAGCCCTGTACATTTCAGCTGGAGAGAACTCAATCTTTCATTTCATTGCCAGTTCAATCACAATCTTTTTCCTAGCTATGAACTTGCAATGTGCCTAAATAGAGTTTCAAACGCCCTGTTTATGTTATTTGTCCTTCTGGTGCATATTTAATGGCCACTGCCCCTAATAGTATGCAACAACATCATATGATTACAGTCTCATGAGGGCAAAGTGCCAAGGACTTTAACAGCTTTATGCATAGGATCAGCAAAGAGCTGTCACTCTTTCTTCCATCATTTTTATTTTTGTAAAGTATGAGAGAAAACTCTCCTGCCTCACTTGATGTATGTCATCAACTGCAAAATCAGAGCTAACGGCAGTTTTCATACCCTGCAAAGCAGCATGTCAGGAACTGAGCTGCAGTCATCAGTTAAATTAGCTCCTAGCATGCTGGGCTGCTATGCTCTCATATTATTAATTTTTCATAAACAGAAGTTGTTTCAAAGAAAACAAGCTATGCTAACTTAGAATAACTCCTTATTCTCTTCTTTTTCTATCTTAAGTTTTTGCATTAGTAGCTTGCATGCTCCATTGCTTGGAACACTATAAAGCCAGGGATATGATTAGATTTACATAGGAGACCTTTATATGCCACTCAGCTAGGTCTCCTTAAAGGGAACTTGAAATGGTATGATGTGACTTTTTGTTACCTTGCAGATCATATCAACTGTTGTCATATATACCCACTAATGAAACATTTTTTAATGCTTAATTATGGGCATGCCAATAAAAACCATAGTTACAGATAAATAACTTTTGCACTTTAGGTGAAGAATGCCTGTCCTACATTAAGTATAAACCTAACTAATCCTCCCAAAATGTTAGTTTGTAATCTGGGCAGAGATATATTTTCCAAGCAGATAAAAATAACGCTGTGCATTTAGTCTACAGAAATGAAGTTAAAATACAAAAGATCCTTAAAATATTTCTAGACAACTTGTTAGAAAGCACCTCTTCAGAAAAAGACGTGGGGGTCCTGGCAGACAGCAAGCTGAAGAAGAGTTGGCAGTGTCCCTTTGCAATGAGGAAGGCCAAGCACAATCTGGTCTTTATTAGCAAACGTGTGGCCAGCAGGTCCAGGGAAGTGATTCTCCCCTTCTGCTTGTCCTGTGTTTCATTTAAGACTATCCAGTATGTAAAAGACAGTGACATACTGGAGCACGTTCAGCAGATGACCACCAAGATGAGTGGGCACTGGATCTCACAATGTACAAAGAAAGGCACAAAACTGAGTTTGTTCAGCTTGAAGTGGCTCAGTGAAGATCTTATCACTCCCTACAACTCCCTACAACCAGAGGATGTTGTGAAGAAGGATCCAGATTCTTCTCAGAGGTACACAGTGGAAAGAAGAGAGGCAACAGGCACAAGTTGGAACAGAGGAAACTCTGACTCAATCTAAAGGAGAATCTTCTTCACCATGAGGATGGTCCAAAAATGGCAGAAGTTGCCCAGAGACATTGTGAAAACACCGTATTTGGAGATACTCAAATCTCAACTGGACAAGACTGATAAGCTTGATTAAAACAGACCTGCTTTGAGTAGAGGTTTGGACTACTGACCTCTGAAGGTCCCTTCTGTCCTACATTACTCTCTGATTCTATGCTGTATTATGTGCTTTTATTATATATAATAGACCATTCAAATTTCCCATGTACTTCAACTCTCTGAAGTCTTGTGAAAAGACTCATAAATGTGTTAAGGAGGAATGCCTATTTTTGGCCGTTCGTCTTCATAAGAAAATGTTCCTCAGTTAGTTGTGCCTGTTGAGACCTGTTCTGCCAAAGGGCTGTATGCTGAAGAACTACTTTTCAAAATAGCTTTTCTCGTAGGTTTTTCCTGTCTTTCCAAGGAGTTCTTCTGCCATGTAGATAATTTGTGAGCAGCCTATTTCTCCTTTTTGTCTCTCCATAAGATTAAATACCTTAGATTAGGGTGAAAACATCTGTTGTAAGAACTATTTGCCTTCAACTACCTTGAAAATAAAGGAAGAGGGTGGCTGCCTTCAAATAAGCTTTGCTAATGATAATTCTATTACCAATAAACAATGAAGGGTGGAAACATCAACTTGAAAGACTGCAGTTTCTCAACAAATTCTGAACCCTGGAACATTATTCATCAGTCTCTTCTGAAAATAAATAATTACAAATAAATAGTACAGAATCTAAAAGATTAAAGCTAATCACTGAGAAATGTTATACTATTGTTTATGAAGTTTGACCTTTCAAAAACAATCCTACAGCACAATGGAAAATAATATGCATAAATAAAACTTACACAGTTTCTCCAGAGAATTACTTGCACAATACAATACAATTAGATCATATTTTAAAAGAAAATAGAATTTACTATATATATATTATCTTGAGATGAAAATACACTAAATAAACTACTGTAGTACAAAAGTGCTGAAGACTTTATGCTCTCCAAATTAGAAAATGTTCCTGCAACATTCAATTTCAGTTTTCTGTGCATGCTTTAAAACATAAACATTTGTCAGTGTTACAGTATTAAATCGCTTTTTTTTCACAGCTCTGGAAATAGCAACATAATGTTTGTCCTTCTTTTTTAATATCACTTACTGCACTGCAATTCTTGCCTAGTACACCTGATTTTTAACTTTTTTAAAATCGAAGATATGTAGATGAGAATGTATGTAGAAATCAAGTAATTCTGCATATTTTTTCAAACCACAGAAACAACCTTCTGTCAGCAAAATTCTGCAGATGATGCAGTTTGCAATGAAGTTAACTTAGCTAGACATGCATGCACATCTCAGGCACTCTTAACTGGAATGCACTGGTAACAGATTTTACTTCAAAGCTCAACTTAGCCCACTGAAGTTTGTAGCACTACCTAAATCGGATTTTCCAAGAAACCTAAGGGATTTAATTGCCTGTCTCCCACTGAAACAAGAATGGAGCTGTGCAAAAAGGACGAAACCATAAAACACATTTAGAAACTTGGTGATGCAGACAGATACCTTTAAAGAGGATTTGAGACAGGCTTCAGGCTCTCCTGGAAGCTGCACACAGGACTAGGATTCATAAGAATGCAGATGCCCTAAGGGACTGCTAGTCTCTAACGTAAAAACTCAGATCTTCAAAACCTTGCTCAGCTGCTACATACCCCTGGAAACATCTGAAACCTAGTATTGCAAACATAATAAAACAACAAAATCACCACAGTACCTAAACTATCTGTTTCTTGACAAATGCAGCATGGTCCAGTTAGTCACTTCATCTAAATCTGGAGTTCATACCCTCCTGCTGACAACAGGAGATGAACACTGACTACTAGACTGTATTCTGTGATGCACCCCACAGTACCTGTTGTTACTCCAATCTGCTCAATTCAGGGAAAGGAGACTGAGAAAACACACCATCACTTAAAAATTAGATAATAATAAACTAGAGGCATCCTATCTGAAATCTTTCTTAACTGTGGTAGTCTTCTCTCAGTAGAAAAACCTCTTAATATTGACAATGGTCAATAGAGAGAAGGGACAAAAAAGCAGTTAGGAAAAACCAGTGGAAATCCTTCCAAGTCCTCCTTTTGGTCTCAGCTGTTTTGAATGAACATCTTGTTTCAAATACAGTCCTAAGGGACATATTCAAAAGCAAAGAAACAAACAAAATCAAATACAGTCCTAAGCGACATATTCAAAAGCAAAGAAACAAACAAAAAGTAGTTTGTAGTATGCCTAGGATAACTCAGTAAAGCATAATTGTTTTCTCAGAACATAGATTCAAGTAGAGGTTTGCATTGATAGGTGGTATTTAATAGAAAACTGTATGTCAAATTACATGTGGATCACATGATACAAAAGGACCATCCCCTGCAAAACTTCCCTGAAACAGAGGAACCTCAGGAACAGAGGAAATAAATCACATAGTATTTAACATCTACTTGGTCAAAGTCTGACTGTTTTGCTATTGTGTAGTTCAGATTTTTGGATGGATGCTTCTTAGATCTGTACTTGTTTCAAAAAAAAGGGCAGCTTTTTCAACTCTAGGGAGGAATAGAAAATATTTGCTAGGTATTTTCTTTGTAATCCTCAAAATGATTACTCAAATACTTTTATGCTCAGCTAGCAAGGCACTTGTTATGCACAAAATACAGCATGGTTTTCCCTAAATAACTCAACTAATTGAAGTACTTGTGGACTTCAATATCTTTTTGAAATAGCCTTGCTTTCAGAGGATTTTCAGTACAACATGATCAACTAAACTTCCCTCAAAAGGGAAAAAGAAATAGTAAAATTGTACAAGAGTGGGTCACTGTATGTGCAACTATTTTACTTTGAACTCCTTTTAGATACAGGGGGAAGACAACAGGTAGGGAAGGTTGTAATAATGACAAGCAGTCTGTCTCTTCCTCCTATTTCCCTGCAAATCTAGAAAAGGCAGCATGGGTTTTTTTGCTTTATATTTGCTCAAGTCAGATTTAGAGAGGAGATTTTGCCAATGCTTGGGAAAAGCAAAAGTGTGAGCAAATACTACTCTAGAAGCTTACTGGAATTGCTCTGTATTTCCATATCAAAAAGCAAGTTCAATCATCATTTTAATCTCCTATATTCACAGGCCAGAGAAGACGAGCACACTTCAGGGCAACACATTCACCCCCAGATGAAAGTTGGAGAGTTTTTTCACATCACTCAAAGCAACCACTCTGGTTGATTAATAAACAGCCCAGAGACATTCCAGAGGGATCTCTCTCTTACACAGTCTTCAGCTACTGATGTGACATGAGGATGCAAGATCACTTAAAAAAGTTGAGAGAGCAGTCTTCTACTTCAGTGCAGAAAGTAACGATCTTTATCAACAACCTTTTTCAAAGAAGTGCTTTACACATGCTCATCTGCCTGGCATATACATCATTTTGATCCAATCACTAAGTCACTCCAAGCTCAGCCTCAGGGTCTGAACATAATCAAGGCACTAATTTTTCCAAGGTCCCCCTTTCCAGAAGCTGAAACCCTACAGCTCAGGAGACTGCTGCATGGGAGAAGCAGCAGCTCCTCACGCTGTTTAACTTGGTTTAACTTCACAGATCAACTCCCAGGAGAATTGCGTAGCTGCCCAATACATATGCATGCAGTACTTCCTAACAGTTGTTCTTAGACATGAGATGGCAGACAGGTCTAGACACAATAACAAACCCTAAATTCTTTCATTTCCTTAGCAATGCACTTATGTAAGGTCCATTGGTGCAGAAAAACCCTTCTCAACCTTCAAATCTCCTGAATCATGAAATTACCTTATCCAGCAAAGTTGTGCAAAGCTACATTTTAAACAGGGTCCATAACACTTAACAACATAGTGTTGTGAGTAATGGAAGAGCCTAGGGAACTTTTCAAGTCTTTCTGACCCACTTGAGTTTCTACCCTGTCAGAGTCTAACATCGCAAAAAAAATCTTTTTTGTTATTGCTGCTGTATACTTTGGGAATTTTCCACCTTCCCAGCTCCACCCTTTTTCAGGGAGGTTGCAGCAAGCTCCCTCCCTGCCCCACCCAACATCAGGATGAACAATCAACGTTCCTGATCTGGAGAATATGCTGGTATCATTCATAAAGTCCATGGCAATAAAGCCTTTTACAAGTCAATGGTTCCTACTATCAGCCAAAACTAATAAAAAGTACATAGACTACTTCAACACTTACTCTCTATTTAGCAAATCACTTAAACACACCTAAGTGTTTGGCTGAACACAGAGGTACTTTACTAACTTATAACTTGAGGGGTACAGGACATAATTAACCTGCCAAACCTGCACCGACAGTCTGCTCCTGAGATTATTAACTTTAAACTGCCTCTTTGTCAAGAAACCTCAATTATGTTTCCATAAGTAGAGTAGGTGGGAAAAATAAATCTCTCCTTTAATGGTTGGAATTTTCTCTGTTAGCTTCTGTTTTCAGCACACAGACAAAGAGAAGACATTCTCCCAGTGCACTGCGTGATGTACACCTGAAAACATAAAACAAAAGAGATGTCTCCCACTTCTGCTCCTTATTAACTTCAAGTATGCTCAGCAGCAGCCCACAGAACAAGAGGAAAAAACTTACCAGATGGGTGAAAATGTTAAAAATACACAGACAAATAGATTTGGACTCTTCTATGAAACTCAGCTAGTGTGATGTCTGGAGTGATTTCAGTTAGTTTGTTACCCTTCTTGTCTAGGGACAGAGGCAGTGGGGGTGAGAACACCATGCTAGCACTAGCTTCTTGGAAACAAAGGAGCCTTAAGTTTAGTATTTGGGTGCATCCTTACAATAGCCTGTGAGAACAAATTAATAGCTGATTTATCCTGAAAACTGAGGTTCCTTGGGAACTGCCAAAGCACATAGGAAAATCTAGGAAACTGCCATCCATACAGGATGCAGATGAATCCAAGAACTTAGTAAGATTCAAAAAAACCAACTGATTTTGGTATGAATAACAGACCAATTTTGGAAGAGCTGTTAAACCCAATGCTTCACACGTTGAACTATTAAGTGGCTATTATCAGTGGTAGAATACTGAATTAATAGCTAGTACAAAATACTTCAGGTGAAGAAATAAGAATTTAGTAGTAAGCAAATCTAGGATAATCTGGATCAGGCAGGCTGCCTATAATTAAAGATTAGTTTAAAGTGTAAAAAAAAAAAAAGCTGGGTTTAACAGCTTTTCCAAAATCAGTTATACTTAGTGACTCCAATGCTGTCTCTTACTTAGGTCAGTATCAATCTTTTCTTTGAATCTTACTAAGTTCTTGGATTCATTTGCACCCTACTTACACATATTTCTTTTTGCTCATTTGCTACCTTTCAATTCCAAGATGTGTCCTTTTTGTTTTAACAATTGTAGGGATCTGAAATTCAACATCTTGCTTTTACATTTCACTTCAAACACTACATATTTCAAACAATATGCACATTTGGGCCACATCTGAGACCTAAAAGAAAAGAGTTGCCAAGCCCACAGAAATCCATTCTGTTGGTAGGTGGCGGACAAAAAAAAAAGCTGAATGAAAGGTATCAACCAATGGGCAAGACTGAAACTTAAATTTAATTTGCTTCTATGTTGTGTTAAAACCACTCTTGAACAAAGTGGAAATTACATAGCTGCAATAGCGCTGGGCAGAATAGCTAGGTTGAACTATCTCTGGCACATGCAGTCACCCTAATGTTTTGCAATGACTTACAGAGTTTAAGTGTAACACTCCTGGGTTTAAACACTATGAGATTGTATTTTAAAATCTTTCTTGGGCATGAAGGTTTTTCTGCAATCCTGTACAGTGATGTATCCTGCTATAGCAAAAATCACTGAAGAATTAAAGTAGCTTGACGAGCTAAGGAAGCAGATGGCTGCAGTGGCTGGCAGGCAGCTGACACTGAAGCATCAGCCATGGCTGGGGTGAGGCTGTGGCCTGCATCACCCAAGCCAAACAGGCACAAAAGCTGCTTTGCGGCCAGTAAACATGAGCTGTGAGGCAGGTATTAACACAGGGGAAAAGAGCCAATTTGTTCTAGCAGTTGCTTCACCAAATCAGAGAGGAGAACTTGAAGCCACAATTCTCAGTAAAAGCGCATATGACTTCTCATCTTCCTCAGCTTCCCACTTTCTTTTTCTTCTCCCCTTGCTTTGTTAAGCCATTTGAGCACTTGGAAGTGAGAAGAAACAGTTCACAAAGTAATCAAAGCAGTTTCGTTTCACTTGCCCAGATTCTTGGGCTTGAAGAGATGTTCATTAAAGGCCAACGAACTGAGACCCTTGCTGCCACCAAAGTGGTTAGAAGGCTATATATACGTTAACCATGTTTTAAATACGCTTGTGTCTTTCCTAAAATAGGCAAACATTTTCAGATGTAATTAATTTTCGAAGTGTTCCAGGGCCTTAATTATTCTTCTTGTCTGTCTGAATTTTCTGAAGTTCTGAACAACATTTTTGAGAGAGTCACCAGTCTTCAGAGGGTATATTACACAAGACAAAACTGGTATTGCACACAATGTAAGCAGCTGTCTGCAATGAGGAAATTTCTTTTTCCATTGGGCTTTTGAAAAAAAGAACCCATCCTTTTTGGAGTCAGTAGTTTTGAATAGACAACATGTAATCTCTTTCTTATAGCTTTACTCATATTAACAAATACCACCAAAAAAGGCAAATACACACTTTTTTAATACTGAAGAACTAAAAAAAAAAGCAACAGAGAAACATTGGCCCTGAATAGTTAATAGCAAGATTCCTACAAGTCTAAAAAGTTGACATAGATGGGATACAATGCTACAACAAAAAACAGTGTGGTAGAAAAAGCTGGACAGTTTCTATCTGGCTGTATATTAGTTTCAGGATATTTAATAAAAGTCATTAGCAAAACAGTCATCACCTCTCTATTTGATATGAGTGGGATCTTCTACAGTTTATTAAAGCAGCTGCCCAAAGTAGGAAAAATCATCATATGTTGTTGAGCAGCAATAATGAACCTGGCAGCAAATCAGTAAAAAGTGTAATAAAACCTTCTGCTGATGAAGGCTCATAATAACTTCTCTTAGAATATCTCATTTTGTTTATTGATTCCTAGAGGAAAGCCTAAAATCAGCCTGATTTCTTTCATCAATATTTAAAAAAAATTGAATTATAAGGCACTGTGTACTGAATGACACCTGCCAACATGGATCTTATTGCCTACTACTTTGATGTACCAATTTGAAAACTCACTTGGGAGCAGTCTAGAGAAATCACAGTCTGCCCCTGCACAAGCAAGATGGCAAAGAAGCAAGATTTCTATTTTAGCTAAGGAAGGCTATAGATTAGGTGTTGTCCCATGCTTTTCCACAGTTCCCATGGACAGGACAAGAAGATTTTTGAGTGTAACTAAAGCGTTATGGAGTCTGGCTTTACAAGAACAATCTGCACCCCTGAGAAAGCATCTTACCTGAAATGGGTATTGGTTGACATATTTGTTCTAGGTGTGAGTTAACAGCTGAGTTTGATCAGCATCCCTCTTACACTCTGACACTGATTTTTATGTTCCTCTTTTAAGACATACAGGCCACCTAGGAAATGAATATCAAAATTTTTGTAAAAGTTTAACCCAGCACACCATTACTAGCTTCCTGATTTTATGTTTTCTTTTGCTTCAGGAATTTTTCTCTAGTCATTCAACACCAGTACACAATTCAATTTCTTCAATCAATATTTTGAATTAAACAACAAATTGCTTTTACTTCTTTACCTTCACACATACATGCATGCACTTTTAAATACAAAACATGTTGCAGAGTAGTAAAAAACAAAAAAAAACAAACCCTTGAAAGTATTGAGACAAAATTACACCAGTATTCAAAAATACATATGTCTTTGATGTATTTATAACACAGATTGTCACGTTAATCAAAAGGCTGTAGAAACTCAGGAGTTCTCAATCTAAACTGATGTTGGGAAAATATAGCCATATATACAAGATAAAAGGCTTTTAGGAAGAACTTGATGCACAGGACTAGTTTGAGAAAAAAAAATATTTTCAAAATGAATGCTTTGGTGCATTTAACATTAAGATTTCAGAAACTGTCTCTACTAATATTAAGACAAAGCAAGTACAGAAACACAAGTAGAAGGGAGATAGCACTGAGAATTGTTTTTTGTTTGAGCGCGCCCCTATTTTTATACCATATTTTATAATATATGGTTAAGAATTTAAACATTAGGAAACAGCAGATAACAGTAAAGAGTAAGGAAGCAGCAGAAAATTGGCATGGTGCTCTTTTCATAGTCCAAGTGTGAATTATACTGGGAGTGAGCTGAGGGCTGGAGGCTTTCGTATTGGTAATGGGAACCAACACACGATGCAGCTGCAAGGTGCATACCCTCCATTTAGATCAGAGATGTGACTATCCTGGAGGAGTTGCTTCAGCAAATAAGCTACTAACCCACATTTTTCTGAATCTGCTTAAGGGGCAGGCATCAACAGTATACCTTTTGGGGAGGAAAACATGACTTCCTAGAGCACAATCCCTGTTAGGAATGGCTTACACCTAAATCTCCATCCGTGTATACTTCCTTCAAACATGAACAGCATTAGCAGCTTCCCCAAAACTTGCTGATCCCAAGAAAAATGCTGAGCTGATAGAAAGCAGGAGGAAAAACTTCCTCTTCATCTCTCATGCTCTTTCACAGACATCGGAGCTCAGATCATTGCTTCTCTGCAGCCTTGGACTTTTCCTCTCTTCTGGAAATGAAGTTATCTTTGCTTCAAAGGATTCCAGCTGCTGCCGCTGCTACATGGCCAGAACTTAGGTTCAATCCTACTACCCAGAAAGGCAGCCTGGTGACCCATCCATTCAACACCCCTAGGATTGCTTTCTACACTTCATGTCACAGGCAGAAAACTCCCCCCTCCAGCAAATCAGCCAAATCATCTCGCACTCCCTGTATCACTATCAAGATCTCCTCATCTTGATGTTCAAAAACCCCCATCAAATTAACCCTAACTACAGCTTTCCATCCACAGCCTCTTTCTTCCTCCTCTCTTACAACTGCCAAACTGTTCCAACAAAAGAAATTTCAGTTAAAAGGGAGAAAAGGTGGGTGTAGGCCCCTGAAGCTTCAGTAGATTCACTGCAGATGGTTGAATTCACTGCAAGAGGAGCCAAGAATGATGACAAATCTCATTGTGTTAAGAACTATATGAGAGTATGAGAGCACTACTTTTTCTTATTCAAGGTTCTTTATACACAAATATGAAAATGCTATCATCTAAACAGGAAAAAAAAATTGTACCTCTGAAAAAAGTATACTTTTATTACATGCTAGATGTTTGGATTCCACATTATAAGTAGATTGACATACATTTTCTTCACTCTATGAAATCTTTTCATGATCTATTACAATTTCTTAGAGATGGCAGAAAATTATAAAACTATTGTGAGTTTTTTGCTTTACTCAAGGATGTCCAGACAGAAAATATCTGAAGAAGGTAATTAAAACAGAGAGAACATTTTTATAACTGTGTCTCTGGAAACCTTGAGGCAGGGTGTGGATAGGGGCTAGGGGTGGCCTGAGATGGTCAGGGAGGGATGAAATTGTTCAAGTTTGCAAGGCTTTAAAAAACAGGATTTGTCAAGAGAGGTTAATTAAAATTTTAAAAGGTTGTAGCTTGTGCATAATACACATTCCTTACTTAAGCACATTATTATTTAATAGATGACAAAGTCTAAGAGATGGAAAATCCCTTTAGACGCATATTCTTTCATAAATCTTAGATACGTTACTTGATTACTCATTTTTAAATATAGAAGACTTTACAAAAGTATTATGTTCAATACATAGTGAAGGAATTATATATTAGACATTTTTATAATCTGTCATCACAGATGTACAGTGATCAACACTGTACATTTTAATGGATTCATTTTTCCCTACCTTAGATTTCCCATTAAAATCACAACAAATACTGGAGAACATAAAGGACCCCCACTCTGAGAATATTACTTCAGAATTCTGTGTTTCATGAAAAATAAATTGGTAAAGACTGAAAAGTTAATTAATTTCACCTAAAATTTGATCAGATTGTAAAAGAAGGTAATGGCAAGAGAGGGAAAGCATATCCTTTATAGAACTAATTTGTGTCTAATTTTTTTTTATGTCTTAAGAACATTGTATTTAATCACAGTTGTCCACCTCTGCTGTTTACACTTTTCCATTGAACACCAATGCTACGTACAGGTCTTAGTTACTGTCTACTAAACATCAATTCAAGTGAATATTGAACAAACTGCTCCCAGCAATTTAGGAGGTAAATTTGCTACTAACTCTACCTTTTGTCATTCCCATTTCAAGGTTATTAAAAAAAAAAAAGACAGACACGTCCTCTGAAGATAAAGGAATATATTTATGTATTTAATGAGCAAAAAGTAGTATTTACAAAGAAAATCTGGTACAGGTCCTTTTAATCTAGTTGTTATAAAATTGGGATACCTGTTAGCATAACCTAGTCAACTCCTTTATCCTTCTGCTCAAAAGTATGGTTAGGTTTCCAGGAGACAACTAAACCAAAACCTAATATAGAACAAGGTAGCTGAAAACCACTGGTATCTTGAAAAGAAAGATACTGCTGATATTTCAAAATCCTTAACAGCATGAATAACTGTACTAGCAGGAGGTTCCTACCCCTTAGTTGAGCACTCTGAGCATAAAAGTAAATTCTGAGTCTCTTACAAAAGTTTCATCTCTAAGTCAAGATATGAGTAACTTGGTCTTCCTGAATTATAAGCAAGTGATTTAACATCTTCCATTCACAGACAATCCTGTGCTACCAGTCATATAATCACCTCTTTTTTTCAAAAACTGTATAAACCCCACACAATTAGTAACGTGCCACCTTTCATTACCCTGCCCAGGTATTGCCAGATGAAAGAGACAGCAACCACATGCTAGACTCACATGCCATAAACACTTTAAGTGGCACCAAAGACACCTTGGGAAAAAGCAGCACTTTGCACAATTAACTAGATTTATTCAAAGTATCTCTTCCTAGCTATTACTACTGAAGCACTTTAAAGTGCAGCTCAAAATCAAAAGCCAAAAATCCCCTTCACATCTGGTAGATAGGAATCATCATGGTCCTTTTCTACAGAGTAAGCATTTTGATTTAGATGTAACCTGAGTAACCTGCCACACACAGGATAAAAGCAGGCATATAAACTTTCATCAGTCTCCCATCCCTCCCTGATGTAGCAGGAAGAAAATGATCTTTTTCCTCAGTTGAAAAAGTATCAAGGTTATTTTTATTCCTGAATTAACAAATGTGTAACTTGCATCCAGTATTCCATTTGTACAAAATGATTACATAAGATTTCTGTTCTCAGTTGTCTATAGAGAGTAGCATCTATAACTTATTTCCTAGTGACTGATATTGTTACTTAATACATATATTATTATTATAAATGTATTTTTACTATAGTAATATGCACCATAACCATACACTTTTACATCAGGTTTTAAAAAATGATTCAACTGACTTTTGCATAATCTGACACATCAAAGTCTGGTCTAGGATAGCTGTCAACTAACTGAAAAATTACAACAAAGGAAGCAGTTTCAGACCGATTGTCAAATAATTGCTAGACCCAAGATTATATTTTTAAAACAGTCTGAGGTCATCTGGCAATATTGAACCATGCAGCTCAAATGCCAACCAGGTTCCAAGCTTATTTGATAAGGGGGTCCATATGTGTCAGATTTTTTTCTGGAGATTTGCTGTCAAATAGTACATATGATCTAATTACTAGTATAGAAGCTGTGCCACATTTAACTTCTTCATAATGGTGATAACATGGTATAAAAAGAAAGAAGCGTTAGTAGTAGTTATCACATTCACTTGATGAACTATCATACCTACAGATCCCCCCAAAAAAGCATCCTTTCACTGATCTTGTACTCTCATAGATTTCTGTCAAGTGAAGTCCTCTTCTTACTCCACTTCAGTTGTCACTAAGTTTTGGACCACATTAGTGTTTCTCACCCAGGTAAATCCTTAGCACCATCTGAAAACTCAGGGTTCCCTCACCTAATTAATGTGCAGTACATGATGTGGTGGTCAGCTTCTTAAAGCCTTCTTTCGCCTGCTGATCAGTTATCCTAAATACTGGACCTTTAAACAATTTGAGAATCCAACAGTAATAATCCAAACAAATTAGTTTGGCTATAAGATTGCTTACCTATTAAATTGTGAAATTATGGGTTTGAAACTATTAACAGGACTGATAGTCCTGGTCCAGCATACAGCTGCTACTAAAAAGTTAACCCATCGAACTCCAGATATCTTGAACAAGACAAGATTTAAAATCAGCACTTGTATTGTTTAGTAATAACATCTGACCTGGTTCTGGGAGTCTTGAGGCCAGATTTACTTTATCCTCCTGAGGGTGGTCATTGAGGTACTGCTGGTGATACACATTTGCTTTTTTTTCTTGTCTAGTGAGCTTTCTTTTAATGATCGCAAGGAAAAACTTCAGAACAACACTGTTATATTCTTATTTCATACTGTTTCAGTAATGTTCTTTAAACAACATTCATTTTTTGTTTTTTTTTTTATTCTTCCAACTGACTTATGTAATTCCTTACTCTTCTCCTCTTTATATCTGAAGCTCAGGCTGTCTAGGTCCTAGGAGTACCTTAATATTAGTCCATTAAAAAGAAAACAAAAAGCAATAAACCCTAACAGAAGGATTATCTTGGGGGTTTATTGCTATTTTTTCCCTATAAATAGAAATGCTGTCTCCAAAGCCAAGTGAAACTCAAGTTTCATTAATTTGTTCCATGAAAATGAGCATTTGTGCTGGGTATGTGCATGCGCTTGGCCTGGCTTCATCCTGATTTCTCTAGCTAGCTTTCCAAGCAGCTCACAACTTTCTTCTTGATACTGGTTAAAAAGAGAAGATCTCTGGTTCTAAAAGATGTGCCTCATGGCAACCCAGCTTCGGACTGCCAGGCTCCGAGCTGCAGCCTCCCGGTTTCAGGAGCGCACGGGGGCAATGGGGCAGTATTACTGTCCCCAGCGCACCACCCCCATACTGGCTGTGACACCAATCTGACCAAAAGAGCCACCACGCTTTTGCTGGGTTGTTTGCCGGTGCCCAGTCTGGAGAGCAGGTCAAGCAGCTGAATGAGATGGGATGAGCATTTCAGGTGAAAATTTTCGGGAGTCTGGGGTGAAAACGCTCCCACTGTGGCACGTTCCCCTTCCTTGCTTACCTCCCACACACCTTCATTCCCTGCTACTGCAAAAGCTCTTTTGCTTGAAATAATCCGTTTCCCAATTTTATCACTTCCATAGCAAAATTCGCCCATGAAACTAAAATTTTTCTGTTCATCTTCTTTTAAACATCATGCATTAAAAACTTAATATTCCTACTTCTATCTGTTTGTTCTTCTTTCCAAGCAATGCTCAACTGTAGAAATACTTCCTGCAGGCAACATGGTAATTTTTCTTGCTAATTATATGGATGTGAAAAAACACTTTTAGCTATCTTGATATGTTGATTCTTTGGTATCATCACTTATTGGGGTAGTTGGAGAGACAACAGCAACATTTCCAGACTGACAATGACACATTTTTCCCCTTCCTCTTTTTATATATGTTAGGAGAATAGAAATTCCTATTTGCAAGTGTACCGGGCGCGGGTGCCCGGTGGCTGTCGGGGGCAGCGGGCGGCCCCTGTGCGGGGCGGCCGGGGCTGCCCGGTGCCGGACACAGCCGGTTCCAGCCGGCTCCAGCGGCCCCAGCGCGGGGCAGGGCTGAGCCCCGCAGCCAGCATGGCGGCGCCTCGGGGGGGGGCCTGGGCGGGGGTGGCACAAGGCTGCCCGGCAGCCAGGGGAAAGTGGGAGAAACAGCCCTGCGGGCACCCCGGGGAGATGGGGAGGGGTTGGAGGAGGAGGAGGAGGAGATGGTGTTCCAGGTGCCTGAGCAGGGATCCCCTGCAGCCCCTGGGGAAGACCATGGTGGAGCAGGTGCACATGCCCTGAAGCAACTGCAGCCCCTGGAGAGCCCACGCTGGAGCAGGTTTATCCTGAAGGACTGCAGCTGAGGGGAAGGACCCATGCTGGAGCTGGGGAAAGGCATGGGGAGGAAGGAGCGGCAGAGAGGAGATGTTACAGACAAAATACAACTCCCTGTTCTCCATTCCCCTGTGCCTCTTGGGGCAGGGGAGGGGGAAGAGGAGTTGAGGATGGAGGAGTGAAGCTGAGCCTGGGAAGCAAGGGGGAAGGTGGTTTAGGTTTTTTGTCTTTGTTTCTAATCATCCAAAATTATTATAATTGGTACTTCAGGCTTATCGGGAATATATAAGCAACACTTCGCAACAAGTTTGTTAATACTACTGGCTGCTATGTACTTCATAACCCGGGTGCAACACAAATACTGTAAAACATAAAAAACCCTCAGAATCTTTCCAAAATAAAGGTCTATTAAGCAAAGACCTATACTTTATTGCTTCTGAGATTTTTATTCCCTTCTCTCCATTTAACATTTATTCAGGAAGTTGCTGTAACTTAGAGAAAACTGACACCTTTTTACATTTGGTACCTTTTCACCATTAATAAGGAGGAATGACTAAGCTACAACCAGGCTATTTCTCCCAGAGTCAGTGTCACCCCACAGAGGTCACTGGCAGCCACATGGAGACAAAGGCACCCAGAAAAGGCCAGGAAAGAGATTCCTCTGAATAAATGAAAAGCTCCACTTTGAATATCAAACTCACCTTGTTAAGTTGCCAGTCCTCTTCAGCCTACTGAACACAACATATTCAATTCATATGTACCAACATTTGACATCTGCAAGTAGATGACTGTCTTCATCTTTAAGCTATCTAAATTTAGTCTCCATGCATATGAAAAGCATAAGAGTCAAGCCAAAGACTGTGCTCACTATCGGTTTTAATTTCTGTTCTAGGTCAGTACACACTTATCAAAATCTATACTTCCAGCTCTTATAAAAACTAAGAATGTCAAAAATAAATGTACCTCTATACATGACATCTTGCCAGAAGAATTAGGAGGTTAAGGATAGCTCCTTCCAAAAAAAAGTGATTTTATATTCTTTATACTATTCCTCCTCTTCACATACAGACAAGAAATGTGATTTTACTAATGAAGCTTTCCATAAAATTGCAAATAGCACATATGAAAAGTCAAAGCCACTCCTTTTTAGCCATTACTTTTTCCTATGATTTTTGAAACATTATATAAATCACCAGAAGTAATTTCATCAGAAATTATGGTTTTGCTGGGGTTAAGTGAGTTTACTCTTGAAACTTGAAACGTTTCTAGTATGATTTTATACCAAGTTAGAGGGAAAAAGCTTTCTAACTTGTGTAAACTGAAAATAAGTCATACTTCTGACCACGTATTTTGTCTTCTTTCATTCTGGTAGGGTCACTAAATTTGGACACTGACGGTGGCTTGTAAATTTATGTAATAATGGTTACAAGTTCCTGCAGAACGATCAGTTTATCTACTGCTGTTTATCTGATTCAGCATTAATTAGCAATATTTTATTTAATTCCTCCCACATGCTCATGAAAGAAGAGATCATAATTCAATTCCTGAACAATGATTAGGTGCACTTCATAAAATTGCATCTTTCTTGAATTCTTTCTCTCAGAAATGCCTCTGTAAATAAATGACAATAATGAGGTGGTATACAATAGACAAATAGTGTGTATAGACAAATAGATTTGTCATTGCAAAAACAATGCTTGGAAAAAATGTAGAAGAAGAGCAGAAGAAAAACCAACACAGCTTTACACTATATAATCATTAAGTTTTCAGGTAGATCTTTTGGTATGAAATCTTTTAACATTATTCTTGGACTCTTTACAGGTATAACCTAGGCAGGTATGGTCACTGTGCAGTTAAGCTCTGTTCTGAAGACATCGCATTAACTCAATGTGTTTCTCATTAAAAAAGGAGTTCAACTAGGATGTTTGCTTCATGACCTCAATGGAAGTGTATTATTGACTGTCCTCAAGGCTAGAATACGTTCCTTCCTAAATCCTGAAGGAAATAAAATATTTTTCAGGTGGTGATAATTACTCAGTGTTAGATGTTTGTGCACTGTAGCAGTATTTTCAAAACACGTATATTCAGTTTTCTGGATTCTGTAGTTCTAGGAGTACTTTTAAGGCACAAAACCATGAGTAATTTTTTTATGCCAAAGGAAAGATGGATTTGGAGAGAGGAGAACTTGGAAGCCACTTGTGTTATCTCTTGGATTTTCTTGCATAAGCAACAAGGAAACACAGAAAGAGCAGAGCTTAAGCTGGAGAAAAAGAAAACAAAAACCCACTAGCTACTTCTATTCCAAAGTGTTTCTAAATTATTCTCACTTCCTGCAAACACAGAAATAAGGGGGGATTCTTTTGAGTTAAAATTGTTCCCTGGGAGCACATTTGCTTTCATGTATTTTCTTCTGTTTGCTATTGGTAGAAAACATTAGCTATCTTGATGTTTCCAAAGAATAACTAAGAAATATTCTGAAGAACCTCTCTCATCCTGAGCTAGTAGGCGCTAAGTGTCCCTATGTTTGTTCCTTAAGCCTTTTGTAAAAAACACTGAAGACACCTTGACACTAGCAGTCTTAATTTATCTCATCACTTTAATCTCTCTGCTGGAAGAAAAAAAGGGTAATACAAGATATATGAAAAGATTCCTTTTTATGAGTATTTCTCCGTAAGTCAAAAGGGACCACTACTCTACAGATACTGTATATTAAAAAGTGACCTGCAGTATTTGGTTTAAGGTTATAAAAATAAGCAGAGCTGTATTCACAGCTACTACTTACCAAATTATGCCAAGAATGTAAAAAAAAAAAAAAAAATCCATAACCCAAAACCACCTAGCCCCTTCTTCCTCAGTGACCCACATGCATTTACACTTTAAATGAAATCTCAGCCTGTCGTTTTGCAGTCTGGAACATGAGGTTTTGGCAGTAGCTAACCACCAGCCATACACATATACAGGACAATGACAGAAAACAGAAAACCTTTTTGCTCCATAGCACACCAACAGTTCATCATACTCTCAAAGGTACAATGAACAAATAATTTTAATTTCATGGAATTGCTACTGAGGGCATACTGAAAGTGGCACATACTCCCTGAACATACACACACACGACTGTATTTATAGGTATAACTAAGGTTACACCAGCAGTTCCACTGTAATAAGTTATATTGTGATGCTTTATCATAATAATAAAAAAAAATATGAACAGAGTTTTAGATTTGAAGTTTCTGAACAAACTAAAAGAAATCCCCCCGCTCCTTTTTAAGCACTATACTCAAGAAGAAGGGTTTGAAAAGACATGTGCATTTTCCCTTCTCCACCCCTCCCTGACCACAGCAGCAGATGGCAATGGATCAGGTCCAGGAAGGAAGAGAACCACACTGGCAGGGAACCCAGCACAGGATATCTAACCCACCTTCCTGGCCTGAAACTACCTCACTCCATCCTGTCACAATTAAGCTGTTTCTGCTTTCCAAGGGAGGTGGAGTGTTTCTCTACCACTACAGCTGACAGAGTATCTGTCAACTGTCATCTGATGAGAATCTGAGAGAAAAGATAATTTGCTATAGCTCTGTTTTTCACCTAATAAAACTCAACAAGTTACAGCATGTGTTTGGTAACCCACTGACTTTCACTGAAGACACGGAGCATTCATCTTTAATAACCCAGTTAACATTGTAAATAACCGTGTTTCATCCAACACCGACTCTTTTTCTATTTAGGGTGCCATTGCATGACACTGCAAGTCCCCCTTCTATTACATCTTATAACTTGAATCCAAGGAAGGAAATACTTCAGTTACCAGCAGTTCTCAGATTCCTTTCTGCCTGTGACAACTCTTTTTTTAAGCAACTTGTCTAACTCTCCTGAGCAGATTAAATGATTTGCCTCACTAATCTTTTCCTCACTTACCAAGCTGCTAGTGTCTGTGTGGACATTGGGCATCTGTTCTTTCATCTAGGAAGAAGAATAAGAATATAAATATATAAAAATGTGTTTGCATGTGTGTGTGCATATACATACACACTGGACATTTCACAAGAAGCTGACTGCTGTACTGGTCATTCCTGGCACTGTGTGTTTAATCAAGCATTTACTAAATGGCATATAATATATTGCTTTCTTACATTGCACTGTTTTTCTTTGGTACAGCACTGCAGTTGATTAGTAATACTTGTGTATGTGATAGATATCAGACGTGCTTGTCTGTGAAGAATCCTAATGGTTAAACAAATTCAACACATGCAGTTTGTCTACTTTCATCTTTGCAGTTGCACATCTAAACTTTACTAATTCCTGATAAAAGTCACAACGTACTTCTCTTAGTTACAGTGCAATTCTGTGATAAATACAAATATATGCATAACTTCAAACATATATATTTTTAAATTTAAAAAATCCAACTAAGAAATAACATCCATTTTGCTGACAGAATCAGATTAGCCATAAAACTGAGGTTTTAACAGGAGAATCAATCCTGATACATGTTTTTGACATAAAATATTGCTTGGTGCTACTTCTTCAGAAATAATAAATTCACGGAGGTGCTACATTAATCAGGCCACCCAAGACAACTTTAATATAGATCTCCTTAAATGCAACTCATTGCCTTTACAGGCACATAATACCATTCCTCTGTCAGCTTTTAAAGTCAGTCTTGAAGCTCTACAGAAGAAGCAGGTGTCACAGGCAAACTTCTCATTGAATATTCATTGTACTCTCTGCAGTATTTTGAAACTAACATCCACTCTAAGAGAAGGAAGGGAGAGATTGCAGAATATTGCCCTCCTCAGAGGACTTGGTTTAAGCAATAATGATCTGAATAGCAGGAGGTTTAATCTGGTACTGACTTTTTAAAGTAATTTCAAAGAGAGGAAAAAGAATGGCTGGTTACCTTGTCTTTTTATTTTAGCAGGACACTAAAAAAATGTATATCATAAATTAACATATTTCATGTTAAACTATGACTAAATATACAAAAATATAGGGAGAAGCATATCTGAAATCCATAATTACTCATTCATTCATATATCCTTAGACATATTTCTAAGTACTATTTCTTCTTTGTTGCTGAACTTTTAAAAACGGTATAGCCTTACTTCACAACCCCAAGTCAAATAAGCAACCAAATATTTTGTGAACAGAGATAATGTTGATTCATCAGTTATTCTTATGATATTGGTATTTCAAACTATTTAGCTTATTTGGACCCCTTGACAACAGCAATTGGCATCACCCATCACTAAATATTGATGTTTTTTATATTATGACTAAGTAGGTGCTTGGAGCTCCTGAATATCCAACACTTAAACAGCAAGAAGTTATTATCAGCATTGTTCTTTTAAGAACACTCCTTATAGAATAAGTGAGTCATTAATTTCCTTCTTCACTGACACACTGAACATAAAACCAAACCCTCACAGGAATTCACTTAAGCTAACATGTGTATCACCCTTAATGCCTGGATACAGAGAACAAAAAGAAAACAACTTTTCAAGGTGAGTACGGAGTATTGTACATTCCATATGCTTCTACTTCAAGGTCACCTGAGGAAAATCATGAGTCCATTTGCTTCTCCTACCAAAGATGTTCATGGATTGCTGTTGCTGACCTCAAGGTACAGTGTCCAAGATGCAGCAAAGTTCCCTAACTACAACCTGCAAATCAAACTTAACTTGCAAGATGAGCAAAGGGCTTTCTTGTAACAGAAGCCAAGCCAACTGGCACACCTTGAAAGCGAGGGAAAGAAAAACTTTCCCAGAGACCAGGACAAGACTATGTGGAACCATCTGCTCCAGAAAGATACTGACATTTGCTGAAGTAGAAAGGAGACTGAAAGAAGAGACCTACTACACTAGGAACTGGGATGCATATTTAAATCTGTTGTTTAATCTGTCTCAATAAGCAGTTCCAAGTTCTGGGGCTTTTGGGTCTTTTTAGTGTGGTTGGCTGGTTTCCCTGGACACATTGACCAAGAACAAGCCAGGCAAGGCATTCTAGCTTAAAGATTCTGTTTTACTGATCACACAGCCTTCTTCAAAGGGACCAAAGGCTGCAGTTTTTCATCAGTCCCACCTCCTAGCATAAAAAAGCAAAATGAAAATATAGACTCTAATTTCCCCATTAAGTAACAGTATCAATGTTAGACTATAGAAATAAAAAGTCATTCAAAAATATGATGCAAAGATTATTCCACTATTTAAATCAATCTTTTAATCCCATATATGTTTTAATATGGGAATACATTCAGATAACATCTTCAAATCATTGAGAAAATTGTTCAGTGCTTCAAAATGGCTGCAGACAAGATGAAGATGAAGAAGAGCAGGGAGAAAAGATAAGGATGAGAACAAAAACCAGTCTATTGTACTGAAGGTACCCTAGCGAGGAAGGACTGCAACAAAAGTACTACAGAGGAAGGACAAGGCACTCTAATGGACAAGGAACCAGAATTATAAGCCATATTTTCACAATTTTAGCTAAATTCCTCGCAGTAATTATTAAGACCAAATTCCCAACACTCCTCTGTTGTTTGAGGAGCATGAGGACTGTCAGGCTGATCACTGGCAATGACATAATTCCTGACATAGAAATTGCTAGCAATCATCCATAGCATATGTACAGAGAGCCAACCCAGTGAAAAAGTCTGGATCATCAGCTACTGTGAATAAACAGATATTTATGAATACTGAAAAAATAACAGTCAGGCTGACACATTTGAAGGAAACTGGTAGACATCTGTTGCTTCCAGCTTATTTATACACACCTGTGCTGAATATAGTATTAATTTTTATTTTCTTCCAACATCATCATACTCAGGGGAGGTAGATATTTCTCTAAAGAAAAACTAGCTGATCCTTCCTTAAGTAAAAATAAACTAGACAGTGGTCTTAAATGTCTGGATACAGAGAACAAAAAGAAAACAACTTTTCAAGGTGAGTACTGAGTATTGTACATTCCATATGCTTCTACTTCAAGGTCACCTGAGGAAAATCATGAGTCCATTTGCTTCTCCTACCAAAGAGCTAGGCTTCCTGCCAGATATTCTTCAGAAAGGAAACCTTTTCTGTGAAGCTGTGCAGAAGAGTTATGTATGCCCAGTCTGTAAGAGACATAAAAGCAGTGTGCTCTGATCATCAGTGCTAGATTTATCATTAGTTCAAAAATTGATTATATTGCAGGCAGCTTTCATAGTATAAGATGAGCACCACAATGAGTCATCCCTTACCTTATTGTGTTTTCTATAGGGGGGAGGTAGCACAAGTTGCTTTCTCACACCCTGTACTGAGGAGCAGGTACTCAGTCCTAGCCCCCTACCCATCAGATCAGCAAGGCCTCTCCACAGCTCTGCAAACCAAATCAGGGGAAAGATTAAAGGCTTAAAGAAAAAGAGGTAATCCATACTTCAGATATAAGAAAGGAAATTTCTGTTATAAAATGAAAACCAAAAAATTCCAACATTTCTGTTTCTGCTGCAGTGTCTCAAGGGAATGTGATAGTCTATTCACTTTGAATTTTTATGAGGAGCAATAACACAGTAGAGGAAATGAAGTGTAGCTGGAGCACAAAGTAAAACAGAGGCAAGTTATACTTGAAGCTCAATTTTCACAAGGTTCTCAGTAGTTCAGTAAAACCCAAATACGCTGATCAAAGCCTGAAATACTTGTATTTTGGAATAAAACTTTAATTTTCAATTAAAAACTTTTCCTGCTTTGTGAGGCATTTTTAACAAAGAATTTAAATTGCTTTTCAACATGCTCCTGAAAAGTACCTGCAAAGTTAAAAAGACAATTCTGAACATAAAATTTTTTAATGCTTTTACTTCATCACCTTACTGTGCAGGATAACCTGGAGACATGAAGTCAAAACTAGATGCCTCTTTCACTCAGCTGAACTTAGACCTCAGCCTAAAGAAGCCTGCTCCTGAAAGAGCAGCTCGTATAGGGTTTCCCTATGCAAGTTCTCACCTCTTGCTGATCACCGGGATTCCATGGGGATTTAATTCAGAAGTTGTCTTCTCCTTCCAGGAAGCTCATCCACAGGCCTATGCCCATTGAGAAATTTCGAACCTGGTGATATTCGTGCTCAGAGAAAGCGTGCACATCTTAGGGGGTAATACTCCAGTTCTGAGACTGCCAACTCATTTGAGATTGGGCATGAACCTGAGCTGGTGTTCATTTATACCAGCCTGTATGACTCTACAGCTAAGTTCCCTGAAATACTTTAACAGAATCCCTAGCTTTTCAGTTTGATAACCTACTCCTCTGTGAAAAAGCAAGTGGCAGATAGAGGGCAATATATACCTGTATTTTTTCCTGCATCAGAGCCAAGCGCAAAGGCTGAGAGAAGAGGAAAAAGGGAAGACAGAGGACCTGGAGGCAGCAGGTTCCAACATGTTGGACATTGGTGCATGCTTGAGTGACTCTGGGAACTGAATTCAAAGTACTGCTTCATGGGGGTAACTCTCTTTTAATTTAATATCTTTTGAACAGTTGCATTTTCCTGCAGACAAACCTCAGGTGTGAGCTTCCATTGCCATTCTGTCAGTTCCTTCTGTTTTCTCCTCACATCCTAGATCCTTCTTTGCTTCAGTATAGCTAAAATTAAAGATGTCTTAATAAAGATTGCTAAAAATACCATGTAGGGGATTTTTGAAGCATCCATTTAGTCTACTTTTTCAGCTGATAATTTGTTTTAGCAGCTACATGATTATTATATACTGAAGCCAGTTCCCAGATTTGTGGGAAATGAGGATGGGAAGAGTGGATGAAAATGTGTCTTTAGGCTACATTTAGGATTTCCAAGTCCTGAGATCAATATATGTCATCTCTGGTTCCCTCTATGAAGTACAGCACTCTCAATAAAGACTGCTGTACATTATAGGAACAATATCCCCAAGCATGTATGGAGTACTTTGGAGTTCTGTAACACATCTTCAATGACTTCATATGAACTGAAATCTATCAGTAAAGGTTAGTCTAAGAAAAAATAATTTTTTGCTGGAATTTCTGAAGACTGCCAGAAATTATACCATCACTGGTATCATATATAACAAAAATATGTTCATATTTATGTTGGCCTATTTTTAAACAAAATTGATAAGTATTAAAATGAAATAATTAAAACAATTTATCATATTGTCACCTCAGAATAATTTGCTTCTTTCAGTCTAAGTTTATTTAATTCCCACAGTTATCTGTCAATCAGGTGTCTCTGTTTCATTTGCAATGTATGGTAGTTCACACCTCATGAAGCCATACCATACCAAGGAAATACAGACTGTGAGGAACAGCACGATACAACCTCAATAGTTTTATTGTCCAAGAAAGTTTAAATATGTCAAGATTAAAAAAAAATATCTTTTAGAAGTACATAAAAACTTTGTTAACTTCAATAGGATCAGGATTTTACATCTAAAGTATGCCAGTGTACTAACACGCACGCTCTTAACATTTCACCAGGAAAAATATATGGTCCTAGAGCTTTCACAAGTAGTGGTATCAGCAACAAATCATTTTCTCCCATATTCTGTACTCCCCAAATAACAGTTTCTTTAGCTTCAGGGGAAAAATAAAATATATTAAAAAAAAAATTCACCTGCCTGGGAACCAAGCCAAAAGTTGTTAAAAAAGCTCAAATTCTGCCTTTGGTCATCTCTGTTGGACCCTATGATTCCAGGAATTCACCAACTTCAGCCTTCAGGTCCCACAGTCATAAAAAGGTTGTGCTGCGTTTGGGAATGTACGCTCCTGCACGTCATGAAATGTCAATATTATACCACAGTGATGGCACCATCTCCTACAGACATGCTGGCCTAAACAGAAGGCAACATTAATTCTGCACGCCTCTGAGGACAGGATTTTCTACTACAAAATTCAATACTACAATATTCAACTGAACATGGTACATGTCAAAACACATTAAAATCGAGATTTCCCTCAATTTTTTTAGGAACTTAATGTAGTGAATTAATGACTAAACCAAAACTATGCAAAAAGGGTAGTTTAGTCATTCACAATATTTAGTCTCCTCTTTCCTTCCTTTCCCATCGTTCAACAACCAAACTTCTTTGTTGAGACACTGGCAGCTCAGTTCTGAAAATCATGAGTGTGGTCTTAATGGGCATCCAACTGTTCATTATGTGTTGTCAAGACAGTCTCTTTTTGTACATCACCTTCTACCACAGCAATTGTATTTGCTTTCATGTAAGCTCCAACCATTATTGATGCCATGTATTCAGTCCCTGTACTCTATAGCGAGCCAGTGTTACATTCCAAATTTGGATGTTTCTGATCAGCATGTCTTCATTTCGAGATGTTTTTGCCACAGCTGCCATAGAGCATCTCAGAGACAGTTTATCTCAACTAATCTAAGCTTGCCTGCCTAATTTTCTCACTCCTTCTGCATTTCAGGACTCAAATACAGTCATTTAAGATTGTCTGCAAATTTAACCCTTTTCAAATTAAACGTGTTCTTTGCACTGACCTGCTAGCTGTACCACCACAGTGTAACAGCTGGGTCTATCCAATTTCCTCCTTGCCACACCTGGCTATCTGACACAACACTTTAAATGCCAAGCTCATGTTTTATACTAATAATTTTATTCCTCTCTTGTGGACTCAAGCATATCAACATTGACAATAATTCATACTTTGTAAATGCTTAGAATATTTTTGGGAAACCTAGAGGTATTATTACAAGTATTGAAAGCACCGATTCATGATGGACTATTACAAGAGGATATGCAATCAGCCATGGCCTTTTCTTTCCACACATCCCTGGAAATTACTTTGGAACCTGTAATGCAAACAGACTTACTTCCAATTAACTATGCTCAGTTGTTATTCGCTGACCCCAAAAATAAATTATATTAGCATAAGTAAATCCCTTCTTCTCAGTATATACTTTATAGGTTTGGGGTTTTTTTTCCTCTGATTAATTAATTTTATTAGTGCTTATGCAATAAAGACTTGGAAGGGCGTATGAACAAACTCTCCTCAATGTTCATATATTTCTCATTTTCCTTCCCTCACACACACCCCTTAAACTGCAGCAAACTCATTTAGATTTTGCTTCCCCCGCCCCCCCCCCCCAACAAAAAACACAGAAATGACACACACATCTTCAGACAGTCTATGGCAATTTTGACACAAAAGTAACAGACAGCCATTTCCTAAGCAGAATAAAGTAGAGTAAGTGTAAATATATACAGGAGTTTACTTTCATGAAGGAACGCCCTGTGTCACTTACGTGCTCTCCAAAGCTGAATCCATGGTGTTTCATTACTGTTCTTGAGACTTCTCTTCAGACTTCCATATCTTTGATCATTTTGGTGCATCTCCAAGCTCTTAACTGGACTGAACCTAAATTCTTCTTCAGCCTTAATGGATGAAGGCAAAATAACTGCTTCAAAAGTAAGCACAGAGGGCATAGAGGAGAGTACGTGCTTATAGAAAGAGATTCTCTCCTTCATCCCTATTCCCCAAACCACATTTTCATACTTATGTCTGCCACATGCAAGTGCAACGATAATCTTTGTCAACACAATCACTGCAGATATCCTATCTGAAAATGCAATACTGTAAGGCACACTGAACTGTTCTCCATAGGACTGGAATTTTGGAAAAAATAAAGCTATTCTGCGCATTTTCTAAATGAAGACAACTTCCTCTGAAAAGTCTAGTGGACAAATGAGTTTGATCTATGTGGGTTAAATCCTTTCAAGTCATCCATACGGGGGCCAATAATCCATTTTCCTAAAAATACCATTCCTTACTTTTCTGATTTGTCCCCTTGTTTATATATGAAAAAAGGTGGATAACCAAGCCAAGGGGGAAACCAGTGCAGTGCTGGTCTGGCACTATACATTAGCTCTTGCTTACATCATATAATTCAGCACAAAGAAATCCTAGGCAGGTTTCACTTCACTGAGTTTCAGATTTTTAACAGTATAGACATCTCCATTTAAACTAGTCACCTAGGTTCGTTTTACAAAAAGGAAAAATGTAACCACAGGGCACAATTTAGCTAACTAAATAAATGGCTGAAACAGGTCAGATGAATCATTTGTCTTCACTGCCTATAAAAATAGCCTATGATAACTTGCATGATATAGTCTTTTCATTGATGACATACAACGTGGGGGGAAAAAAAAAGCCAACAACAAACTTCTGACCACTCTTAACAGAAGCCATTGAAATGCATGGGATAACAATCCACTATCACACAATCAAAAGGGAAGCAATAACATTGCATCAGAGCCACCTGAAAATACAAAAATGGTACTATGATCAAATGGTTTGAACTTTGCCAGATTATTATTAGGAAAGAATAATATTCAGGTTTGGTTTTAGATATATTTATTACAAATTATGGAAAGCAAGAACAAGTTGTAGGTTTTCTTCCAACTAACTACCCAATTCATATACTCTGGAACACAGTAATGTGTGCTGCAGAAAAAAAAGGTCTTTATTTCAGTGGAGTCTTTAAGTTGACACAGAAATTTTTATCCCTTGTATTAACTACAAATCTCAGTCTCTCCATTCCATTAAACACTGTAGATTTTATGTCTATTTCTACCTGAAATGCAGCAATAGAAAAAGAAATACTGTTAAAATATTAAGAAATAATAAGAATCTGCTAAACTGTAATTGTTAAGCATGACCTTCAAATCTATATCAGTTTCAATTTTCTAACAACTTTTAAATGCTGATGCTTTAAAACAAAATTTTACTGAAAGATACTAAATATGCTAAACTAATAATAAACAATATTGTAAAAAACAAACTGAACTTTATGAATAGTGAATAATATGCTAAACAGATAAAATACATTAAAGAAAGATGTTGTGCAAATATGAGAAAGTTAAGACAAAGGACTTCCTACTCCCTCCCCCATTTGTTTATACCTTATTTTTAACCAAGAAAGATAGTCAAGTATCTCTTTTTAGATACTTTCAATGAAGATATGGAGACCTAAACCCAGCCAGTGGGAAGTCAATAAAGCAACATATCTGAAAATTTCTTCTTTATCTCTACTATGAAATGATTTATTGCATAGAGGAAAAAGAACTTTATAGCAAAGGAATCAAAGTAGACTAAAACAAAAATTATCAATTAATCCATTCCCATACTACTGCTACAATTGTTTTTCATTGTGAACAGCACAGTTCTACTTACATGTGCGTATTAACTTAAAAAAGACTATTTGTGGAGTAAGTAGCTGTAACTACTCACTGTAACTAGAAGTACAAGAGTATCAGAGCATGTACATTTTATTAAATAATTTGCAGCTGCTTAGATCAAAAAAATCATCAACCTTTTTCCCTTTTTTGTTTTATATTATTTCCTGTGTAATTAGCTTGTAAGATTTTAACAAATCAGCTTTCCTCTTTGTATATATTTGCTTCATTGGAGACACACAGAATTAGTGAAAGTATTTCCCCATAAATCTAGCTACATATATGTACTGTATGCCTTCCTCTCATTCTTCATATATATGTTACTTTACTCAGGACATATCTGACTTACTACTGTTTCTTTGCCTATACTCCACAGTCCTTTACTAGGATGCATAAATAAGAACACATGCAAAAATGTCTATCTGGTGCAGGCAAACCCAGCAGTTCTTCAGTTTATCAATAAAAACAGACTTAAGCAAAGGCTTAGGAAATTTTCTGAATAAGATTATACAGGAAGATTTAACCAGTTCAAATAAACCAAGTTAAACATTAAGAAAATAACAAGGGAGCAGTGAACATTACTATTATACAATTGAATTTTCTGTATGGCTATTATGTCTAGATACTACAAACAGTTATTTGAGGACTTAATTCTGAAAAGTATTATTTATGCATATCTTTCCATTGACTCGAATAATCCTACTCATGTGAGCTAAACATAATATCGGGGTTCTGTTTTACCTCGATTTCATGCTCTAATAACATTGCTGATTTATTTCTTCCATTAAGTAATCCTCTTGACTTTCTGTAATAATTAAATTGTAAGTTTTTTTCCAGAAGAGATGAAAGTGAAGCTATGTTGCAGAAAGGAGTAGGAAAAAAACCTGGTTGTTATACTTGTATATCAAGACTTTATTAATTTACTACAGATACTTTCTTTTAAAATGAAGAATTAAGGCATTCAACAGCTGTACTTGCAGAGGTAAACAAATTTATCAGACATCAAGTCTTTCTGCTAGCTTTATTTAAAAGACATTAATAACTGTTTCATTTCATTCCCAGTCACAAGCTTATCATCTGATGATGCTTCTTTGTGGTGTTCTACCGAGGTATTAAAAAAAGATTCCCCCTAGCAGTCTTACAGGCTGCTGACTATATATACACATTTTCATACTTATATACCCTAATAATTTAGTAATAGTAATTAATTTAATGACGCACTGCATAACAGCACTTCAGATTTGAGAATGGAAAGTAATTACATAGCCATTCAACAGCACTTAGTTTCTGTTCAAAGACAGTGCAACTTCGAATTCTCATGCTAGCTTAGAACAGCATACATGTGAATTTCTTCCCTGCAAGTGATTTACCAGAAATGAAGTCTCCTTGCCCCTTTCCCCTCCACCAGTTTCTGAACTGTGTATATTTATAAAGTTTTACACATTCTGTTCTTTTAATGTGGACAAATTTTCTGATGCTTCCAGGATGCACTGTGATTCATGGGAAATCTTTCAAGCCTGTAACCAAGCTAGTTATGTTCTTGAATTGACTTCTGTCATACCTATCTGAAGTTAAATCTCTGACCATGAAAGAGCCCCTCTTCTCTCCAAACAGGTGTACAAAAGCCATTCTTTTTATTTTCTAATAATGGTAACATCTGAAACATCCGAACTGAAGCTATTTCAATTAAGAAAAAGGTATCCTATGATTCTTTAAATTAAAAATGAAGGGAAATACAGGAAGACCTTGAAAAAGACATTATTTTTAAACTTCAGTTGCACTTGAAGGCTCAAATCAAGTATCAATACACAAAGACAAGAGAAAGGACATGAAAATAATTGTGCTTCTGTATATATATTTATAAAATCCTTGTATTTCTCACTTTTAACCCTGATGCCAAATTCTATCCAATATCTCCACCTACTTTTCTTTCTTTCCTAGTACCAAAAAAAAAAAAAAAGTAAACCAAGAAGAAAAAATTAATCTAGAGGGCTTTTATACCTATTCAAAAATAATAATTCTGGAGATGGCAGACTGTATTTCTCTGATCCTTGTATTTTCTAGATTACTTTAAGGACAGAACATGTATATGTATGCAAGCTGCAGTAACAAGAAGTTCAAAATTACCATTTAGATATTTATGCAAACCTATGAATTTTCAGAATATATAATTTACTTGTGCTCCCACTATGCACTGTGTGTGCTGTTTCCTAGAAAGATGTTATATGTCCTACATGGAAAAGGCTTATACCTAAAACCAAGAGGATGCCTCTGAGCATTCTTAGACCAAGAAGATCCTTTAAGAAAGTAGAAGGCAGGAAAAGGGACTGTGAGAAAAGAGCTGACAGCACATGCAGAGACGAGGAGGTGCCTCAGAAGTACAGCCAACAGGCATGCAGAAAAGTCCCAGTCACCATGAAAAATGGACAAATTTTTGGAGAATTTTATGGAATTAATTTACAGTTGTAACAGCTGTGGAAAGTTGCTGGTTTGAGAGTAAGCACAGTAAAATATCTACTGCATGTAATGGATAGGAGGACAATTTTCTTATTAACCCACTTATTTTAAACCCATTGCACTCACCAGATTTCAGAAGTTACCTTATTCCTCTGTTTTTCATAAAAATCTGACGATCACTTTCAAAGTCCTTTGAAGTGCTAACATTAAGGAAGAGGTAGTAGCTGCACCCCCATTAGGCTTACTAAGAGAGGAGAATGAGACAACAGAATTGTTCTGTTTTCCCCCTTTCCTTCTTGTCTTCTTTCCTTTTCTCTTTCCTTCCCATCTGTTCTCCTTTTGAAAACAGAAGTAAATTCTTCTTATGGAGCTGAACCAGTCAGCCATATGATTCAAATATAATATTCAGTGGGGGAGAACCAGTATTTTTTCCCATTATGGTGGTAATGAGCCCGCTTTTTTCCATTAATTATGTGGAAGCATGCAAGCATGGTAGCATCAAAATCCCAATGGTCTCCAGTGGCCAAAGGAAACAAAACACTACTCTCCCATAAGCACCGCTGTACGTAACAGCAAGTTATACAGCAGGCGCTAATCTTTGTCTAGCCTGTTGCCTCATATCCCTGCCCAAAATTGTAAAGGATCTCAGTAAATTTCTTGGTTTTTCAGCATGTCTTGCTCCTAACCCCAAATCACTGAATGTTAAGCTGCCGTCAAGGGCAAATTCTGCCTGACTGCAAAGTTTTTTTGCTTTTTAGTTTATACTCACTTCTTCCTCTCTCTTTTTAATCTCTCTCTTTGGAATAACAGATGCAGTACTACTTGCTGAGAAGCCTTTAAACTTTGAATTACCCTGATAGGAGGCTTTTCTCTGAAAGTTACCAGAATTTCATCAAAGTTGATGGTATCAGAAGCAATTTATCTTTTCAACAAAAAAGGAAAAATAAATTTTCTCATCCTGCTCAGTGTAGCAAGTGTTCAGCTGAGCTCAAGAAGGCAAGGAGCTATCAGTAACTGAGGACAAAGGAAAAAAAAAAAACATCCCAGCTGTGCTAATATCAAAATCCATGGAGCACATCATCCCCTGCCATCAATATTGCATGTAGTTCTGGTTATTCCCTCCCAAAAAACTCCAAGCAGAAAATGGAAAAAAAAAAAAAAAGGTAGGGAAGGGTGACAGAATGGACAGGTACAGAACAGCTGCTGTATTTAGAAATGATTCAACAAATTACAGTTCTTCAACTTTGGAGGGAAAAAAAAACAACTGTGGAGAGATTGAACAGATGCCTATAACATCACAGCTGCTATAGAGAAAGTTAAACAGTGAACAATTATCTCTTATTTTTCATAGCACAGAATAAGAAACTCATGATATTGCGACAGTCAGCAATTCAAAATCATCAGAAGGAATTACATTCTCCACACAAAATGTGATTAAATAGTGAAACTCACAAGAGACCAAAAGTATAAATGAATTCATAAGAGGATGAGATAAGTTTATGGAAGAGATATCAATTCACAGCCACTAAATACAGTGGTTTGATGTAGCCTCTGGCTAATAAAGTCATTAATCTGCTCATTGCTGGAAACTGAAGGGTGAACAGCTTCTCTGATTTACTGTGGTGTTACGTGCTTTGCCTAGCATCTGCAGCTGTGTATGGCTGGGGACAAGTCATTGGGCTAGACGGACAGTCATCTCCATCACTATGGTAATTCCAAGCTTAAAAGAAAAACTATTGTGGTGGGTTGACCCTGGCTGGGTGCCACGTGCCCACCAAAGCTGCTCTATCACTCCCCTTCTCAACTGGACAGGGGAGAGAAAACAGGATGAAAAAGCTCATGGGTCGAGATAAGCACAGGGAGATCACTCAGCAATTACTGTCACGGGCAAAACAGACACAACTTGGGGAAAATCAGTTTAATTTATTGCCAATCAAAACTGAGCAGAGCGATGAGAAAAGAAACCAAATCTTAAAACACCTTCCCCCCACCCCTCCCTTCTTCCCGGGCTCAACTTCACTCCCGATTTTTCCCTACCTCCTCCCCCTGAGCGGCACAGGGGGACAAGGAATGGGGGTTGTGGTCAGTTCATCACACATTGTCTCTGCCGCTCCTTCCTCCTCAGGGGAGGACTCCTCACACTCTTCCTCTGCTCCAACATGGGGTCCCACTCACAGGAGACAGTCCTCCATGAGCTTTTCCAATGTGGGTCCTTCCCATGGGCTACAGCTCTTCATGAATGACTCCAGAACGGGTCCCTTCCATGGGGTGCAGTCCTTCAGGAGCAGACTGCTCCAACATGGGTCCCCCAATGGGTCACAAGCCCTGCCAGAAAACCTGCTCCAGCATGGGCTCCTCTCTCTCCATGGGTCTACAGGTGCTTCCAGGAGCCTGCTCCAGTGCAGGCTTCCCACAGGGTCACAGCCTCCTTTGGGCACATCCCCCTGCTCCGGTGTGGGGTCCTCCCCGGGCTGCAGGTGGATATCTGCTCCATGGACCTCCATGGGTGCAGGGGCACAGCTGCCTCACCAGGGTCTTCACTACAGGCTGCAGGGGAATCTCTGCTCTGGTGCCCGGAGCACCTCCTGCCCCTCCTTCTTCACTGACCTTGGTGTCTGCAGTCGTTCCTCTCATGTATTCTCCCTCCTCACTCTAGCTGCAGTTTGTGTTCCTGTGTTTTTGGTTTTTTTGTTTGGTTGGTTTTTTCCCCTTCTTAAATACGTCAGAGAGGTGCTACCACTGTCGCTGATTGGCTTGGCCTTGGCCAATGCTGGGTCCATCTTGGAGCCAGCTGGCATTGGATCTGTTGGACACAGGGGAAGCTTCTAGCAGCTTCTCACAGAAGCCACCCCTGTAGCCCCCCCTGCTACCAAAACCTTGCCACGCAAACCCAATACAACTATACTCACAGCAAATACTTCATTTTCAAAACCACTGTGGAATAATTTCACAACAAATTATTTGTAAAAATAAACAGTTATGAATGCTTGTCTAAAGTACAGTATTTAGATGATCAACACTCATCAGAGCAAAATGTTTTCATTATTTTGAATGCAGAACAGACAGAGGGCAATATATATTGTACTCAACTATAACAGACATAAAAGGACTCTAACTGAACTACACTAATCAGACCACTGAATTAGCTTAACCTTCCGGGAAAGTACTTACTAATGTAATGGTTTACAAATCAGATTACACAACTGAAAATCACTTGACACCAAATGGTAATTCTACAATGTCTCACACTAATCATTAGCTCCAAACCTTAAAAAAAAACTTATTCAAACCAATAGAGATTACCATCTCTCCCAGATTTTGGAATAGAGAGTTGCTGAGTTTGCCTGTTAACAAAGTGAGATTTTGTTTTCTCTACTAGCCAATGAGAATTCATTTACTAAAAAAAAAAGAAAAAATTTTAAAAAATTGTTAATCAAATAAATATACTGTGAGTCAATTAGATGAGACACTGGTAATTGCAGGGTTCACCTACACAGTTTCGCTTGTGTTTCTACAATATCCACCACCTGTGTTTTTCCTGAATACACAATATTGAAAACAAATAGCGGAGTCTGAATATCATCATTTACTTCAATTCTTTAAGTTGTTTTTGTAAATTTTGCCTATCTTTAATGTTAAGTTTGTTCCTTGGTACAGTAAATTGATTGTTTCAATGAGTAAAATGTAATGCAAACTGTGGTTGAAGCTGAGTAGCAACTTTTGCTCAAAGCATAGCTTCTTTTGCCTAAAAGCAACAGATGAAGTTATGCATCAGACATCTTATTCATCTTATGAACTGAATGGACAGTGGCAGATTCATTTAATATTCGTCATCATAGCATAATATAACCTTTCCATCATCAGGGAGGACCATCCTTAAATTAAACCGTTATGAAGGGAAAAAACCTTGTATGATGCATCTTTGGTAGAGCACAGAGGACTCTTTAAGAAGCTAAAAGACAGCTGACCCTGCCTGCTGAGATGCATGGATGTAAGAGAGGGGACTGAGCCTGAGGACTCGATTCTTAGCACAAAGATTTCTACTTTATGATGAAAAACAATAACTCAAGCACAGAATATGGCTATTTCCCTGGGGGGGGAATGAGGGCTTGGCATTGCATAATTTATAGGACATCACAAATTTTTTATTTTCTTGATACCGAAAACCTTAGTGGGATTGCTTATTACTTTGTGGTTGCTGAAACAGAAAACATTTTTGTTACTCAAAAAATGTCTCTCTGATCTTTTTTGTCCAGGATGTTTCCTTGTATACGAGTCTTTATCAGATTTTCTTTATTAGTTTGGAATTATCATCCCTTTGATTTTCACAGCATCAGGGAGTGCAAAGTGAGCTGAGACAGATTTTCAAGAAGTCCAAAAAGTGGGGGTGGGGGGTGGGAATCATTAACCAGTTGTAGGTGGATTCCTTAAACTATTCCACCCCCAGAAATGTGTTTTTCAGTGAGCATTCCAAGTACAGGGAGCACATTTTTTTCCTTTTAGCTCCAAATGGAGCAGGCCAAAAAAAATATCATGCACCTTGCTCTACCTACTAAAATCTGTTGATTCACCAAAGATAAGAGCTTCCCCTAAGACAGTCTGATTTCAGTCAAATTCAGTGAAACCCAATTGTCGTGGTTTAGCCCCAGCCAGCAACTAAGCACCACGCAGCCGCTCGCTCACTCCCCCTGCCCCAATGGGATGGGGGAGAGAATCGGAGGAGTAAGAGTGAGAAACACTCCTGGGTTGAGATAAGAACAGCTTAATAATTGAAATAAAGTAAAATAGTAATGATAATAGTAACAATAAAATAATAATAATAATAATATACAAAGCAAGTGACGCACAATGCAATTGCTCACCACCCGCTGACCGATACCCAGACAGTTCCCGAGTAGCGATCGCTGCTCCCCAGCCCACTCCCCCCAGTTTCTATACTGAGCATGACGTCATATGGTATGGAATAGCCCTTTGGTCAGTTTGGATCAACTCTTCTGGCTGTGCCCCCTCCCAGCTTCTTGTGCACCTGGCAGAGCATGGGAAGCTGAAAAGTCCTTGACTAGCATAAGCAGTACTTAGCAACAGCTAAACCATCAGTGTGTTATCAACATTCTTCTCATTCTAAATCCAAAACACAGCACTGTGCCTGCTACTAGGAAGAAAATTAAGTCTATCCCAGCTGAAACCAGGACACCAATAAAATTTCAGTCACTCCCATTTATTTTTTTTTCTAGTAATCCAGCTGTGACCTGCTGAAGACCCCAAGTTGCTCTGAGCTCCTAATCATTTTGTCTGCCATGCTGAGCAGTGCCCATGAGCCTGACAAAGAGCTTATTACCTCTAGATGCCTTGAAAATCTTCAGTGGCTAAAGGCACTGAAACTTCCAGATTGCATGGCTGTAGGACAACCTATTCCATAGGCTTGCCTGAAACAAAGGTTTTGGCTTGTTGCTGATACCTCCAAAAAATCGTGGAGTTAAGATGGGAAGAAGGATATTCAAACTGGTAGAAAAATACATCAAACTGATCACAGTAGTCCTGGAAAATTAAATGTTTTTTTTCTATTCACCTCTAGTCCTTGTGATACATCATCACATGCATACGTACAATCAAGAGTTCATACCAGTCAACCAGCATCTGGGTTTAAAGTAAGTAAAAATATTTACCAATATCCTCAAGCCATACAGGAAAAAAAAATTGAATAATAATGGCTTATCAGTATTGTCAGAAATAATTTCCCTGTCTGTATCTTGTGCTGTTACTTTCTTTTCAAGTTTTTTGCTTGCTTTTTTTTATAAATCATTTTCATAGTGAAATAATTTCCTGGTCAAATTTCATCACAACATGTCATGTCAAATCAGGGACACAGATGTTAACCACAAGATACAGTATTTCTGGGATATATATCATCTCCTTTTAAAACTTACATTCAAGACACTAAGCAAAACTCTGGGAACAGTGAAACATTTGGCAAAATAAGAGCTGCTGCTTTTGGAGGAGCCAGAATTTCATCCTGTTTGGTTAGTGGCATACTTTTTAGAATCACAAAATAGACTATGATAAACATAACTTGTTCTGTAAATGTAAAGAGTCTAAAGAACACTTAGCAAATTTTAATGGCAATAAATAGTACATCACATCTTGTTATCCTGAACTCTTTCTCAGCTGCGTCCAAGAATTTCCAAATGCATCAACTAAGCTAATAAATGAAATACAGCTCTGAATTAATGTAAAAGAAGATGATTTGAATTTGCCCTAAAATGTAAACTACACATCATCCACTATATCACAACATAGCACTCTGTTAAAGTCAATTTTCCCTGCTTAAGAATAAGAATCTGGATAAAGCCTGAGCATCATGGAAGTAAGAAAGGAAGTATATCATACTGTCATACTATCTCCTAATCTTGAAAGTCTTTTGACATGTCCTCTTTTTTAAACTTAAATGAGTTTTTTAACCTGAAAATGAGTTTACTTGTCATCTAGTCTAAGCCATCTTGCCCACAGCAGAAAACAACATACATGTAAAGCCTTTTTTCAGGAAGAGAGTCATATCAGCAGGCAGGATTAGAGCTTTTTAGCTAATTTAAGAAATCATAGATATTTTTAAAAGAATAAAAGAGTAACAAATATATAAATATATATATGTATGTATATATATCTTTTCCAGATCCCTGAAAGTGATTCTTCTGACTCAGTACTGAAAGATGGCATGGAGCAGTTCAAGGAACAAGGGACAAAAGCATTTTGCCTAACAATGTGTTATCCAAGATAAGCAGAAAAAGAGCAAAGTAGTGCCTTCCTGAAATATAAAATAAGAGTGTTGAAAACAAGGACTGGCTATTACACAAAGGTTAAAAAGTAGAGTGATAATTATATAAAATTATTTTTCCTTTTTTTTTTTTTTTTTCAGCCTTGCCTGACAACTAGAATGAACTGCAGAAACAGGACTTTTTTTCTTTTAATCTTAATCACAAAACCTAATATGGTATTACAGTATGCTTTGGCTTGCAGTTTTGGAAGACAGGCACACTATTACACACCAGAATTTACACATGGAGTCTAGTAAGCAAGTTTCCAGCTGCTATTCCCCTCTAGCATAGCTTTGCTGGCTACCTTTGAACCAATCACTCAGCCAAGGCAATACATAGCTCACAAGTATCTCTTTCACTTTTTTTTTTTTTTAGTTTCATACAATTCTCTTTTGAAGCTCTTAAAAGTAGCATCTTGCTTAAGATTACACATAAAACCTACAGCAGAAGTCAAAGTAAGGTTGTATGTCCTGAATTGCTCTGAAGATATCAGCCTTATGTTCTTCCAGCCTGATTCTGGTCTAATGTAAGTATGAATAAGCTAGACTAATTTTATTGCCTTTTACCAGGCCTACATTAGTCCTTAATGTGGTTTGCATTCTTCATCAATAAACACTGTTTTAATCACATGAACGACTGTACAGTTATTATTCTTACCTTACAAAGACAAACACTGAAGTCAGTTTAAATGTTCTAATAGAGGATAACCTATCACCTGGGCTGGAAGTTAATGATACCACATTAAAAAATGCAGTTTGTTTTCTTTTTTAAAAAATACCCATATCCCAGGATATGTCTATGTAAGTCCATAAAGTGCATGGTTGCTTTGCATATGCACACATACATACATGAAGAAAACCAAAAAACTTGGCATATATTTAGTACTGTGGCTAGTTTTCATGAAGACAGTAAATCTTTGAAGGCATAGACAAACTAGGCTTCAAAGTATCCCTTCATTAAATTTTACTTCGTTTAAGTTGAACTCATCAAACACACACATACACACAAAAAACAACAAAATAAAATATGTACATTCTGGTACTTAATAACCATCACTTTAAATAACTGCTTTTCCCCATGCTTGGTCAAGGATATAGACAGAACTGAAAGCCCAGGCTGCACAAATAGGTTATTGCTCATATTACAGATTTACTCAGTACCAAAATTGATCTGTTTCGGTCCAAAACACCAGGTTTTGAAGCAAGACTTTCATACAACCTAGAAAGTAGCATTCATAAAACACACAAAGGTGTAACAGCAAGGAAATACAATTAGTTCTACTTTTCACACAACCCATAATATTTGTTCCTGTTTAGAGATACCTCTCCTGCTAAAGTTAGACCTGAACCTGAACATATAGAAAGTTAAATGATAAAATTAATTTCTGTTGTAACTAAGTAAAAGTCACTACCAAATTAATTTAATGTATTTTTTCTATTTAACCAGACACATTTGGAGCTGTCACTGACATTTACAAAACATTCAGTGAACTAAAGCTTACCAGTCAAACTTCTAACTCCAAGATGAGGAGGAAACTGCATACTCTATATGTTAGGGCTATGCTAGTCCTAATTCTAGCAGTCTACAATATTAAATTAATGATGTATTTTTCTTCACCAGCCTACTTAAGGTGTTACGCTTTCAACTTTTAGTTACAGTGGTATCTTAACATGTTAGCTCGATGTCAGAGAAAGTAAGACCCAATAAATTGTATGTGGAAAGAACAAGAAAAGTCTCTTAAGGCCATACATCTTCTTAGTAAATGTCATGATACAACTAAGAAAAAACAATGTCTCAGTTCTCAACAGCAATGACAGAAAATATAATATAGTATTTAAAAAAAAAAAAGCACCCTTTGTTGCTACGACTAGATAAATTCTGCATTCCTTGACACCCATGACACATTTTGGTCACCTGGGCTATGCATATTAGGAAAGTAACATTTCATTAACTTTATCTGTAGTAATAATACATGACAAGACCACAGTCTTGGAACCATGTCCTGAAATAAATATTTTTCCCTCAAGTTTTATGATGGGAACAATATTTTCATTTTATATCTGAAGGGTGAGGTGAAATGTCCCAAAGGTATACACATTCTGTAGGAGAAGGGAAGTTTCTTTCTCTTTCCTGTATGCATATCCTGTTTTCATCCCCACTACCTTCAAAACAGAAGAGCGAAGTATTGCCTGAGATGTTCCATAAGAAGAACAAACAAGTTAGTGAGTTTTGCCCATTTTAGAAGCTTCACGAAATAGGGACTAATTACAACTGCTCTGAAGACTTACGTCTTCCAGAACTTAAAAGGTATCTGGAGATTCTGAATATTAAAAATTTTAAGTACTTTTAATCATATACTTAAAAATAGTAAAATGAAAAGACAGAGGCTGACTAGATGTGTTCCTCAATGCAGGAAAGTTCAGAGCAGCTGTAATGTAATGAAAGGCATTTAACTCCTACTAGATGAGTTTTCTTGAGTACTGATGATTTTTCTCTCATTCTCAATTGAAGATAATTCACTGTATCAATAATCCTTTGAAGATGAAAAAGAAAATTGAAGTTTGCAATGGAAAACTTTCAAATTAGTATCAGGAAAATATTTTTGCATGTACCACCCCTTATTTCAAAGGAATTTCTCATTTTGACTCAGATTCAAAGCCAGTATACAGCACTGAAACAGAAAAACAGCATGGAGAAACCAAGAAGGCCAGCTTTAGTCCCTTTCTACTATAAGTCAATAAAATAAACCTTGCATACACTTTCCAGTCATTCTTCCCCCAGGCTTTACTGTAGTCTAGGCTCTGTATAGTTATCTTCTGTACCCAATATCAAAAGAAATCACAAGTTTCACATATTTTGCAGTTTAATCCCTATTTTACTATTCTTACACACATAATTGTATATATATCAACTTCTGAATTCAATGAACTTTCTTACGGAGTATTGTTTTTCTAAACCTATTTTGAGTCAAATGGTCAGGAGTCAAGCAAGGTTATTCCCAACAAATCACATGGCCACTGATTCTGAACAAAACCCCACTTCAGTGAAAACTATTACAGATATGTACAAGACAGAAAGAAAGAGAACACACATCAGATGGAAATTTCCATCTTTTAGGGGAATGATGGGTCTGTAACCTTCAAGTGGAACATTTCTCTATTTTTGTTGAAGAAAGGCACAGTGTAATAGTCAGGACCAAATATGGTGATTGCTCTAGAAATAGAATACAGAGAATAAGATGGTTTAAAGTCAGAATATATTCATGTTGCTAACTGAAATAAGAGAAATTGTCAACTTCTAATGCCCTTGCTGATATTGAATTTTTTATTCAATTTTTTAAATATATACTTTAAGTATTAGTCAAAAAAATAAAAAAGTGTGGACAGTTTTTCTAGTTGAACATGGTAGACTAAAATCAGCCATGTCTTAAAAGCTATTTTCAGCAGCTTTTGATACAGTTATATATTTAATGAGTATTTTGACTCATTAAATTTCAGAACAGGGATGTTATTTTTCTATGTGTTTTAGAAAACACAGCATCATAAACTTTTTAATAAAAGCCTTTGATACTAATTTTCTATAATTCACATTGACATTAACGTTCACTCTTCAGGAAGGCTACAGAAAGGTAACAAACAGAGCATGAGACATATTTCACCTGTTTAAAAATAAAACTTTTTTTGGCTTTATTCGACATTAGAAAGCTAGTACTGGCATTAATGCAGAGTACTTTTTGCAGATTGCTTAGCACTCATGTGCCATAAAAATAAGTTTACTGGCTCATCCATCATGCTATGTTATAACTGAAGAAATTGTTGTATTTGCATGGATAATATAGCTCAGTGAATTTGTCACCTCACTTGAACTTGTCACCTCATATCTATGTCTAAGGAGTCTGATGAAAATGGAGGTTGCAAAGGGATCAAAGAGTTAACACTGGTAACAGAGTTCATTACTCAGTTGAATTCCTACTGATACGTGTGGAAGTCCCCTTTGTTTCACACCATTGTTCCTGACCAGGACCTTTGCTGGACAGAATACTTGGTAGTTCTCTATCACCAGTAGCCACAGGTGCACTTGCTCTCTAATGTGCATACTTAAATGTAACTCCAGACAAAATTCATATATTGAGAAATGAACAAAGGAGAAAGGCATTTTTTCATCTACTTTTATATTTAGAATCCCAGTTGGTACAAGTCAAAGAATAATCTCAGGACCAACTCGTTTAAATAATATTATCTGATAAATTTTGGAGGCCTAAAAGCTGGAGGCACAAACCATGAAGCAGCAGCTGAAGCAAGCAAGAAAATAAAGTATCTTCTTGGCAATACTGAAAAAACCCACTGTAATAAGACACACTTGAGCAGGGAAAGAGTTTACTTTCTCAATACTCTTAAACATCTTCTGATCCAAAAGTGGTTCACTGAGATGCCACCACTTTCAGCTAGAAAAGCAGAGGTGATGGGGGTGAGATATGCCAGCAAAATCAGCAGCAGTTCAGGTAGCCTAAAGGCATCTGGCTTCCTTCACACTTGTGTGTGAAGAACAATGCATGAGCAATGGCCTGAAAGGAAGAACGCAACCCTTCACCTATTTAAAATAAAGCTGTTATAGATAATTGATCCATTAAAACAGATTTTCAGCATTCACGGCCTTTTTCCATTCAGTTTGCAATAAATCCTGTGCTATTTTTTGTTGAAGAGATCTGATCTGAGCTTAAACCAATGAAGACATCAGAAACTGTCTTTCACCTCAGTCATTTCTAACCATATGATTCTGCAGTTGACAGAACAGTAAATGTAACTAAATCTACTATTTTCTTCATGAAGATCAAGATTAATTATGTAAAAAGATATTGAAAAAGATTTAAGAAATCAGCTATATTTCTACAGAAGTTTAGCATGGGATAAACTAAAGCTAATATTTTCTCCAAAAATTTGTAAGTAAATCAAATCAGACCAGAATCCAAAATAAAATTAAGATCTGTTTAAGTAGTAGAAAACATTAGTTGCAAGGATAGGTTAGAATGGAAAAGAGCATTAGGCTGAAGAGGGGAATGCAGAGTACCTCAAAAGGCTTTAAATATGTTAACTAATTTCATTTTTATGATAGCATCTGAACTATCACTTTCAGACTTCCATAACAAAAGAAATTTCAGATAACATAAAATGGCAAACAACACATGTACCAAAAAGGTCAAAGGGAAATCAAACTTGCTTCATTTTACAATGTCAGTTCATTGGTACAAAAGTCCCTGAAGTTGCATGACATAAGGAAGCTGTAGGGGGGACACCTGCAAAAATTCCAGAAATAGAAAATTTTAATCCAATACAGAAAGACTTTGGTAGGACCTGCTGGCTTCACCAAATCATTTTTAAAACAGGCCAAAGTACAGTATGAATGCCTTCACTGTGACAGTTACATTCCCATTGGACTTATCTGCTGAAATCAGCTAAGTTGGAATCAGTGGAAAAGGACCTGGGGGTGTTGTTCAACAGCTGGCTGAACATGAGCCAGCAGTGTGCCCAGCTGGCCATGAAGGCCAACAGCATCCTGGCTTGGATCAGGAATAGTGTGGCCAGCAGGAGCAGGGAGGTGATTGTCCCCCTCTACTCAGCGCTGGTGAGGCTGCACCTGGAATACTGTGTCCAGTTTTGGGCCCCTCACTACAAGAAAGACACTGAGGTGGTGGCATGTGTCTAAAGAAGGGCAGTGAAGCTGGTAAAGGGTCTAGAGAGCAGGCCTGATGAGGAGCAGCTGAGGGAACTGGGACTGTATAGCCTGGAGAAAAAAAAGCTGAAGGGAGACCTTATCCCTCTCTACAACTACCTGAGAGGAGCCTGTAGTGAGGTGGGTGTCAGTCTCTTTTCCCAAGGAACAAATGATAGAACAAGGTGAAATGGGCTCAGGCTGCACCAGGGGAGGTTTAGATTAGATATTAGGAAAAATTTCATCACTGTAAAGGTTATCAAGCACTGGAACAGGCTGCCCAGGGAAGTTGTCAAGTCCCCATCCCTGGAGGTATTTAAAAGATGTGTAGATGTGGTGCTTAGGGACATGGTTTAGTGGTGGACTTGGCAGTGTTAGGTTAATGGTTGGACTCAATGATCTTAAAGGTCTTTTCCATCCTAAATGATTCATGATTCTATGATTCTAATCCACAGTCTTTTGAGGATTCAACAAAATTGAAGCTAACAGCAAAAGACCACAAAATTTGACTACATATCCTCCATCCTCTTTGCCTGCATCAGTGACAAGTAACATCAGGTCCTTAAGACCTTATGACGTATTCTTTTTCCAGAATAGAAAAAAGAGTTAGACAACAAAATACCACCAAGATTTTCTACAGATAGGCATGTCTCACCCGTGCTAAAATGACTTAATTTCTGGCACTGTCTTGTTTCCTTTGCAATTCAGTAACTTGGGGAGGAACCACACCTGGTACAGATCCTGCTCTTTGCAGAGTATCACTGAATTGAGCCCTTGGGACATTTTCACAGTGCAATTTCTAGCCGAGGTGCTGGTAACGGGTGGGAGAACGGACAGTGTGGAGTAAACCCAGCTTGCTTACCAGCTCACCTGTTGCGGAGTAGCTACAGACAGGGTAAGTAATACAAGACTTCCCCTCCTCCTTGTGTTAGCTTTTCACAGGGGAAGAATGATTGCTGCTGCTGCTACAACTTTATAACCCTTCCAATTGCTGTTATTATTTCTATGGAAGAAAATGACAAAACATTAGTTATTCTAGATAGAAAGGGGATACACACCTTAAAGGTCAAGGGAAGTCTCACTTTTATCACTGCACAAGAAAATAACTTTTCCTTTTACCAGTTCAACTATCAGATTGAGAGAGGGGAAAAAAAATAATCAGCTTTGATTTACCTGTTCCAAACATTTTTCTTTTAAACAAAACATAGTAACTTTGTGGGGGTTTTTTGTCTGGTGGGGTTTTTTTTGGTTTGGTTTTTTTTTCATTTAGACATTTCAGTTTGGAGAAAACACCACAGCGAGCAAGGTGGTACTTTGGCATCAACGGGGGAGACAGACTATACTGCTCTTTATCCAGTAACTTGGGGCTTCTGGTGTTCACGTAACTGTAGACGCTCAGATTCAGTTACCTCCACTTTCAGAGGAAATATGATTCCACATCTTTCACGTTCCTGGGGGATCCCCAAACCATAAAGCTACAGGAGATTTCAGCATAAGCCTGGTGTAAGCCATTACCCTGTTCAGCCTAAGTATTGAATACAACAGTAACTGCAGCAGAAGCTCCTTGCCAGACCTTCTCATCTCCTAGGAACATGTACAATGCTATGGGAAATAAAGCTCACTTCATCTAGCAAAATTACTTTTTTAGTTTAGTAATTGCCAAAATAAAATAATACAAGTTTATTATTACTAATGGCAGACATCAGTAGAAATTCTCGAGATGTCACTTTAATCCATTTTGAAAAACAGTTGGTTGACTGGTTGGCTTCCCTGAATAACTTCTTAACACAGGGCAAAATATAGTAATCATAGTATGTGATGTGTTCCAGCTGTATGTTGTCATGCTCACATTTTCTTGGGCACAGTGAATACTTAACTAAGTATTTTACATCAAGTAAAGCCGTCTCTATAGAGAAACAGAGATTCCCATCCACTATAGTTCCCAAAATCAAAACCTTTTAAACAAGGGAAAAGAATAAAATGTGCCCAGAGGTAAGCAATAACCATGGACAACTTGGGAAAGTGCTTCGGTATTGCTCTGTCAATGGTGCAAAACCCAAATGGCTTATTCAGCATAAAAACTGTAAACTCTCAGTCAGTTGAAACTTACATTTTTCAGCAGAGAAATTACTTGTCAAAGTAAATTTTATTCATTCCTATCCACATTTCTTTAGTCTAATGTTGACTGCCAGAATACTCAGAGAATTGTAGTTAGAAAACAAATTAAGTGTAAAAGGCAGTAAGTATTGCATTAGTATTCCTTTGAACTAGTAGACACTACAGTGATTGCTAACCAATATAAGACACATTTGGTACAATATCCAGCAGTATACATTTAAGCAAATTATTGTTTCATGAAAAAATCTAAATTCCCCATCCTAAGAGTTAGAGCCTGACAAAATTGAAGAGATACTTAAAAATCCAGGGTAATATAAATTAAAAAACCCTCAAAGGATGTTTTGATTAAACTTTAATTTTCAAATTTGACCTGATGTGTTGGTCAAGATTAAAAAAAAAAAAAAAAAACCAACTTAACATAAAGTATTTCTCTGTAGGTAGAAAACATTCACGTTACTGATTATAGCATTGTAGCAATACATTAAAACATATGCTATGCTAATTTGAGACTACTCTTCTGTTTTAAGTCTGATCTTGACCAATATAATAATGTGTTTATATAATTAATACAAACATGGAGTTTAAAAAGTAAAAAGTCAACCAGAAGACTTCATTACTTTGTCAAAACTTCAAACTGTATCTCAAATTTTGCATGATTTAGGAAAATAAAAAAACCCAGTAATTCCCATGCATACAGTCATCCCATCAAGCACTCATATTTATTAGTTTATTTTCTGGTCCTACCTATCACACTGATCTGGTGATAAGGAACATATAACCAAATACAATAAAAGAAAAAGTGTGGAATAGCAATTATTAAAGCTTATCAGGAACACTGGATAGTTTGAGCCTCATATCAGCTTCTCCTTACCCCATCCCCTATGCCCCAGCAACATTTTCTCCCCCAGGCTGCCTTCTAAAGAAGAAGAGAGTAATAGATAACTGCTATGAGTTTTCTCCTATTACACTGTTAGGAAAAGCTCCTTCTGGAATACTCAGCATGTCGTAATATGCACAGTAGGGAGTTCCTCCAGCATGCCAGCAATTTTCAGTATCAATCAAAATACATAAAGCAGCATGCAGAAATGCTGGAATTTCTTTCATTTCAGGTACTCCTGGAATGCAAAAGCAGTGTAGTGCCTTTGCTGCTCACCTCCATTATCATTTTCATTGCACAGAAAAGCCAGTGGTGCACTCATGTGCAATATGACCTTCCACGCTCATTAGAAGCTTTTCTCTAAACTCATAATTCAGAAGTGCTTTTCTTCATGCAATGTTACTTTCATAGCAAATGTCAGCTTTCTGTTCCTAGCCAGCTCTATAAAATATCCTTCATCTGATTTTATTTTTTTTTTATATATATATAAAAAAACATATATATATATGAATGTGTACATACATACAATTTTTTTTCCAAACAGGACTTTTGCTGCCTTGGGTGACCTGAGAGCACGTTTAGATACATGCTGCCTGCAGGTGATGTTTAAAATTGGGGCATATTTCTAAGATGAAATCAGCATGGAAGGTTATAGGGTTATTTATTTTTCCTTTCTGTCGTCTTATTTTTTCCTCATAGTAATCATGTCAATAATCACAGAAACTGTTACCACAGTTTTAAGCTGATACAGTTCAAAGATGAAATGTGCCCATTATCTGGTGTGTGCCCATAAAAAAATGCCCAGTTAACCTACCAGAAAGTGTGAACTCCAGCAAAATATGACACTGATTATTGCATCCAGATATACTCTGAAACTACTTAAAGGTTTCAAGGTTGGTTGGTTGGGTTTTTTTCTTTCTTTTAAAACAACCTGTAGAACTCTATGATTGCTATCATTAAAATCTTATATTTGGATTTCAGTATCATTTACTCCTATCTCAATTTTCTGCTATTTACTTCTTCCATCCTTAGAAAAGGGTTTATGTATTGATCTTATATCACTATAAAACTCTAATTTTGCTGAAATCCTGCAGACAGTATTTTATTTCATATATAAGAACTACCGGTTTCTACTGATAGTAGCCAAAACCTACTTTCCAACCAAATCAAAAGGGTATCCATCTGAGTAGAACAGACTTTTTTCAATGAAAATAGAGTTATCAGTAAGAGGAGGGAAAAACTAAAAAAAACACTATTAGTGATGCCACAGAATCACATGTACTCAGGAATTCCTTCCTTTTGCCATTCTCACTTGCCGTGTCCCTCTCCCTACCAAAGGTGATACTGCTTCTAAAACACACATTAGATATTTAAAATTTTAATTTCAAGTTCATCCTAAAAACTGTATGTGAATCATTTGTGGATATATAGCTTTAGTGCAAAATGAAAAAATATTCTTTGTATTTCCCTCTGAGTGCTATTTTTTGCTCAATTTCTGCATCCACATTGTATCTCCTATTCAGATATGGTCTCTGAAAATTAAAATAGGGATCAAGCATGATAATGCAGACACAGAAGGAAAATTTCATTAAAGCCTTTTTTAAATAAATCTCTCCATTAATCACGGGATTTGGACCATCACTGTTAGTCATTGACTCAAATGCAGCTCAGAAGTTAATTTCAATCATTACAAGCTTTCATTTTGTGATCCAGACACAAAAACGTTGCTGCTCTCAGTCCAGCATCTAGTGGACAGGTGTCCATATCATAAAAGCTACTATTATAGATGAAACCAATTATTGATGTACTCAGAAGTGTTTATGCCCATTGATGAGGCACAGTAGGAAGCATTCTCAAGTGAGGCTTGTGCTGTACTCAGCTGATTAATTTTAATAACAGCTCCTCATAGCACCAACTGGAAAAAGCAGAGAGGGGAAGAGGGAGAAGAAGAAAAAGACAACTTCAGATTCAAGAGCTTATCAATGTAGGAGTTTTCATAAATTCTTGAACTTAAAAAAATAATCCACAGCCACCTTGACTATTGAAAACCTATTACATTTTCTTATAGCTTGAGGATATAAAGACAAGAACAGCACAATAAATGGACTTTGACCTCCATATTTTCGAGTAGGGAAAGTACTCTAGTTCAAAAGAAAAAAGAGCAAGAACATTCAAGAGCTTGTGCCAGGTGGATAGAGGCAGGTTGGTGTTCCCAACCCTCATCCTCCCCCTGCAACACCACGCACTCTTTAGCGCTAAACTTTTTGCAGTCAGGACCTGACAAAAGGCAAATGCAGATAGGTAAAGACGATAGAGCTAGTGATTTGATAAACATCAAATAATAGTTAAAAAAAAAAAAAAAAGAAAAAAACCCTGAGTCTATTACAAGACAAATCCTTGAACACTACTTCATTCAAAGAGAAAATAATGCACTGTTCAAGATATAACAGCTGCTGTTGACCTCCCTTCTCTTCCATAACATAGTTATTGCTGTATGGGTGGAGCAAAAAAACACATCAGCATTCTGGGGAGGTTATGCTAATTATCCAGAAAGCACATCCTTCAAAGATTAATTTATAAAATTCTAAATGAGCTACTAGAGTGAAGACATTTGGAAAAATTTCCAAGATCATACAAAGAATAACATTTTAAAGAGAAAAAATCCTAACATCCGAAAAAGGCAAGTTAAATGTTTAATCCAGAACTTGATGATTCATCAATTACAGTAAGCTTTGGATAAAATCGGGATTTTTTTTTTTTCCCCTCCCATCTACACTTCTTCATTGCAAAAAGCATGGGAAGATAGAAAAAGTCTGTGTTATGGACACATTTAACTAGCTAGTCCTGCAAACTTGCCTTATTCAGTTACTAATTTGTTGTAAGCATTATCTTCATTATGAGTGTAAAACCTTACCTGAGTGAAGCTCTTGCCCTCTATTTTTTCATCCTCAATAGCAGAATTAAAAACAACTGTGAGCTCCAGTAACATAGGACTGTGCAGGAACAGCACGCAATGGAAAATCCCTGCTGAAAGCAAACCAGGATCTCTTTCAGACCTCTTGGATGTTTTCCTTCCAGAGCGGAATCAGGCAGGAACCAAGACACTCCAAAGTTTTTGAAATAGAGGGCTGCATCACAGAATTGCTAATACAGTAATGGTCAGGACATGTGGGCCAGAGGCAGAGGTCTGGCAGGAGTAAAAGCAAGTGGTTGAATTTGGCAAATTCGAATAGAAAACCCGCAGAAGTTAGACTGCATCTTGCTAAGAGCTTGACCCTCCAATTCACACACTATTAAGCCTGTTCTAAAATTTAAAATGTACACCATGTTTTACGGTAAAAAAAATTGGAACTGCTACTCATGGAAATTAGATGATTTCTATTCCTTATTGTACCATAACTACTTTTTCTTTTTGCTTTTCTGTTAATAACTTTTCCTTGCCTAATTCACTGATGTGTATAAAAATTGCCTTTTTTTCTTATTGTTCCCCTCTGTTCCTCTACAGAGATATCAACTTAAAACCCCTCACTATTGTTGGCATTTTTTGTCTCAAGTTTTCAATTCTTTCTTATTCACAAAGGACGCGGGTATGACTTTCTTTGGCTCTATGTCATTTCAGTCTTCCTTTTGTGCAACAACAGAAAAACTCTAGTGAAGTAAAGACGTCATCATTTTCAATACCTGCACCGGACTTTCTCATTTGTCAGTCTTAAATCTCCCAGGTCACCTCTTCTCCTCTTTCTTTCTTTTTTTTTTTTTTTAAAAAACCTAATTCCATTTTGCTTCATTAGTTATAGTTGTCTAGAATTCTTTACTAACTACATTCTATATGCATCATCTTTACACATTTAAGCATTGGATAACAAATATTGTTTTAGGTTCAGAGACAAGAATTTGTTTTGAATTTTAAAAAGCTATTAATTTTCTACTTTCAAATGAAAGCACATTCATTTCTTCAGAAAGGTTATTCCTCTTTCCTGATAAAGGTAAGGAGTCACCATTAGCAAAACCACAAAACTTCATGTTGAATAGAAGTCTGATTTGTTTCATCACTGAGTCTCACTATTCATATTTTATGATGCATGCTTTTGACTTCTCGGCTGTATTTAATTCCTTCTCATTAATGGCACACGCTTGTATCTTATGCCTCCTTGCAAAGATCAATTATTGATCTGCATTAATGTAGCTGATGTATATCTCCCCCACTATTAGCCATGTGTTTTCAAGCATGTAATTTAGCTGAATTCTTTCCTCCTATTACAGTTCCTCTGTCATCCATTTCTGACAAGCACTGCACTTGCTTTTATTCCCTATTTTTTGTGCTTCATTTTATCAAGAAAAATTACTCTGTGCTCATTTTATGTTAGTCATTGCTATTAACTGCAGTAAAAGGAATGTAATCACCATAGGTTTTTCTTGTTTTGTTTTGAAAAAATGCAAATTATTGCTCAAGAAACATTAAATACAGAAGTAACAAGATAGTATGCTGGCACTGGTCAGATCCAAACATAGTACTAACTTGTAATTTTACACTAAGTTTCTACAGTTCTACACTTCATGTGTAATGTCTGGTTAGCAAAGTATCCCTCACATCATCCTCATGAAAAGCGAGCTGTACCGTTTCTAACAGAATCAACTGCTCTACTCCAAGGGTCTGTATATTTTATACCAATATCCAGGTACCTTCTAAATCACACTGGAACTGAACAAACCTTTAACTTGGCCAAGATATCCTAAAGACACAAACAGAAAAGAAACTTTCTTTCCTCCTGAAAGGAATTACAACCCTCACTGATGGATGTTTTTACATATGGCCATTCGGCCATGACCAAAGCAAAGACCAATGGTAGAACATACTGACAGTAGTTTGTTCTTGTCCTCCATTTATCACTCAGAAGGTTGATTAGATGCCATAAAAGATTTTCAGCACATTATTGCAGCTGAACAAATGTCACCATATTGTTTCATCCTAGATTGTCTGACCAACACCCATGATTCTGTAACTGATGCAAGGGAATAATCTTTTTCCCAGAACAAGCAAGACTAAAACCGCTTTGTGAGCAGCAGCAGGTTTTCACCATCGCCCATGACATGGAACTCACCACTGTGTCAGGAAACAGCAGTAGTGAGGGATAAATATACCAGTCACATACTCTTCCTAATCAAATTCTGTCACCAAAATAAGCCTCTCCACCACCTTATGGGCTATGAGAAGTTACGTAAGCCAAGTAGTGTCGTACTGTGACCTAGTAGCCCACTGAACATTTTTGAGCTGCCTTTTGTGTATCTTTGTAGTTGTTCAGACATTTTAGACAAAGATAGACATCACTTACAGTTGATAGTTTCTTCTCTTGAACTAGCTCAACCTTAAGCATTGCATAGAATATAAACCACCTTCATATAATTTCAGTATCTGACGAATCAGACAATAATCCCAAGACAGACAGCTAGTCACAAAACAAGAAAATGAAAAATTTACCATGCCTCTTAGTAATCTGTTTCAAAGGTTGCTTGCCCTTACTGTCAGCAGTTTTCACCGTCTTCCTAGTTTGTACTTCACTGACTTAAGCTTCCAGCTGTTGGATCTTGTTATGTCTTTGCTTGGCATACGAAAGAGAGCACTATTATCAAGTAATAGCATCACCCCCTAGGTAGTCAATTCCTCCTTTGCAAGCAGTAATTCAGTACAATTTTTATACATAGATTAACAACTCTGTGAGAAAGGCAGGCAGGAATACACTCAGTACACTCAAGTTTTGTCATTCCTTTTCACAATAATACTGAATTAATAGCTATGTTATTATTTAGATTATTAGTCCATATATTTCAATCTATTCATATCCCACAGCTAAGCAGCATGTAAAAACACCAGGTGGCAAAAATCTGTATTTTTTCCAATTAAAATACATAAACATGCACAAAAGCTGTAAGAATACTGAAGTACAGAGCACCACTTTCAATGGCTCACTGATTAGCCAAATAATTCTCAGGTAATTTGTTATCTCTCTAGGAATCCTCATTTTATACTTTCCAGTGAGCAAAGCTCAATTTTTGCATTACTGTTTTCCTGAATTAAGTCTACGTGACTCTTCTATTCAGAAAGTCTCCTTTTAGCAATCAGCATAGGAAGGTAATCAGAGACCATTTACACAGTGAGGCAAGTTAAAATTCATTAGTACTTGTTGCTCTGTACCAAACTTTGGTGTTTATTCTAAATCACGTTTCAGTTTAACAAAATGAATGAGTAGTACATGCACATACTGCACCAGACATTTAAAATTAAAATTGAGTTACCAGTTGTAATGATCACATTTTTGGAATATATTTACTTAATTTTCTTTCAGAAGGACATAATATTAGGGGTTGCCAAATCCAGTGGGCTCCAGAACCGAGGAGGATTCCTCTTACCGCAGCTGGGTTGATGCAAGGCTGCAGTGGTTCCAAGTCCCCACATGGAGGCAGTAGCAAGGCTGCCCTTGTGTTCATAGGCAGCCAGCCACACACTGTAAGTATATACATATACACAGGTATTTATATACACACACGGCCAGCCACACAGATCAGCATAGACAGAATAGTGCCTTTACCAGTATCCATAAAAGGCACAAGGCTCTCACAAGCAGTAATAGTACAGATAGCCTGGTCCTTCCCCCTGGCTGATCAGAAGCAAGTCCGCCACCGGAACAGACAGACACAGACATATGTTGCCTGCCTCTCCATTACCTAGTTGTGGACATTTGGTCTGCTCACTAGCTGGCTCCCAGACCTCAGGGCTCCTCCAGCAGCTGACACCTTGAGTCCCTGAGGTTTGTGCTCACTGCTGTTGCTGGTACTCAGACCTCTTACCCTACTTGAGGACTAGTCTTACCTGCAGTTTGCTGGCATTCACCCACACATGGAACAGAGATTACACCACCAGCATGGATGATGGTTAGAAACAGCATTTAAGAAGAACATAGGATAGACTGAGGTAGTCAAGCTCAGTTAGACAAACGTATTAACTAGCAACCTGTATGCACTCAACCAGCCTCTTTTACCCTACTCATCTCTATATTTATCTCTTTATTTTCCCCACACTTGTTCAAGAGGGACCTACTGGTCCACCTTGATCCCACCCCACCTTAGGTCCCATAGTAAAGTTTCACTCCCCACCACAATCCCCTTAAAACATAACACGTTTTACACAATCCCCAAATTCTCTTCCCTTTTTAAGTTCTATGTCCCTGAGAGGCAAAAACCTTTTGCTTTTCATAGACTTTCAGGGATTTTCTCCTTGACTCATCTCTGTGCATTTCACATCAACTACAGTGGTCTAAATCATTTGCCTTTGATAGTTTTAGAGGAGCACATTCAGTGTGCTCCTTTCAGTTTTCATTGATTATACTAGTGTATGCCAGCCTGCCATTGTTCCTCTGATCCTTACTGGGTCTTTGCGCTTATTGTGATTAGCCTTTAACCAGATTACCTAACAAAACATGTATCTTGATACTAGCTAATACAGAATCACGTTATGCAATTAGATGCAACCATGTGATCACCATGACTGCATTTCAGTGGTAGCATATAATGGTATTGCTAGCTCTACAACAAATCACGTTTTCTGTCCAGAAAAATACCCATTTGACCAGTGTAAACAGGCTTGATACATTTTTGAAAAATACAATAGTTTATTATTTGATTTGGGAAGGAAAACCCCCAAAATATTTGGGATTGAGTTGCAACAGATTCAATTCCAGATGCCTACAAAAAAGCCTAATCACAGGAACAAGCTTCGTCTACAGTGGAACAGTGGGAGTTGTCAGGAGAAATCTGTCATTCATGCTGGATCCAACAGCCCAAGAGAGGTGAGGCTGTTACTGCTCTATGTCCCAAGGTTCAGCCAGTAGCGAGGCTGAAGATACATTCCCAGCAGGCACGCAGACAGAAACACACACAATACATTCACACACAGAGCTGGCCACAGATCACAGAAACACAGAACATTTATACAGACAGACAGCACCAGTGCCCTCATCCTGCTCCCCTCTGGCTGGACAGGATGGAGGTCTACTAGTGAGGAAAAAAAAAAAAAGTATATATATACACATTTAGAAGGTGGATCCCTCCAGCAGCTGGGCTCAGACACACAGTGTGCCCAGTGGCTGGCCTCTGGATTCCAGGCTCCCCAGTTGCTAGCACCTGGACAAAAGAGACCCAGAAGCTGCAGCCGTACTCCAGTTGCTAGGACAGACCATCACACACACACAGAGCTGGCCAGGACTCTCCAGGTCCCAGTAGCCACCCTCCACTGTGCTCTCTTGCCCCAAGAGACACCCAGGTGCTCTCACACCCAGAGTCAGCCCTAGAGACCCGCTCACCATCTTACTCCCAGGCCACTTCTACTCGCCAGTTTGTCTGGCTTGATCTTCAGTAGTGCTCACACACATGCTCGCAGACCCACACTTGTTCTAGTTGCTAGCACCACAGACACATGGGCTCTCCACCCTGTGGGGTCTGACCCCAGTTGCTGCATGCAGACCCCCCTGCACACACAGAAGAGCGTGCCCCCACCCAGGGAAGATTTCGAAAGGAGTTTAACAAGTAGCAGAGGCTGTGGTGAACATGTGGAGGCAAGGCCAGGCAAGAGTATTGATCAAACTATTTGCATGCGCTGGCCCCTTTTAATCCCTTTTCCCTCCCTGTTTTCCCACTCCTGTTCTTCCCAAAAATCACCTAAACCCCTCCCTTTTCCTATCATTGATTCCTGCCCTAAACACCCTATAAATCCTGTGTGATCCCAAACTGCTTTTCCCCTGCATCTCACAATGTGTCCCACCCCTAGGCAGCAACTCCTCTTAGTATGAAAGTTGATTTGTAGAGCTGCTCCCGATAACTCATCATGATGGATTTCATGCCTGGTCACTGGGGCTGATGGGTCAGCTGGGACAGCCCTGAGAGGGGCCAGGACAAGGTGGTGGTTCTTCAGGAGTCCTCAGTTTGGCTTCCCACCTGTTTTGTGCATTCCTGTGCTCTCCTGGGCCTGTGCAGATGGGACCTGGATGGGCTGGTGGCCCCTCTGATGGCCTGGGAGTAGCCCAGAAGGGTATTACTTGGACTCCCCCTCCTGCCATTGTCTTTCTGAGCTCCTTTGTGGGTGTGCAGATGCACTTTATCACATAACTAAACAGTGGCATGACACAAATAAAATGACTCAAGATGAAAGGTATGGAGCAGCTTCAGACAACTAAGCAATGAGGCAGGTGAGAAATGAGAACATGGGGAGAACAGCAGGAAGAAGTTTAAAAAAAATCAGAACTGTATACAAAAGTGTTATTATAAAGATCAGTTGGAAGAACAGAAAGTCCTGGAAGTTATCCCAAGGAGTATTTAGAAAGACGAGGAATGCTGCAATACTAACCATGGATACACAAGATCATTACGCATTTCCTGCTGAGATCTTGTAGATACCAACAGGAACAGATTAGCACTGAAGGTTTTGTTTCCCTTGCTGCTCCTGTGCTCCCCCACACCTGCTGCTCAGAGCCTACTCTGCAGTGACCAGCACAGAGCCAACAGGACACAAACCTGCCACACTCACACTTGGACTATCCATCACCAAGACAATTCCTTATAGTGGCACCACTGAATTTCACGACTGCTGTACATGACCACCTGCAATGGCAAGCCTCCTCCTAAATAATATCGTCCCAATGTTTGGCTAGTGCTGTTATGATAACAGTACAGGCAGCCCTCCTTTCCCCAGTGTGACATGCATGAGGTACTTATTTAGGTATGTAGAAAAACATCTGCATCAACTGGCTACTTAAGCTTATAAACTTTTGATTTTTCCAGTGACCCATCACAAAGTGCACTAAGAAAATAAGGTTACTGATTCAACTGATAACCAAGTACAATAACATGAATCCAACCACAGACTAAGATCCCACTGCTGAAACAGACACTGTAAAGACTGATCAAGCAAATAATTTGCCAAACACCTGACTGTGCTGAGACTAACCTGAACATGACATTTATAGGAAAATGAAGCAAAAGATGTTTTCCAGAATCTTCACATCGCGAAGCTTGCTTTACATGACGACCAGAGATGTCAGATAAACATATAAAGAAACCTCATCATCTATTCTAAGAGGAAGGATACTTTCTGATGGGTTAATTAATTGGTGGCAACAAGGAACCTTTCATGTAATCACGGAAGCATTGTTAACAGTAATAAATTGCACCTTCCCTGAAGCAACATAAAATCAATGACTTTACAAGAAATTGTTAGAACAATAGTGATGCTTTAAGAAAAAATCTCTTTTGAAATGTATGAAGGTTGTGATGTTAAGGCCATTAAATTTTCATACATTTAATGATTCAGGGATATTTGATGGTATTGAGTTAGACCTATTTTCTTAATAACTAGTGTCTGTATCATTGGATAATAAGGATATAAATGCTTACATACACTTCCTGAAGAAAACATCTGGATTGATTAGGAAACCTGGTCAAGTGGCTAGTAAAAACTCAAAGTTTAATTATTGTTCCACCATACCTGGCATAAGAATTATTCCTCAGGGTAACTGTAAGCAGTACTGCCCACAAAGCTTGCTTTCTTTCAAAGATGATGACAGACTAGGTCCTCCTAGATTGAGATTTTCTTGTTCTCAGCGTGGGGCAAAGCCAGGGTTTGGGGTGTGAACGGCAGAAGATTAATCACGGTCATTCTGCTTTACATCCAAGCCTATGTATCTTATATGCTGTGTAATATATTCCCAAGACATATATATTATATTTGAATATGAGGTATGTAATATGAAGAAGTCTATTTCTATTACTAGAAATGTTATTTGGTGGGGAGGAGGGAGAAGAAAGAATTTAGAACAAATTGTAAACATTCTTCTTGAGGGAAAAAGTCCCCAATAAACTGTAATCACAATCTTCTGGAAGAAAATAGTCATAGTGTTCCTCCAAGCAAGGTTTACTTCAAATTTACTCAATTTTCATATGAATTTCACAGATGTAGAAAAAGATTCCAATAGTAACCACTGTCACAACAAATTTCATCCTGCTTATTGATCTTGTGCTATAATTATGAAACAGCTCTTCTCTGTCATCAGTATGAATCTAGATAACTTCCCCACAGTCACCTGGAAAAGATATCAAAACTGAGCCTCGCTTTAGTATAAATTGACCCAGACTTATACGAGGTAACTATTCTTATTACCCAGGTTACTGAGAAATTCTCTGATTGCTTTGGATGAGACACAAATTTTAACTTCCCCCCCTATTTTTGAAAAATTAAGAAATTCCTTTGAAAATGTAGCCAGGTCACCACCTTTATCCCTGTGCTTCCATCCACTGGGGATAGCAAGTGTCATTAGCTCTGTCCTCCTGGCTATTTCTCCCCATTGGCTTGGAATTAATTCTTAATGTTAATTATGGATAACTAAAGCCTACTACTGAAGATTAAACATACCCATCTTTTTAAAGACTAGGCCAGAGGTCATAACAATTGTCAATAGTTACACAAACATGATTAGTACTAATTTAGCCTTAAGTGCTAAAGCATCTCTTAGCACATAAACTGAAGTAGTTTTTACACATAAATTAACCAGTAGGAGGTTTACCTTTTGGTGTTGCATAACTAGAAAGAGGAAATTCCTGCTGTGGCATTCTCCAGAAAACTTTTCTTTTGGTAGGGAATTATTGGTACAGCAGACAAGGAATTTGCCTTTTATATTTAATCGTGATATGAATTATAACAAACACATATGAATGAGAAACACAGAAATGGAGACCATATGCTATCTAAAACCAAAGCTATATGCCTAGAAAACAACTTACCAAGTTTAAATTGGTAATTAATAGTGCTTTAGGCACTGTCCTGAAAAGAAAAAAAAAAAAAAAAAAAAAAAGGAAGATATCATAATGTGTGTCCACCTTACCATGACCAGGCTAGGATACATTAAAAGGCTATTCTCTGTCATTACTATGATCAATAAAAATACATTTCCTACACTGGCCATTAGGTCAGATTGGAGTTATATAAGGTTCAATTAATTACTGTTACTTTTTGGAAGCTTATATGGCTGGGCAGAGTTTAATCTGTCCCAGAAAATTTCAAATTTGCTTAAGAAGAAATTAATAAGCAAATGTAATCTTGTACTAGAGGCAAAAATATATTTCAACAGAGTAAAAATTTGTGATACCCTTTTCAGAATATCTTTGGCTTGATGAAACAAGTTGACTAACAAATGGTGTGGGATATCATCTTGGGTAAAGTTTTCCCAAAACATTCTTCAGACACTTCTTTTTCTCATTTTTGCAATTTATGTAACTACACTGTGAGACATCTTATTGAAACAACCATTAACCTACCTCACTTCCACATTAAGCTATCTCAGAACTACTTTATCAAAACTCCTGCCATCTGAAAAACTCAACTTGATCAGTGTGTTATAAAATAGATGAAATGTATCTGATCACGCAACCCACACACAGTCCAATTCACAACTTTAACATATTACATAGCTTTATTATTATACTAACCAATTAGCAAATACTTTGTTTTCTGAGGTATATCATAGTACTCCCACAACTATCCCACTGCTATTTTGATTTCAGCCCATTTGATTTTGAGTTTCAGCCCATCTCACCTACACACTGAAATTTCACTCCCCTGTAGCTCTGGGCGTTTAGAACAAAGCAAGCTCATAACTCTCTAAGTGGTCCTGGGTATGCAGAAATTTCCAGTCTCATATGCATCAGCCAAATCCCACTGCAGCACAGCTGTCTATCTACATTGATCAAGCTGGAGACCTGAGTCCTAGAGCTGATAACCAGGCCAAGAAAAGAATTCATTCTCTCACTACTGAGAAGCTTCTTTGTTAATGAAGAGTACAACAGCTGTCATCACAGAGATGTGCATTTATTTTGGGGAGAAGCAAATACATTCAGTGTCCCAGTTCTGGTCTTTCAGTGGTTGCACTGGCATTGTGAACAAAGCACACTGGTGCTATATACCCTAGTCATCCAGGCCCAATGATCCCCTATAGCAAATCAGGCTTCCTTTCACAACCTACTTTGTGTTCCTTCCACTACCTTTCACATGCTCCTCTGTTTTTTTCAAAGCAAACCACAGGCCATAAAATAACAGTGTTAACCCAAGTCTTTATTGGGCAATACAGCCAGCGCATGCACCACTAAACCAGGACTGTAAGCTTCACAGTGAAATGCTCCTGCCTGAAGTATAAAATAGCCATCAAAATGCCAACAGCTGCTTGAAATTCCCCCCTCCCCATATTCAGAAGGTTTAATATTACCATTGTTGCCTTATATTCAAATATATCATACCTCATATTCAAATTGTCAACAATGATGAGCAATAAACTACTAGTGTCCCAAAAGAGTCCGGTGGCAAGTCAAGCATCAGAAGACCCATCAATCACTAGCTTGGCCTGTCCCATTCCTCTGCTGCGGAGGCAGCATGACTTTAGGCTCTTCTCTCAGCCCACCAACCTTCCTGTGAGCCATTCCTCCTCCCCTCCTTTCCCTGTGGCCAGGACAAGTCACTCTCTGCTATTCTTCCCTGTACTGACCGATTCCTCTTTTTCTACACTCCTGATATTCCCAGAGCATTTGCTCTGATTCTCCCCTGGAAATGGCTCCCTCTTCCTACTGACTACATTGGCAACATGACTATCCTTTTCAGCATCATCATTCAACTAACTGCAGATGCAGTTATTTATTGTCTCTGTATACACTCGACTTAAATTTCATTCTGCTGCAAAGACATGATTTTAAGTCAGACTGAAGTTTTTACTGTAGTGTTGTGGTTTAGCCCCAGCCAGCAACTAAGCACCACACAGCCGCTCACTCACTCCCCCTACCCCGATGGGATGGGGGAGAGAATTGGAGGAGTAAGAGTGAAAAAAGCACTCCTGGGTTGAGAGAAGAACAGTTTAATAATTGAAATAAAGTAAAATAGTAATGATAATAATAACAATATAATAATGATAAAAATAATAACAATATGCAAAGCAAGTGATGCACAACGCAATTGCTCACCACCCGCCGACCGATACCCAGACAGTTCCTGAGCAGCGATCATAGAATAGAATCATAGAATCATAGAATCGTTTAGGTTGGAAAAGACCTTTAAGATCATTCAGTCCAACCATTAACCTAACATTACCAAGTCCACACTAAACCAATTAAGGGTAGACTAGACTAAACCATGTCCCAAAGTGCCACGTCTACCCATTTTTTGAACACTTCCAGGGATGGTGACTCCACCACCTCTCTGGGCAGCCTGTTCCAATGCTTGACTACCCTTTCCATGAAGAAACTTTTCCTAATATCCAATCTAAGCCTCCTCTGATGCAGCTTGAAGCCATTTCCTCTCATCCTATTGCTAACTACATGGGAGAAGAGACCAACATACAACCTCCCTTCAGGTAGTTGTTGAGAGCAATAAGGTCTCCCCTCAGCCTCCTCTTCTCCAGGCTAAACGGTCCCAGTTCCCTCAGCTGCTCCTCATAAGGCCTGTGCTCCAGACCCTTCACCAGCTTTGTTGCCCTTCTCTGGACACGCTCCAGCACCTCAATGTCTTTCTTGTATTGAGGGGCCCAAAACTGGACACAGTATTCCAGGTGCGGCCTCACCAGCGCCGAGTACAGGAGCACAATCACCTCCCTGCTCCTGCTGGCCACACTATTCCTGATACAAGCCAGGATGCTGTTGGCCTTCTTGGCCACCAGGGCAAACTGCCAGCTCATGTTCAGCCAGCTGTCTACCAACACCCCCAGGTCCTTTTCGGCCAGGCAGCTTTCCAGCCACTCTTCCCCAAGCCTGTAGCATTGCATGGGGTTGTTGTGACCCAAGTGCAGGACCCGGCACTTGGCCTTGTTAAACCTCATACAGCTGGCCTCAGCCCATCAGTCCAGCCTGTCCAGGTCCCTCTGCAGGGCCATCCTACCCTCCAGCAGATCGACACTCCCACCCAGTTTGGTGTCATCTGCAAACTTACTGAGAGTGCACTCAATCCCCTCATCCAGATCATCGATAAAGATATTAAACAAGGCTGGCCCCAAAACAGAGCCCTGGGGAACACCACTCGTGACCGGCTGCCAACTGGACTTAACACCATTTACCACAACTCTCTGGGCTCGGCCACCCAACCAGTTTTTTACCCAGCAAAGAGTATGCCTGTCCAAGCCATGAGCTGCCAGCTTCCCAAGGAGAATATTATGGGAGACGGTGTCAAAGGCTTTGCTAAAGTCCAGGTAAATTAAATCCACAGACTTTCCATTATCTACCAGGCGGGTCACCAGGTCATGAAAGGAGTTCAGGTTGGTCAAGCAGGACCTGCCTTTCATGAACCCATGCTGGCTGGGTCTGATCCCCTGGTTGACCTGCACTTGCCTGTTGAGTTCACTCAATATGAACCTCTCCATAATCTTTCCCGGCACCAAGGTCAGGCTGACAGGCCTGTAGTTCCCTGGGTCCTCCTTCCAGCCCTTCTTGTAGATGGGCGTCACATTGGCAAGCCTCCAGTCATCAGGGATCTCCCCTGTTAACCAGGACTGCTGATAGGTGATGGAACGTGGCTCGGTGAGCTCCTCTGCCATCTCCCTCAGTACTCTCGGGTGGATCCCATCCGGCCCCATAGACTTGTGAGTGTCCAGGTGGCATAGCAGGTCATTAACTGCTTCCTCCTGGACTATGAGGGCTCCATTCTGCTCCCCATCCCTATCTTCTAGCTCAGGGGCCTGAGTACCCTGGGGATGACTGGTCTGGCTGTTAAACACAGAGGCAAAGAAGGCATTAAGTACCTCAGCCTTTTCCTTGTCCTCGGTGACAATATTCCCCCCCACATCCAGCAAAGGATGGAGATTCTCCTTGGCTCTCCTTTTATTGCTAAGGTACTTGTAAAAGCATTTTTTATTATCTTTTACAACATTGGCCAGATTAACTTCTTGCTGGGCTTTTGCCTTTCTAATTTCCTCCCTGCAGGACCTAACAAGATCCCTGTACTCCTCCTGAGTTGCCTGCCCCTTCTTCCAAAGGCGGTAGACTCTCCTTTTTTCCCTGAGTCCCCGCAAAAGCTCCCTATGCAGCCAGGCCAGTCGTCTTCCCCGCCAGTTGATCTTACGGCACATGGGGACAGCCCACTCCTGCGCCCTTAAGACTTCCTTCTTGAAGAAGGCCCAGTCTTCCTGGACCCCTTTGCCTTTCAGGACCACCTCCCAAGGGACTTTCCCAACCAGGGTCCTGAAGAGGCCAAATCTGCCCTCTGGAAGTCCATGGTAACAGTTTTGCTGCCCCTCTGCTTTACATCGCCCAGAATCGAGAACTGTATCATATCGTGGTCACTAAGCCCAAGATAGCCTCCGACCACAACATCTCCCACAAGCCCTTCTCTGTTAGTAAACAGCAGGTCAAGCGAGGCACCTCCCCTGGTAGGCTCGCTTACCAGCTGCATCAGAAAGTTATCCTCCACACACTCTAGGAACTTCCGAGACTATTCCCTCTCTGCTGTATTGTATTTCCAGCAGATGTCCGGCAAGTTGAAGTCCCCCACAAGAACAAGGGCTAGAGATTGCAAGACTTCTGCCAGCCGCTTGTAGAACGCTTCATCTATCTCTACATCCTGGTTGGGTGGTCTATAGCAGACTTCCAACAGGACATCCGCCTTGCTGGCCTTCCCCCTCATCCTTACCCATAAGCACTCGACCTTATCATCAGCACTGTCAAGCTCTATACAGTCAAAACACTCCCTAACATACAGAGCCACCCCACTGCCTCTCCTTCCCTGCCTATCCCTTCTGAAGAGCTTATAGCCATCCAGTGCAGCGCTCCAGTCATGACAGTCATCCCACCACGTTTCTGTGATGGCAACTATGTCATAGCCATCCTGCTGCACAAGGGCTTCCAGCTCCTCCTGTTTGTTGCCCATGCTACGTGCATTGGTGTAGATGCACTTGAGCTGGGCTATCGATTTCACCCCCAATGTTGCCATGCCGCCCCTGGGCTCCTCACTAGCAGGCCCGTTTATATCCCCTTCCCCCTTCAAACCTAGTTTAAAGCCCTCTCAATGAGTCCCGCCAACTCATGGGTGAGAATCCTTTTCCCCTTTGGAGACAGCTGACCTCCATCAGCCACCAGCAGGCCTGGTGCCGTGTAAACCTCCCCATGATCGAAGAACCCAAAATTCCAGCGATGGCACCAGCCTCTGAGCCACCTGTTAATCAGGTGAGTTTTCCCATTCCTTTCAGCACTCTTAGCTGCCAGTGATGGGATTGAGGAAAACACTACCTGCACTCCTGATCCTGCGACCAATCGCCCCAGTGCCCTGAAGTCCCTCTTCGTTGCTTTAGGACTTCTCTGTGTAGTATCATCACTGCCCACCTGTACAGCCAGGAATGGGTAATAATCAGAGGGCCTCATGAGGTCAGGCAGTTTCCTAGTAACATCCCTAACCCGGGCCCCAGGGAGGCAGCAGACTTCCCTGTGGGATGGGTCCGGGCGGCAGATCGGGCCCTCAGTTCCCCGCAGGAGGGAATCCCCCACCACAATCACCCTCCTTTTTTTCTTAACAGGGGCAGTCGTAATCCGTGGGGGTGACTGACTGGCCCTCAGCAACCCCCTGGCTGGACCTTCCCCTTCACATCCCTCCCCGCTTGCCTGGCCCTCAACTCCCAGAGCCCCGTATCTGTTGTGTAGGGGCAGCTGGGGAGGTGAGGGAGGCCGGGAGGGGATTCGCCTGCCTCCCTGGGCAGGGACCTGTTTCCATTCCCCACCGTCTCTCAGGTCCCCTCCTTCTGCTTGCCGGCAAGAGGGCAGGGGATCCTCCGCTCCTTGTGGGGCCTCCGCCTGCTGCCCTGGCCCCAGGGACGGTCGGGTGCGGCTCCACCAATCCATCTCCCTCTCGCACTCCCTGACACTCCTCAGCCTTTCCACCTCCTCCTTCAGCTCTGCCACCAGGCTGAGCAGATCATTTACCTGTTCACAGCGAAGACATTTGCCGTCTCCGCTGCCCTGCGGTACAGGCGACAGGCTCAGTCACTCCCTGCAGCCGGAGGCCTGGACGGCTGCGTGTCTGTGCGGGAGCTCCGTCTGGGTCACCACATTCCTTCTGGCGGAGACTTTCGGGCGAGTGGTAACCACAGCTGCCAAGTGTTCTCCTGGGCGGGTGACGACCACTGCCTGAGTTTCCCTTTGGAGCCAGGAGCGGGGACTTGGCCTTCCCCGCACACCGTGACCGCGCAAACTGACACACCACGTCCTGGTCGCTCGCGCTCCCTGGGGGCTGCATTTATAGGTGTGGGGGTTTGGCCGCCGTCACTCCCATCCCCGCCCACGCTGCGTCAGAGCTGCCGCACGTCAGCAGCTCGCACTTTCCCGCTCTTCCCCGCTTTAGGCTGGGGGCTGGGCTGCCCGCTCTCACCCTGCGCTTTTGCCGCCTCAGCAAGCGTGCCCCGGCACGAGCGCCCACTCCCGAGCCCTTCGCCTTGGTGACTGCCAACACTGCTCCCCGGCCAACGCCCCCAGTTTCTATACGGAGCATGACGTCATATGGTATGGAATAGCCCTTCGGTCAGTTTGGATCAACTCTTCTGGCTGTGCACCCTCCCAGTTTCTTGTGCCCCTGGCAGAGCATGGGAAGCTGAAAAGTCCTTGACTAGCATAAGCAGTACTTAGCAACAACTAAACCATCAGTGTGTTATCAGCATTCTTCTCATCCTAAATCCAAAACACAGCACTATGCCTGCTGCTAGGAAGAAAATTAACTCTATCCCAGCTGAAACCAGGACATGTAGTAAAAAAACCCAACAATTATTTTAGTTTTTTGCTTCCCATCCTCCCTTCTTCTAAATACTTAAGAAAATTCTGCTGTCAAAGAACCAAGTCAGTTGAAGGCAGACATGCAACAATCATCAAGTTGTCTGCAGGCTTTTCCCCCTTACACTACAAAATTGTTATTAAAAAATACAGCTCATCTCTCCCTCACTTTAAAAAAAAAAAAAAAATCTCTCCTTCATTGTTTCTCTCCTCACTTTCATTTCCTACTTTTTCATTGAATACCATGAAGCACTTCTGTCTGAGTGCACACTGAACAGCCAGAGTGTGGGAGTGTAGGCTTCTATTCTGGATAATTCCTATAATACCCAGACTCACAAATCTGAAAATTTGCCATGGGTGCTGAGAGCTTTTGGTGGATCTCTCCAATGAGAACATGAAAATCTAAATTGATTTTACACCATGACTTTAAATGGAATCCATCATGAAATAGACTATTAGATTTCTTCACAGTAAAGAGTGTCAATTCAAATATTTTATATGAAAAGGGAATCATGCAAAGAATAATATGATGTGACACAAGTATTCATAAAACAAAGATGCCATCTTTGATACTTTTATGTCTATGTTTTGTGTTGGCTGCAATTAGAATTCAAGGTCTGAATATCCCTAATGTGAGAATTGCTCACATTTAGCTTTTCACATGCCAACTTCATACAAATTACTCCTCTCTCCCTGCCAGCAAAGGCCCAAGGAGGAAAAGAGGAGGGGACCAAAAATAAATAAATAAAGCAAAACCCAGGGTAAGCCAGGGTCTGGACAAAGATCTATTGAAATCTATTTTAAAATATTTAGGCTATAGCCTAACGCTTTACACAAGAGTAGAATCAAGCATAATGCCAGCCTAGTCAAAGTTTTCATCCACATGAGCTGGAAATTATAGCAGTCTTAGCCATAATTTGGGGGAAGGCAGGGAGGAAGGTGAAGTGAAGGAGGGAAGCGGACTTCAGCAGAAAGCAAGTGTATTGCTTTGGCCTCTACACCAACAATAAACCTATTACAATGAAGCACTATAACACACCTACTAGTGGTCACTGTCAGTGTACTGCCTCCCATATGCCAACATCTGTGAGTTATCTGTTGCCAAACCCTGGCTAACCATCAAGAACAGATCTCTGAATTACTGTGCCAATTACGCACAGCAGTGGGTTTGCTATTGCTGGTCCATCTGCACAAATCATAACATAAGCCAGCTGCAGCTGACTAAAAAAAGTGTCCAATGATGCTAAACTCAAATGTGCTCAAGAACAAGACCTTGTCTCCTTGCTAGCTTTACTTTCATCATATCCCAGTTCTTTCTTATTATTAGCTAAACTGTATCTTTCCAGACTTTATTTCATATGAGTGGAAACCACAAATCTTTGAACCAGCTGGAATTCATGGCCTTTTCCCAGATGTCCAATGGCAACCCCAGTATTACCATGGGCCAGTAAACTCTCAGACTCTTCTGTCCTTGTGTAAGAGATCAAATATTATAATCAAACTCTTTTAACTACTGTTAATAAATAACAAAATATTTGCTGTAAACAACTTCTAACTACTCAGGCCCATTTTGGAAAAGTCCATTTTGTAACAGGTTTGGCTTTCCTGGAACTCTCTGTATAATCACAACTGGTTTTTAATCAAATTGGCATGGGATACAAAAACTCTTTTAGGAGGTCATCCGTATATAATTAACAAAACCACCTCTGTTTATTTTAAAACAAAACCTGTATGTGAGCTAACATCTAACGCCACAGTGCTATAGCAAATGGGAGGAGTAGAAGAGTCTACTCAACCACATGATGCAAAAGTAAAATTCAATAATCAGCTTTTCCTCATTTTCCTAACTGCTTGCCAGAAAACTCATCCCATCTCAGCAGAGACCTTGGCATGGTTCCTGTATAAAATCATAGTGTTCAATTTCCCATCCTATCTCTAAGAGTTTTCTTCGTGTTGCGGTATTCAGCAGGTAACTGATTTGAGCTGATTTACACTTTAAGTTCTAGAGTGAGACTGGTGAACTCTCTGTGTTAGTATTTTCACAGATGAAGACTGAAGACAACTCTCCATCCATTTGTGAATTATCCATGAACACAATGGAGCTTTACAAATTGCTTTATTATTCAGAACTATATGATGAAATGTCCAAATAGCTAGATCTGTCCAAACAGAAAATGATACAGAAGAAATTGTATGTAACAAGACATACACACACTGCTCAAAGCAAAGGTGGTGTTGAGGGGAGCCCTTTCATTTCACTAGCAGAGAAAAAGAGAATTGTTCCTTCATGTGACTTTCTAATGGGGGTGGCAGACAGCACCAGTGCCAAACAGGGGAGAGCTTTACTGAGTTTGAGACATTCCTCTGAGCAAGCCAAGAAACTGCTCATGAGAAAGAGTCACAACATCCTGAAGCTGTAAGTCTCAGCTACAGCCTAAAGAGTGCTAGAAAACATGAGAGGTCATGCAGCGCTTCTGCTAATTTTCTACTATACTGTGCCGAATTGAAATGAAAGTCTTTTAAAATTAGACTCCTATATCACTTAACTTTTCAAAGTTAAACTAGAAACATGCATATGGTCTCATCACAGAATACCCTGGTGACTGGGAGACATGCCAATTATTCACAGACAGAGTAGTCTGCTTCTATATGCACCCTTAGAGGGGTGAAGTCCTTATACATGGCATATGCGTGAGTACATGCACATGAATGTAAAAGTCTATATACGTGTTATACTGTCACAATTTAGGATAATATCACAAGCTACTGAGGTTCATCATGAAGCTATGCAAGAGAAATAACAGAAACACTTTTACAGCAAATCTGGTGCAGAAGGGGAAGTAAGCAAAAGGCAAGAGAATATCCAAAATAATGCACGGCTTGTTAAAAACAGAGGCACATTAGGACAAGTACTCAGAAAACTTTGATGTAGTTCTCCTTTTTAGTAAATCTTTGCACCCCACACCTTCATGTCACTTCTTATATTACTACCTTTGCATAACACATTTTCCATCTTCTTCCTTCCCCACCACGATGTCATGATACCATGACTGCCTGCTCTAAGTACACAAAATGTCCCCCACCTTTTCTTCCTGACACCACTTGCTTTCGCTTTCAGGCATGTTTAAGGAGGATAGATCTCCCACTTGATAATACTCATAGGAATCAATGGCACCAATGATGGTGCCTTTGCATAGTATTTCACTGAGTCGCTACATACTTTTGTTTCTGTAGAACTGGATCATTCCTTTGTCTTTTGCTTTCTTCATATGCTGTTGGCTAAACATTTTCTCCAATCAATAAAACAGCTTAACATATGCATGACTTCACAGGTCTTGAAAACACCCTGCCTGACCCAAGCTTTCTGATGCTTCTCCCAGCAATGTTCCTACATAAAATTCTCTAGTAGTTTGTTGAAAAGATTTGTAAACATATACATCTATATGTATATATATACACACACACGTATATATAGGTAGCATCTTTAGAACAACTTCTCTTTTTAGATTCTTAAACCAAACAAAAACCCCCAGCTCTATAAAACAGAACAGCATCAGTTCAGCTTACCTTGTTGCACTGCTGGAGTTTGCACAAAGAAGTATAATTTGCACGACAAGAAGCGGACACATCTTACTATCAGATCTGAGCGCTGAAGCATTCTTTCCTGTGTCGTTAAAGAGGTTTATTGCTAAAAACGTTTTTTTCGGGGGGGGGGGGGGGGGGGGGGGGGGGGGGGGGGGATGGTGGCACTGAACCCAGATATGGACTGAGTTTGCTTTTGTTTGTGTTCACAAGGTTAACCAGTTATACCCTTTTGCTTCCCCCTACCCCCACAGGTAATTGGGTTTTTATGTTAGTCTCACATGCTGAAAAACAAAGTTCTATACTCAATCTTTCCACAAAATACAAACAAACACATCAGACTATACTTTTGAAAAATAATCTTTTCCCTGGGAAGTGTAAAAAATCCAGGTATCTTCCAAGGATATTTAAAAAAGGAGAAATGACAGGCAGAGGGTGGGGTGGAAGGAGCACTGAAACATACCTCCTAATACATGAAAAATCAGATGATATCATCCCACACTGAATGATGGCATATGGAGTAGTAGTCCTTGCAGTACAGAATTTCACTAAGAAAAACATTTGAAAAGTGGGAAAACAGTGGAAAATCAGGATGAAACAATGAAGATGCCAGTCCAGTACTTCAGGTTTGGCATAACCTTACTCACCTGACTAATCTTATTAAAGATGCGTATCCTTTTGTTCACAATCTGTTCTGATAGACTGACAGATAAATAGGCCTAGGTGACTTGAATACCATAATTACATATTTCTAAACCAAAGAATAAATAGATAGATACAGACTGAACAACATTACCATTCTTTTATATGAACATTCAAGAAACATCTACTCCCAATTCAGCAACAAAGTGGACTGTATAGAAGTTTATTTATGTATTTCTACTTTAAACCACTCCACCACCATAAAACTAGGATGCCAGGATAGTGGCACATCTTTTTGGTTATGAACATGACACAAAGACAGAAACAAAGTTCACCTATTCAGCCTTTGCAGATTTGTTGTAAGACAACTTCGCATTGCTAAAGTGCACCTCTGTACTGTCCAATTTATATTTTACAGAAAGACAAAATCCAAAATAATGAACAATGTCTATCTTTAAAAAATAGTGTAGAAATACAATCCTACAGCTTAGAGCAATGTATTTTGATGCGGTTACAATTTGGCCAGTAGTATTTAGTGCTTTTTCCTTTTAAATGCATCTAAAATAGAAAAGATTGTATAATAGACTGTACTGCATACTTTCATTTTATTTTCCATAAGGACAAATTATAATAGCTTAGCTACAGTAAAACACATAGTAGTTAGGGGTTTTTTTAAAATTAATTTCTTGTACTTGGTATTGCATACTTATAACTTCTCAGTTTGTTTAGATTAAATAATTTTAATGCTGAACTCAGCACACACAGAATGCTATTAACCACAGGAATAAATATTTGGAAGCTGAGGGTTTAAAAATTGCATCTATGTTATTATTCTACTTAATAATAGCTTTTTCATTGTAATTTAAAAGGCAGTTTAGCTTGCAGTTAAAGTAATAAAATGTAACTGTATAAAATAAAATGTCCTTTTATAAAACCACTGATTTAATTATATTTAGAGATTGTTGTGAAATAGCTTTATGAGTCTATTTTTGCATTGTACTTTTATTTTTATTTTTTAATCTGCATACCTATATACAGATATAGGCATGCAGATTATATATGTATATGTGTGTGTGGGGGGGGGGGGGCGGTATTTTAATAACTTATTGAGGTTGCATTGCCATGCTGTATAGGTTAAAGTTTTCAGCATGCTGTATTTCAACTGTTAGAAATAGTTTGTAAGCATTCTTAATTCCCAGAAACAGCCTCACACATCCACCACTTGTCCTTGTCCCCATTGGAAATTCCCTGGTCCTGCAGGAGTGTCCACAGAACTGCTTCCAGTTCAAAACAAAAGAAAAAAGAAAGAAAAGTGTTTCATTACCTCAGCTTATCCTGCAGCCTGACAGACAAGTATGTGTCTGCAAGTGGATGTCAGCACCACTGAGGGACAGAAACATTTTAGGACAGTTAGGCCATTGAATGAATTTTCTAGTATATGCAAGAACCTACACCCTTACGTTAGTCCAGTCATATTTTAAGGTAGTTGTCCAGAGGGGATGGAGGATGGGTGTAGTTTAGTTATATTTTAAGCTCTGGAAAACAAGAGAGCCATTAAAAATGGTTTCTAATTCTTCTCAGCTGTTTCCTGTTTTGCAAGGTGCATCCCTCTCAAAAAGGCCAAGTTGAACAGCAAATGAAAGAATATGTGTCATCTTAAGAAAGAGAGTTGATTTCAGAAATGCCAAACCTCAGACTTCTGTTAAACATCATACTGGTTTCATATATCCAGCAGAATTTTATTTCCATTTATTTCTTCCTTATCTTATTTGGCTGCCAAGAATATATTTAATAATTTTAAAACAAATGAGAATTTGTATTTGGTAAAATTAAGCAACACCAGTAAGTGTTTAAATGACAAAGCAGTGGATATTGCTGGTAAAAAAAAAAAAAAAAAAAAGATTAAATTACATTTTAGTTGGAAAGATTATGTTAATATAACTATACAATTTATTCGCCTTTGAGAAACTGTAGCAAACTGACACCAACTAACTAAATGTGTACAACACACCAATCTAAGCAGTTCACAGATTTAACAAACAGGAGGAGTCTGGATGGCCTGAAACCCACTGCAAGAAGAGGTGAGCATTTGAATGACTGGTATTGACCCTAAATTAACTCACATTTTATTGTCAGTACAGCAGTTTATCCTGCAGAGTAAGGAATATTGGAACATCCAAAATTTTACAGCAGGCAACATCTTTGCGCTGAGCAAAAGAGAAATAAAGCCTCCAAGAAAGTTAAGAGCACTTTCAGACAGACAACCTAAAGCACAGTCAATCATTTTCCGGTCCTGTATTTCAACTCCAGAAACACTTAAAGGCCTTTCACATCTACATAACTGAAATCCCAGCACACTTTCCTGCTATATTTTATGAACAAAGATCTTTCTTATACAGATGAGCACCACAATTTGGCATGCAGGCTGAGACATTTTTGAATGCTCAACTACTCAGTTTAATACTACCACTCCCATTATTGTTCTTGGAATGGGTCTGAGTGACAGTGTTTTGTATCCTTTTTCTACAACTTATTTTTATCTAAGGGTAAAACTGCATATGCTGTTGCAAAGTGATCCTGGGGTAAAAAAAAAAAAAAAAAAAAAGCTGCATACAGAGAAGTGTTCATGCTGCAATAAAGTTGTATCGTTTACACTCATGCATGTACTTCCCTCACAGCCTTTCGCTCTCAGCTGGCTGCTCCCTTCTGAGTATCTTCTCTTCAAGAGAGCAAACAGCCATGAGCCTGCCCCCCATCCATCTCTATGTGGTACACCATGTTTACACAAAGTGTAGGACTATCAGTGTATGCAATAACTCTAACTACCTATGAAACTATGCAACAACATATTTTCTGCCCAGTTGATTAATATACTTACTAGAGCACCTGTATATTCAACCATAACACCAGCTCAAGAACAGATGGAGTTCCTGTGCCAGAGTCTCATGTATCCTTTTAAACATATTTTCTAGACAATCATTTTCTTCTCTAAAAATAACCTTAGTTTTCTTTGCATATGCATGTAATGGTGTTACACAGTGCCTTGGAACCCATAAAAGCTGAAAAATATATGTCAAAATTTCACAAAAATTGATCTTTTGCAGATCACTGCCTTAAAGCAAAGGCCTTGGCTTCTTGTGACATTCACCAGAACATTTTTGTCTTCCTTGCCTTTGGATTTTCAAACTAAGACTTTGCAGAACAGCCCCTCTGCTCTGTGGACTGCACTGCACCTCCAGAACCCCCCTGCCCCGGTGATTTACAGGAGGGCAGGGCTACTTATTGCCCTGTTCACATTTTCCTATCACATTTCAGTTACTGCATTATGCATATTTTTACATACCTATTTTTGTTTTAATTAGATATGCTTATGCTTTTATAGTACTTGCACTTGGCAAATCTCAGTTTACTACACATCCATTCTGTTTGGCTGCCACCAAAAAAACAGAATTTTAGACAGGTAAAACTAGATGGTGACTACTACAGATTTCGAATCTCAAGACTGTATCACACTGGAAGCTTAACAAAACCTCTGTAGTTTTGAGTGAGCAGAAATTATGTACAGAGAGCTCTAAACTGGAAGGAATACTAGTTTTGGACTATCAGTTGAATATTTGACATCCACAATGGATATACTATGAAAGACCCTACTTCTCTGCATTTAGTCAAAGAAACCTGAAGCAGGATTGCCAAAGTTTGCTTTAGACAGCTGAGTTATATTTTTATTCTTAATTCAACAAAACTTTTGGCCCTTTGATCAAAACGTGGATAACTCAATTAATGTACATTGCTATTGAAGAAAACAGTTTCAGAAAAGCATTCTGCTACCTGCTAAGCCAGTAAAATGTATAGTAATGTATGACAGATGCATATGGCTTAACAGTAACAGGAGATGGAATGCTTCAAAACATTTGGGAAGTTTCTGGAATCCGCATGGAATATCCCTTAAGAAAGCATCTATATGCATACTTCTCAAGGACAAATCTCAGAAATAAAAAAAATAAAACCCACTGCATTTTATTTAAACACTAACCACTATTTCAAAACATACTTCTTTTTCTAGTTATTAGTGCTCTTCATAGATGAAATGCAAGGCTACACAAGACTTCTAATTCTTTAACTTGAATGCTGGTCTTAAATAAAGAAGTTATTAAGAATGTCATGCAGCACAGACTCTGATGCATTTCCTTATTTTAAAACAAAACAAAACAAACCCCAAAGCATTGCTTTTGAAACACTGAAGAATCAAGACTTATGCAGTGAGATGTCCTGAAGTTCGGATTTTTTGCTACAGAAAGGTGTATGTCTTTGTCCTGGTTTCAGTTCGGATAGAGTTAATTTTCTTCCTAATAGCTGATATAGTGCTGTGGTTTAGATTTAGTTTGAGAATAAAGTTGATAACACACTGATGTTTTAGTTGTTGCTAAGTGGTGTTTGTACTAGTCAAGGACTTTTCAGCTTCCCATGCTCTGCCAGGTGCACAAGAAGCTGGGAGGGGGCACAGCCAGGACAGCTGACCCAAACTGGCCAAAGGACTATTCCATACCATATGACATCATGCTCAGTATAGAAACTGGGGGGGGTTGGCCGGGGAGCAGCGATCGCTGCTTGGGAACTGTCTGGGTATCAGTCGGCGGGTGGTGAACAATCGCATTGTGCATCACTTGCTTTGTATATTATTATTATTATTATTATCCCTTCCTTTTCTCTATTATTAAACTGTCTTTATCTTAACCCACGAATTTTACTTTTTTTTTTCAATTCTTTCCCCAATCCCACTGGGGAGGGGAGTGAGCAAACAGCTGTGTGGTGTTTAGCTGCCTACAGGGTTAAATCACAACAGTGTTACATGATGTGCATTCCTCCAAATCCAGCTTCTGGGATCTCAACCTTTATTTTCCACCTATATATATACTTTTGATAATCCTTTCCACATATACATGACATATAAATTTAAAATAAATAGAAAAAAACTGTACCACACATACAAGATTTGAAAAGGCCCATAGCCAGTAACGTATAGTGGGACCATTCTACAAACTCCATTCTAGCCTAAGTAGTTTACTTCATTCTGAGATGTGCACTTAGACAGAAAAAAATCCCTTCATGCAGTTTTACATCCTTTTGTTTTCACATTTAATTTTTAGAAGCAGAGACTTTGTTTTGCAAATTATTGCACAAAGGAGCTGGGTGGTTCATTTAAGAGAAAGAAAAAAAAAAAAAAAACAGAAGATGGACCACATTTCTGAGTCTGTCCTGGAAGCTGGCTTGCTTGAATTATTCCCTAGACAATAAATACTGTTTTATGAAAAGAGCAAACAGGAATCATTTTAGTTGTATACACTTGCTATTCCGGATTTACATTGCAATAGGCTGTGTTAGTACTCAAAGTTTTATGGAACTCTCTGGAAGCACTGTACTATTACTGCTAATGACTTTTTTCCTCTGCAATTTGTGAAGAGTTTCGGGATATGTGGATATGTAATATTTAAAATACAGAAAACAACTGATGCAAGACTAATACTAATTCTGAATAATGAAAAGCATTCTTGAGAACCTGTAGTCCATTGTGAAGTATGTAAATTATTTTCTTCTCACAAAGATAAAGATTTCCATTAAAAAGGAAGTGATACAGAAGGTGTATTTGCTTAATTGCGTCATGCTTACATACATGACCATCAACCTTCTGTAAGAGGTGGTCATAAATGGCTCAGCGGCCCTTTCAGAAAGGTATTCCAAAAAGCAGCCTCCAGAAAGTAATTAACTGGAATCACCCTAGAGCCTGATGTCACGAATGAAGGTTTGTGAATCCTGCTGATTATGTCGATTCGCTATGAATGAGTGACTTTACACAGTTTGATTTAGTAAAAGTTAGAGTTTACTTATAGCGAATTGCAGAATTTGGTTATAGTATTTTTAATAGCACTCAATCGTCAATGATTAATAAAGTGATAGACAAAATTAATCAAAACAGTGACTTAGTTACAGATTCGAAGATGGCAAGGTTCACTCTATTACTACACAAAAGCACACATAAAAGAGAATAAATCACAAAAAGTTAAGCTGATTCATAAAAGCATTGCGTATATATGGAATAAAAGTAAAAGGGGGAGAGAGAGCAAAAAGGCGGGGGGGGGGGGGGGGGGCGAAAGGGAACCCTCCCGTTGAGTCACAAGGTTCGGACTAGACCCCCTTGCTTTCTAAACTCCTTCTCAGAGAGGAGCCTAGGTGCGGCTAGGCCCACTCCTAGTCTCAGACTTGGTCAACGGTTTATAAGAGTAATGCTATAAGGATAGTACAGCAATATCAAACTCCTTTAAAATTGAATCATACATCTACAAACTACTTAAATTGATTTATGCATGCAACTTACAACTATAAATGCAAATGTGAAAATAGTATACCTGTTAAAAATTCCCCTCGAGTTTAGTGAAATACTCACGTCTAATGCCTTGGCATTTCTCAACAGGTGAGAGCAGAGTCTCGAGGAGTGAAGAGTATCAGCAGCCCAGGCTCCGTTGTCGATCTCCAGCAATGGAGTTCTGGTGGCAGCAGACTTTGGGAATCTGCTAGTTTTCGCTGACTCTGAGAGACATTTCGATCAGAGGGAGATGCTGGTGCGGCCCGTGGCGGTCCAGGAGAGCTCAAAGGGCCTCACTTAGGACTGCCGTTTTATAGGATTGTGAGATGATTGACTTTAATCACCAGTAAATTTCCATCTGAGCCACAATTCGGGTCGGCTTGTTGCTGGAATTCCAGCCGCGATGATACCACCCTGTTTCAAGGCTGTCCGAGGTAGCTGTTTGTTCTCGTTCCCCTCGTTATCCATAATATGAATCTTTATAAGAACAGAGCCGCTCTCTGCTCCAGCCATGTAGGAGTTTCTGGTACAATTAAGGGGCGCTTAACTGACCAACTCGCTACACAAAAGCTGCAGCCTGCGAATTCCTGAGATTGTAAAGCAGACGAAGTAGAGGGGAAAAAAACAGGACAGAAAAAAAAACAGGGGCAGGGGGAAGATGTACCACCACACCTGATGCAATAGAGAATTAAATCTGTCACAACCCACTACAATAGCACATACATCAGGAAAACCATATTTAGTGTCCCTCTCTCCTGCAAAATCTGAACACTTATGTGGTGTTTAGAAAAAATATAAAAATAATCATTCATAAGACTATATGTAAGGTGGAGAAATGAGAAAGGCACCACTCAGAACTTGGACATTCAAAAGAGCCGCAGTTTGTGTCAGCACAGGAAAATCTACCCAGAAATGATTCCTGTGTAAAACTCATGCAGGTATTCAAATTTGAGTTTTAGATTCACATAATTACTCGCACCATTTCAAGAGAGATAAGTAAATTCATGTGTTCTCCTATTCCATGAAAAGAGTGGAGGAGGTTTTTTTACCATTATTTGAAAAAGTTTGGTACTCTACTAAAGGTAGAAAGGAAGATGAGGCTCACATCTGTACTTTCACTTTTCAAGCACTGGAACAGGCTGCGCAGAGAGGCGGTGGAGTCACCATCCCTGGAAGCGTTCAAAAAATGGGTAGATGTGGCACTTTGGGACATGGTTTAGTCTAGTCTACCCTTGATTGGTTTAGTGTGGACTTGGTAGTGTAGGTTAATGGTTGGACTGGATGATCTGAAAGGTCTTTTCCAACCTAAATGATTCTATGATTCTGAAGACAAAATACATAGCATACAAAGCCATCTTAACTCAGACGGTGCACAAATTTCCTTTTTTTTTAATAGTGCCCCTGAATCTACTGAAATAACCACAAGACAAACTCTAAACAGAACTAGTATCATGTGACTTGGATCTGAGGTGATTGATCATACCAATCCACCGCAGGTCATATGGTCTTAATCCTTTGTGATGCTAGTGGAGAAACAGAAAAACAAGAAGTTAAAGAAAAATGTAAATTATAAAGTTCTACCACACTATTATTTTGTGATGCTTGAAAGTCTCAGGTATTTTCATGAAGTCAGCTCTTAATAATAAGATTTGTCTACCCACTACTTTTCATCTTCAGCTTTCATGTTTCAAGTTACATCCATTTAGTAAGTTATCTGCCATTAAATTACTAGATGCATTAAGCCAAGACCTACAAGGACAGATTTCCCCCCTTTTTGCTCAAAAGACAGGACTCTGCAGAGCTGGACTAGTCAAGCCTTAAACTCAATAAACTGTACCCATGCACCAGGTAGGATTTCTTCAGAAATAGGACCTATGTGATACAGATGTCTCAGGGATTTAAATAAAGTTCAGAATAAAGCCACTAAAGCTAAGAAATGCCAATTTTTAATAGAAAAAGAGCAAATCCTTACCACTGGTTTAATAAAAAAATATATTTTTAGTATTATAATATTCTTTAAACAGGAGTTTTAAAAGTCTATTTTAGGATTCCCAGGGCACAGAGTGTACTTAAATATTTAAAGCACTACTTTGAACAAAACTACATTAATATAGTGTAACTTCTAACTTTGGCATTAATAAATATAATGTGGCTATAAAAGTCTGTTCAGTTTAAAATTTGTTACTTCCATGCTTCGAGCTGCAGGCACTGGCAGTACTCAGCTTAACCCTGAGAACACAGTGAGAAGCAAAGGTAGGATGTGAAATGCAGAGTTTAACCACCCATAAGGCCTTCCTAAAGTATGTATGTCAAAGATTAAGGACCGGATTAAAAAATTACATACATCAGTCCATACGCCTCCCAAGAGGTCCAGTGAAACAGAACCATACAACAGCAGAGGCGGGAAGGCACCACCCTGAGAGGTCACCTACCCCAACCCCCTGCTCAGAGCAGGATCAGCCAGAACAGGTTGCTCAAGGCCATGTCAGGTCAGGTTTTTTGTCTCTCCAAGGAAGGAGACTTCACAGCCTCTCTGGGAACTAACATTCAGCTAGATTACTCCTATTTTATTTTTCCCCTCCTTCAAAAACATAAAATGTTTTTGAATTTTCTGACAATTTTTGTTAATGCAGACTAACTTTAAAGCAAGCAACAGCATATCAAAATAAAAGTCAGTGCATGAATTGTAGCTTACAAAATACTCAAATACTTAATTTCCAAAACTGGATATCAAGGCTTGTTAACATTCTTAACAGAAAGCAAAGTACATACATCCTAAAGGATAAGTTTTAGCTGGCCTATATAAATGAGGAGTATTTAAAAATATGTCTTTTCAGAAACATCAAAAAATCAGATCATCTTCAATTCTTACATGGAAACCTCAATATGTTTTAGATTTCACACTCTCACTCCCCACTTTTTTGGCTGAAATAATTTGACATGGTCAACAAATGCAAGGTCTTTCTTCCCGACTAGGTAAAACTTCTTTTTACTATAACTATGCTCATTGTTTAAAAAGACAAAAGATTGCACAGTTTGTGACTACAGAGTTCATATGTCCTGCCTTTACTTCAAAAGACTTACCAAGAATCGCCTAACAGCAGAGAGGGAATCTTTTTTCTGCTGGGATTTGCTGTTCAGCAGCTTCTGTTTATTCCTCCTGAAGTAAATTCATACTCTATCTCCTTTTAATCACTACAGATTTTGGACATTGTATGTTTACTTCCAATTCCTCTACCAGCCATGCAGCTGTTAAATACTACTGCAGTTAAATGAAACCCATCATTGAGGATGTCACTGAGCAATGTTTTGCTTTCGGTTTAGAGCCCTGCAAGCTTTGAGGTCAAATGTCAGGAGTGGGGATTTTCCCTTCCAATATTACCTAGTCCATAAACTTATCCTTCTTCCTCCCTTCAGGATGAAAAATCATGCAGCCTGTTGCATTTACCTTACATCTAAGTGCAGAGCCACATTCGTGTTTTCAGCTACAGTACTGGAACTGATGATTAGAAAAGAGTGGTGTATACTATACCTCATGCCAACACTTTTCACTGTTTTCCTTATGTTACAAATCAATAAAAACACATTAAATGACTGAAGATAAGCAGCCTCCAAACAATGAGATTAAGAGTCATTTCAGCTTCTTCTATTGCATCGGGAAATTTACCTTCAGTTAGAACTTCACTAATAATCAAAAATTACATTTCCACCAGTGCTGTTATTTATGATCCTGAAGCAAGGTGTGTCCTGAAGCAATAAAATTCCCAGCGCTTTAGGAGAATCAAGTTTGGATAATATATAAGGACTTGGCATTCATGTAGCCTGTTACAAGTACAAGAAGTAATGCAAGCAGTATCTTACACACACGACAAGCATAAAAGTGCTAAGTCTTGGAAACAAGCTTTCTCACCGTATAGTATGTTTGCATAAAACCTGTCTTGGAGATGCTAACATCACTGTTAAGATATTTAAGCTTTAATTGCAGTACCATCATCTTCCTTTATGTTTTCATGGATTTATAGTTTCCTCTGTGGAAATGATCCAACCCGTGCAAATACCAGGTGGAACAGCATCCTGATGCAAGAGAAATGAAAGATGTTTTAGTTAAATAATTCCCCTATGCTTTTGATAAAACATGCAAAGTGTTTTAACAAAGAAAAAGCAGCATATGGTGCTGAACAAGGGGAAATTTTTTTATTTATGCTAAGTTTAATACATTACTATTATGAAGGATATGATAGGTTTTCATGTAATCACTTAATATGTTTTGCCCTCTCCCTTTCTTATACCCTCTCCCTTTTTGATTTCCTATTAAACCTTTACAGAGGACCACAGTAATTGTTCCCTGTATCTCAAGCAATCAACACCTGAAATGGAGAATTATGTTATACTATAATTTGCTTATTTTTAAAATACCATTGCACACTTGAAAAGGGGGTATGAGTACTAACTGCCTATTTAGAATAGTGAATAACTCCTCCTTCAAGCTCCCCCAGAAGAAACACATTATACAGAAGAAAGATACAACTTCTCAGTCACACTGACTTCTGTCAAGTGCCCAAGCACCCAGAGCAACTCTATCACAACAGACCAGGAGCTGCAGTTTCAACAGGAATGTGCCAACTCCTCAGCTGTATCTTGCCTCTGCTGCCAAAAAGGGCTAAGCAGATCCCAGCTCCTTCCAGTAGAGGATTCATCTTTGTTCTAGCACTTCAGAAACTGAAGATCACTTCTATCCTTTGCAGCCATTTCAGAAAAAACTCTGATACTCTAATTTCTTTAAGTATCACATATTGCTTTTTTCTCTCTCCTCACTAGGACTTAATATACTCATTTTATGCTGAACTACAGTTCTTAAATATTCATCTCAGATACTTTATTTAGGAGGAAAGTGAAGTAAAGGAAAAAAAAACAGAAAACACCTCACGTCATCCATTTTCTCCCTAACAAAAAAGAACAGTCACTCACTTCAGAGTACAGAAACCTTTATTCTATAACACTCCTGCTGTTATCACCCAATAAAATCAAGTGACATTTGAAGTCAAATCTAAGGGTATTTGAATGGCAACAATAAAGAAAAATGGAATGCTTTGCTCCTGAGAAGTGTTCCAAGATCTCCATTAAGAGTGCAGGATTTCCTCGTAAGATCCAATTCAGAATAGGATTCCTACACCCTGTGTAATTGGAGCTGTTAAACTCTCTTAATACAAGATCTTCACACCTTAAGAAAGTGTGGCACATGTCTTCTCCAGGTGTTTTAGGACAGGAAGAAAAAACAGATACTTGGTCAGTGTTGACAGGACCAACAGGGAAGCTTTCTTGGTGTGAACAAGAAAAATGGAAGAGCGACCGGAAGAGAAATCTGATTAGAGCAGTCGATAAGCTAGACAGGGATGGGAAGTGTAAGGAAAAGGTGGATTTGGTACTGTCTTTAATGTCCAAAGTACTGCAAAAGAACACAATCAAAAATCAAAATAAAAAACTATGCACTAAGGGGCAGTCTGAAGACCTGTCACACAGGGTGCTAGGAAAATCAGCCTAGGAAAACCCATGCACACAGTGACTGTGTAACTGCACCATTAGAAACCAATACTACAAACCAGGAGCTGAAGCCACAGGAATAACCTCAGTAATTCAAGAAGCAGAAAAAGGTGAGACCAAATCTTCCAGACATGGCAGGCATTAAAAAGGGAGGCGATCTAGAAAATGAAGCCTTGAAATGGCAGAGGACATGTTCACACTTTCAGGAAAGAAGGTGGATGTGGTGGGTTGACCTTGGCTGGATGCCAGGTGCCACCAAGCTGCTCTATCACTCCCCTCCTCAGCAGGACAGGTGGGGAGAAAATGAGATGGAAAAAAAGCCTTGTGGGTCAAGACAAAGGGAATTTAATAAAAAAGCAAAAGCAAAGGCCACACATGGAAGCAAAAAAAAGAAAACAAAGATTTTATTCTCTACTTCCCATTAGCAGGCAATATCCATCCACTTCCTGGGAAGCAGGACTTTGGTACATGTATCAGTTGCTCTGGAAGACAAACATAAATAACAAATGGCCCCCCTTCCTCCTCCTTTCTCCTAACTTTTATTCCTGAGCTGGCATCGTATGGTATGGAATATCCCTTTGGTCAGTTGGGGTCAGCTGTCCTGGCTATGTCCCCTCCCAAGATCTTGCCCACCCCCAGCCTACTGATGAGGGGGGGGAATGTTGGAGAGAGGGCCCTGATGCTGTGGGAGCACTGCTCAGCAGTAGCCAAAACACTGGTGTGCTATCAGCACCTTCCTAGCTACCAATGCAAAGCACAGCACTGTGAGGGCTGCTATGGGGAAAATTAACTCCATCTCAGCCAGACACAATACAGTGGAGTGCATCTATTTATCTGCAGAGGTTAAGCATCACAGTAAATTTGTAGTAAAGATTTTGTATCATGGCCATTTGCCACTGGCATTAAGGCAATAGCATGCTAAGGAAAAGACGCTGTAAAAAGACTATTTAATTCTCTCTGAGACTTCACAAGATGATAGTGGTACCTTCACAGCACAGTATAGCACCAAAATCTAAATGCCTTTTCAATGTGCTATATATGCAAATAGTAAATTTTTTTTAATAGAAATAACAGGAATAACTAACCTAAATCCCCACCATATAATAAACTAAAAGATGTGCCTAACTTGTTTTCTTTTCTATAGTATGAAACTATTTCTATTTGTAAATATCTTTTTTTGAATTTACAAAGGGAATTAATATACTTCCTAGTCCTAAGGACAAAAATGAAGACATAAAATGCAGAAAAATCCACTTACATTAAAAACAATCTTCATCATATTCTATTTTCATAAAGAGAGTTTATGCAGTAATTAGCCTTATAATTAGACTATCATATTTGGATTACTTTAACCAGAGTTAACATAATATTCAGAAGCACCAGATCAAAGCTGAATAAGTAAATAAATTTTAAAAGTTGCATCAGAAAGAAACAATATTTTATTCTTCAGAAAAACAGAAAATAATCTGTAATGCTTGGTGAGAGTGTGTGTATACATAAATAATTTTAATGTTATTTGAACATTTAAATCCAGTATATTTAAAATATTCTAAACTGTACCAAAGATTGCACTTTAGAGACACTCAGAGTAGATTTCTTCAAATGACCGTCAAGACACTTTTCTTAAACTTGATTATAAAAAGTATTTTCAAATACCTAAAAAGACAACAAATTGTTTTTTAATATTTTCTTACATCTAAGATGAGAAACCAGCAAGTAGAGTATTCCTGCTATTAACCTATTTTGAAAACCTGCACCAGCATGGAAGGTACTCAAACTATCAATCAGTGTACACCTGGAATGGCCATTTAATCCAATAAACCCATTCTTTTCCAGTGAATGCACTTAAAGAAAAATATTATTGCCAGTCAGTCCCAGCAATCATGAAGGCAGTACAGATCAAGTGTTATTGTTTAACAAAACCATCTAGGGTCAAGAACAGCAATAGGATGAAGATCAAGTCCATGCATCTTATGGTTTTTCAAGGGATGTATCAACTACTTCCTAATATACTAGACTTTAAAATATTTGTCTTCAGACTTAACTGTCTGTATCAAAAGCAGTATGACTGAGGGACAGTATTACTTATTTCATGCTTGCTGACTGAAAACCATCTATTTTCTGGAGCAGTAAACACTGATTAAGGTCCATTTTGTTGTTGAATATGTTACATGCTGCTTCTGTTCAAAAGGGCAAAATTCACATATGCCAAGATTTGCATGTAAGGTGGACCTGAAATACCTTTTCAGGCAAATAAGTCATAATTATTTGGTCATTCATAAACCCTCAAGAAGACCAAAAAAAAAAAAACCAAAAAAAACCCCCTCTAATTTCCAGAGCATTTCCTTTAATGTGTAGTGGATTTGTATCTAATGTCTAGTTCCAAACAACTTGCCATGAAAATTGTTATCTTTTTTCCATGACACTTCTACAAGTTACCTCCCTGAAATGGGATGAGAGGAGAAAGAAAAACACAGTTAAATCAAAAATCACCAACCTCTGTCTACTGACTACTTTACTGCACATGTCATGTGGCCAATATACTTCATTGTCCCTACCAATCACTGTTCTATAAAATATAATCTTGGGAAATCAAAATATGATAGGTTAGACCTTCTGAATTAGTTCACTTGATGGTTTTAAATTGCAAGTCATACATGCAAAAATGTGGCTTTTCAAAAAAAATCTTATTTTTTAAAATTTTTTCTTTCTCTTCTCATCCCATCTGAAATTTTTTAAGATAACCTTACAATGTTTTATTGTTAAGTCAGATTATTCTCAAAAGTATTAAAAAGGACTAACAATATAGCTATGAATTTTACTTCTTTAAGGAGTTTGGCCAGTTACCTTGAATAAATTCCTTTAGAAGTGATATTTACTAAACTCATTGCTTAAGACACTAGGTATTTATAAGGAAAAAAAAAAAAAAAGAAGGTTATTACATTAGATTAGGTATGCAAGAAAAAGATATAAATTATTCAAAGAAGTGCTTTAGGAAAATGCACTGAACAGCTGGGATTCTCACCGCCACATCCTCTTCACATTGCTGCAACTCTAATGCAAACACTTGGATGAAAAAAGAAGCCCCAATTCTCTGTTCCACCACATTTCAGTGTACAGACATACAACCTTACCTCTTCCCTTGCCCTCCCCTCTGAAAACTAAAGTGGGTGGAAACACAACAGCACAGCAAGAAAGCATCTCAGGGTTCAGCAATCAATTAATTGCACACACAGCTTCTTAGATAGCTATCTCCCAGTCGAAAATCAGCTCCCTGAAGTGCAATGATAATGAGATAGGACCCTGAGCCAAAAGATTCCCTTTCATTTTATCACAGCCTCTCACCCTAAACTGGCATTAATAAAAAAACTCTTCTCACTGTTGTCAGTGGCAGGAGTTGCACATGTATAGCCTCTGCAGATGTTGCTAAAGCAGTTTTTTCTAAATCAAGTCACATGTTTACAATGTATGGGCAAAGAAATAGAGACACCCTCCAATCTCTGTGCAAGTTAAGCAGAACAGATGCAGATGGAAGAAGTCTGCCACATCTCACCACCAGAGTCCAGCAACAAGTTAGGGAAGATGAGTTCATATCCAGCTCAGGATTTTAACAATGCAAAATCTTATCTTCCACTAATTGATCTTACCCTCCAGTTACGTCAAGATCCTGTTGTGGGAAAAAGGAAAACAACTTTACTTTTGAAACCATATCTTGGTAGCCTGTTTAAAATCTTAATACCCTAATTAAAATAAAAAAGGCAGTTATCATTAGGTCAGTTACAATAATATCATCCAAACAGAAAACCTTAACAGATGAAGTAATCTTTAACATTATTACAGTAGGCAAAATAATAATACCCTTTTGTCTGATGTTACACTCACTCTCCTAATACTCATCCGGGTCCTAAGGAGGACACTTTAGTCTTCATAAGGAAGAGTATAGTGGGGAGGGTGTCACGGTGACTTGTCAGTGTCCCCAAGTCTTACTGGGGATATGTTCAATGTTGTTGTTGTTGGGTTCCCTTCCTCCTCAGCCCTGGAGTCCCTTTGACTTTCTTATATTTATATATTCCAGCCTGCTCCCTTCCCCCTGGACTCCCAAGGAAGCGTTGAAAGCTGCCCCACAGCCCCCAACATCCCCAGGGGCGGTTTGTCCGGCAGGCACTGCCTGGGGCTGCCAGCCCCTTCCCCGTTGGCACTCCCAGAGCTGGAGCTCAGCCAGGCTGGGCCATGGGCACTTGGCCACGGGGCGCCTGGTAAACCCAGCTCAGCCCCGCTCGGGCCGAGGGCAGCCCAGCCACCCCCTGGGACCCGACACAGCCTGATGCAGTCCCTGAGCAATGGCAAAAATCTAGAGCAGCACATTAGTCAGACAAGCTTTGGAGAGTAATATAAGAATCAACAGCCAAGTGAGAACATGTCATGTTAACATGACAACTAATAAGTTCTTTCTGAAAGGATGAAACAAATATCTTTAAGGTATTTCAGCACCAGTCCTAACCTGAGCTACCTTAGAATGTAGTTTAGTTTTGCAGTCAGTGCACCTTGAAGGAGAAAATTACTTTGCCATTAAAGTCCTTTTGTATAAAAAAACTCTGCTATCACCACACTAGCTGCAAGTGTTCAAATATATATTTCCCTGAGCTGCTGAAAAACATGACCCTCTGGGCAGTTAAATGTTTTTAAGTCAGCATCTTTGTCTTTCTGACAAGGTTAATAAACTCATGCTGGTGTTCATGCTGTAGGACATAATCATCTTTGGCATGATGACCAGTTCTACTAGACTATGTCATATGTCAAAAAATTACAAGAGTGTCAAAATTCTCTCACCCAACCTGAGTACAATCACTCTCTAGCTTTTGAGGCAAGAATACAGCTTAATCCCAGAGCTTGGATTAAACCAGACTTCACTTCCCTGACAGAAAGAAGCTAATGAAATGTCACCTCATCTTTTTGCTACCAGGGCTTTGTCTTTATTTCGGACGTTGCTGGTACCTTTTTGTTGTTGCTTTTAATATGTGCATACATACATATATTTATGTATATGTAAAACAATCCAAAGATTTTGGTCAGTCAGACACACATAGTCTGGAGGTTTCTCACCAAGTATTTCTTGAATTTTCAACACTAATATTTTCAGTCAGATTATAATACTTACTACCACATTTGGATGACGTTTTCTGTGATAAAATAATACAAGATAAAAGAGCACTGGATGAAAGTAGATGGAAAATTAATTCAGAAAATAATAGCCCTCTTCAGAAACATCTGTTCCCAGACCTTCCTTTGCCTCCCACCAACCAAAGTTAGTCTTCTTTTTTTGTCCCCCAGTTAAGAGTTTTAAGAGCACTTGGTTCACTTAAGGGAAAAAAAACACCCTTTCCAGTGCCTGTGAGCAAAGTGTAGGATGTTCTGTGCTGGGTGGTTATTGAAGGCAGTGGAGGTGGGTGCTGGTCTCTGCTGTTGCACTCCCCACATCTCCAAAACACATCAGTCAGACAGCTTAGCCCACCCAGACGTCTTCTTCATGTTTAGAATGAAGAGCTACTCTAGTTTGATCTCTGTATCACTGAGGTAAAAACCTAAGTTTTGTCACTGCACTGCTAAGATTTCAGGCAGTTCTTGAGATATTTAAATCCTGCCTGTCATCATATCTCAGCAAATAAAAGACCTAACAGATCATCAACTAAAATATACTCTGTTCACAAAAGGAAAATGCACAGCGTTTGGGAGTAAGCAAACTGACAGAAGTGGCTCCCCATTTTGTTGGTCTGATTTTGTCTAAGGCAAGAAACAATTAGTCTCATTTGATAGGATTAATTTAATATTATCAGTCAGATCACCTCAGCATTTTAAAGACCACTTTCCACAGTATCACCAAAAGAGGCAAAAATAGTTTTTTTCTTTTTACACGTTCTAAATATCAACCTAATTCAATTCTGTCACTTTAGGCAGAAGTCCTACATACTTTTTCATTCTGAAATCATACTACAAGCAAGGGACCTCATCTTTTTAGGATGGCAATGAAGGTAACAGGCCAAGAATAGAGTATGATTTAAAATAACAATTTCATGCTTATATCTTTGAGGGCATAACTAATAAGGGAAATAAATTTAGATAGTGCTCAATAATCATGTTATGCAGTTACTGTCTTTCACTGTTTTCTTATAAAATGAGGTTTCCTAAATGGTGAGTGGGAAAAGAATCAGACAGAGTTCTCAGGTCTTTACTTGTAGCAGATTAGTTTGTGCTATGGGGGAACAAGATGTTTGTGAACAAAACATTCAACCCAAATAGGTAAACATTCATTTCAGTATTCACAAGACAAAAATTGATCTCTGAAGACATCGTTCCTCCCCCTTTGTTTCTCTGCATGTGAAACCTATTTTGCACAGATAGAATGTTTACTGCACATTCCTTTTCTTTTTCTCCAAGTGGAGAAATTGAAACTGTTTTCAAATTGAAAAAGCAAAAACCCTCTTTTGCTGTCACCATGCTTCAAATTATTTTAATTGCTTTTGCTATTTCTTAGTCATATTGATCAAAACTTTCAGACTTCAGTTCTGTAAACTGTTAAAGAATTTATAAGTTCATTTGAGTTATTAACCTGAGTATAAATAAATATATTAATCTATATTTGCATCAAGTAGGTCTACAAGCCCTATTTCTTTTTAGTATAACTAATTATTAAACAGAATTTAAGAAGTCTTGATTTCTTATATCTATTTTTATGGTGATAACTGCTTTGATAATACAAAACACATTATTTATAAACCTAGTGAATCTGAATGTGAAATCATTCAGTTCTTCCTAAGACACAGTCATTATAGCTAATCAACATTGGTACTGAAAAAAACTTCAAAATGCAAAAAAATATTTCTTTTAAGCCTATCAAAGGAACACCGTAGCTCCAAAATTTTTTAGATAAAACTTCCTTCCTGTGTTTTTTGTTTTGGAAATTTCCATAGAAACTTTGTATCAAATTGCTTAAAAAAACTGTCACTAATGGAGTATCAACTCTTTCTCTCTATAATGAATTAAAACATGCAACTTCAGAACAGAAAAAATAATGCTAGTGTTAATGTTTCACTTACTCTTGAAGATTTCTTAGTATTTCCTTTGTGCTTAATTTTATATCATAATATTCATGAGGTGATGGCAGGAGTAGGAAGCATTTAAGAGAGACAGCTACTGTTATCTCTTATTTCAAATTATTGTATTTTGATTCTGAAGGCAGAATTAGGTTGTGTTATATTAAAAACATGGACCTATTACTGCCTGTCTTCTAGTATACTTCCTGTGTTAGATAAAGCATCACTAGTCAAATATTGAATGAATATAGGTTGCACCTGAAGTTCATACACCTCAGTTATTAAATGAGAGGGAAATAAAAGCAGTTAACAAAAATAACAGTTGAAGTACTAGGTTGTTTCAAAATTCCTGCCTCCATTTGTGAAGTGGGTAAATTGATACTGTTTTTATTTGTAAAGTTCTGTATCCAGGTCTGTGAAGTAATTTTTCCCTAAGCTAGTCATACCATCACAATAATCAATAGTGATCAATGACCAAGACTGCAAATGAAATTGCATGTAAGCACCAGCATCTAGGAACATCCACCAACCTCGGTCTATTTGCATAGAGCAGATACATGGAAGTTCATATCATAGTTACAAAAACCTTCCAACATTTCATAAGCACAGAACCCTGGAGATTGCCTCTTAGTCTTTACTGTGCTTTTTCAGGCCAGGAGTTGATTACGTTTGGGTGTTTTTTCCTGATAATTTTTGTTTGCACTTCTGAAATAGGCTTTTGAGAAATCCATCTAGTTGGCCATTACAGACCAGATAGAGAAGTCTTGCAAATCACAGCTGTTTGAAAACTCAGAACTGAAATACATATGCTGATAGTTAATTTTGTATGAGTAAGTTTAACATACGGATATTTCCACAGGAGATGAAAGGACCTCATCTCCTGTGACAACTACATGATTACATTAAGTCACCAAACCTCCAGTCATTTTCAAAGGGACTCTGAACTCATGGTATATCCTCAGTAGATTCCTTCAAAGGATAAAGATCTTGGAATTTGCTAAACAGGTTAACAGAATCTTAAGTTGTAAACGTATGCACAAAAAAAACCCTAAATTTTATTTCCTTATCGGGCATAATGTGGCATTTTTAAGTACTTGCTTTCACAATACTTAAGGGGGCAATTTTCAGCTGCTATCTTGTGTGACAAGTGTAAAGAGAAGAGTTACTTTTTCTGCCTCTCAATTTGTGAAGTCTATTGTGCTTTCACAGAGATTAGAAAGAGCTGAGATAAGAGAATTTCTACCTGGTTTATGTAGGAAACCAAACAAATGAGAAGTCTTCTGTAGCTGACTAGTTCAGGAAAGAAAAACAGGATGCCTTCAAAGAGTAGAAAAATTCTTTTTAATTTGTATTATATTTTTCAAAGGAAGTTAGAAGAAAATAGCAATATTGCAATGTCAGCATTATTCCAAGAGGGGAAAAGCAAATATCAGCTCTTGGATGAAGGTGTTAGTTCTAAATTTGTTCATTCAAACAAATAAAACAAAAATACATGTTCTTCTCTAACTAGAAAAATGATACAAGTGTAAAAATGCTTTTTATCTAACCTCATCTCCTTGCTAGAAGTGGTGTGCAGGTGTTTGTTTTGTGGTTTCCTTTTCTTTTTTTAGTAAATGTTTGTTTTCTTCAAGTATTAAGAACTTCAGTGCTTTAGAATTCCGTACATTACTATCACTCGTATCTACTCAGGGTATATAGAATAAGCAATGCATCATTATAACTCCATTGCTGGATGATGTATTAATGGCTGCCATAACTGTGACAGAAATACATTAAGGATATTCTACTTAAATTTAAGAAGAGGAAATCTGAGACAAGCTTTCGGAATGGTTTGTACTTTACCAGTCAGAAGTATTTTTCTGAAGACTGACCCATGTATTCTTAAAGCACTGGTTTCAAGGAAAGCTAAAACACTTTTTCCGTTAGGAATTAGTTTTAGATACTTTAGGAAATCTACTGAGACTTAAATTTGAAATTAAATCCTGATTTTGTGAAGACTCATGTAATTTCTCAACCATGCATCTATAGATTTCATACTATTCCTGCATGTAATGATAAGCCCAGGCACATTTCTAGAGCTTTTAATTGATTCAGGTACTTAACCTTAAGGACCTTAGTCACATTTGAATATAAGAGATTTGTCAATGATATATAAAAGACTGAAGATAGGATTTCATTATGTTACGCATGATTTTATTTTACGGTAACATGGAATTTCCCATACTGAAATTAAAACTTCTGCATGAAATTTGCTGAATTTAATATTAGGCAGGCACTTTGTATTGGTCATTATTACATTAAAAAAATCAAAATTCTCACAAGGTAATCTGTTAAAAGCCAAACATCTCTTCATACTCTTAGTTTTCACCTTCTTGGACCTCTTGTCTTGTTGTCTGTCACTCCCAATACCTAGGGGTGCCTAGCCTCTCCAGTTGTAAAGCTGATTTGCTATCAGAATTTCACTTTTCTTTCTCACCAAGACCATCTAACAAGCAGTGAAACATGAGTTTATTGCCGGTCAAAACAACAAAACACTAGGAAAGAGCCATGCAGCAGCTGCAATCCTAAAGACTGACTCCCCTCATACACACTGCCTATGCTCTTAACCACACAGTATCTTCTAGACTGTCGTTAGCACATATTCATGTTAACATACGAAACATAAGTTACGTGCTAAGCATTTTCATCATTAAGAAATTCAAGGTCTGTTACATCCATTAAGTCACAAGTATATAATTTTTGCTAGATCTTATGTCTAGTTACTTATACCTATCAAATATCAACATCTCCAAATTAAGCATTTAAGAATAATCACTACCGGTCACATAATAAACCTAGTAAACCTAGTCACATAATAGACCTAGTAAAGCAGTACTAACTAAATTCAAAACCAAAGACAGACAGGGGTGGGAGCAATAACATATTCAACATATTTCGGCAATTATTAACATGTACAAATAATTTAAAGAAAAAAATGCTCATGCATGTATGACAAAGACTGTATTTTCAAGATTTAGGAGGAGTTCTCAAGTCCATAAACAGAAACAGGTACCCCCTCTTTAATGGTAAACCATGTTAAAGTATCTAAAAGACATACACAATGCGTAGGGAAATTCAGGTACCTAAACCATGATTCTTATTTGCCAGATTCTTGACAACAGATATTTCTTACCTTTGGTGTTTCTTTTTGCCTGCTTGGTTATCTAAAATACAACCTCCATCCCGATGATGTAATTTGCCAGCACTTCTACTCTACCACATATGTGAAACTGGAAATGGTAGTCTAAGTCTCTGTCCAAGATTCAGATGCATAAGTAGACCTTTTGAGAATGGAGAACAGGTAGGTTTATTTTAGAAGACAGCCAGATAACACAGTATTCTCACCTCTCACCTTTTTATGAAGTAGTCTGAATAAGGGAAAAGCTAGTTCATATGCTTTCCTTTCACAGCAATCTCTCATCCTGACCTTTCAGTAGATCTGTCACAGTAATAAGATACAGGGAAGGCTAAGCTAAGGACATAATCCATACCATTTCTTTCAATATGCAGCAAGAACAAACTATTAACAAAATGAGACAGCAAGTATGATAAAGGAGAGCTTAATATCACCAGACCAGTAATGGATTTTATTTCCTGTTTGGCAGGATTATGTTCTATCTTTGGCCAAAGGCTGTTTGGGCAGGTGGAATTATGGAGGCAGGAACCAGAGGCCTGCTCATCATGGGGCTTCTTTTGATTTTGCGAACCACTTATCTGTTCTACAGGACCTTGGTTTCAATAGAAGAAGTTAAATTATCATTTCTCAATTTCAATCAAGACTGTAATTTAGGGCTTAGATTTAGGAGACATGAATACAAGTTCTAAGTTTTATTACTATACATCTGCTATAAATGAAACAGACACAAGTTCTAAGCTTTAGCATAGTGAGTTATCCTTGGAGATATTCAAACCCCACCTGAACAAAGTCCTCAGCAACCTGCTCTGGTTGACACTGCTTGGAAAGAAGGGTTGGGCTAGACAATCTCCAGACATCCCATCCAACATCAACCACCCTGTGAATTTACTTCGTTACTTTACTTTGTTATTCAGAGCAAGCAAAAGCAACCCCAATAAAACCAGTATGCAATCACCCAGCCCTGCCCTCTCTACTTGCAACACAAACTCCAAGATGAGCTGAACCAGTGACCATTGCCTTACTTCGCTGACTCCAAACCTCTCTTGGATAGCGTTGCAACCAAGTATACTTCCCAATGATGTGGCATCACTCACCCTGTGTGTGAAGGTTAGAGCACAGAATGCACATGTAGTATTCCTTGTATTTCTGATTTACTTAAACAGATTTGTAAAGATAAACATTTACATATGATTGCTGAGCCTGCAGTAGGGACACAGGGTGAACAACAAATCACAAAACAATGCTCTTTTTTCCAGCAAAGGGGAGGAAAGGCCTGATACTGGCAAGCAGAAACAATGAAAACATGCAGTACCCTTAACTGAGTGGCAATGAAGGAACAATTCTCCCTTCTTCCTTTTTTCCCATGCCTGAAGAGGATGTAACTGCTTTTTATATCTTATCACTTTCTCTGTGCTTCCACCGCTTCCACCACAAAATGCAGTATTTTACATATTTGTTGTTTTCTTTGTTGCTCCCTAGAAACAATTCTGCACAGCTTGAGCTTGCACTCTTGAAATGACCAGTAATTTATCATTTGTGATTTGCGTTTGTACTCTTGGTGCCTCTGAGATTATCTTGCACTTGTGCTCTCAGGGGTTTGCTATCATCCTGTGGCTGTGCTCTCAGCAGCCCTTGAACTCAGGTGAACTCCTGAATTTGGCCAATTTCTCCTCCTTCTCTTTATGACTGTGAGGCACATTTCCCAAAGCACCTGAGCAATGGCAGCTCATAGCTTCTTCGAGTAAGAACACAGAGAAGAGGGAGAACTTCATTTTGCTACAAAATCTACACTTCTTATTTATGCTGTTGCTTTTAAAATCAAAATAGCAGTGGCAAGTACTAACTCACCCGTTACTGGTAAGCTAAGTGCTGCTTATCTACTGCATTAAATCTTACCTCATTTCACCAGACAGACCACAGTGATTCTGGCAGATTCCAGGGCCAAGGCAATGGGAACCATAGTCTGGTTTTAGAATATTAAAATTCTGACTGCTTCACAGGTCAGCTCTTCTAATCCAGACTTCAAATGCGACTTAAATGTTCGTATAGCTGGGCAATGCACCTTCATCTCTGATCCATGTTTAATAGAATTATGTAAGTCATATACCAGTGACATGCGCTTGTATCGCATCTGAGAGATGCTCTCACAAGACTGAGCCCCACACCACCAGCCCGCCTAGTTTGTAAATCCTAGTAGTGCAGGAGCAAGAGAGTAATCGCTGATATTCAGCTCTGCTGGCAGTGAGTATTTGTGAACACACCAAACCAGAAGAGTACACCTTGTAGAGACCCCTACAGCATAAACTGCCTCACAATCAGAAATGGGCTGTGCTAATTACCTTCTGTGACCTTTGCACACTTTAGTTCTGACCAAGCTCCTGTTTAAGTGTGCCACTATGGAAAGACAGGCCTGTAATATGTCTTTAATGTCTTGTGACAAGCCTTGTGTATTAAGGATTAAGCAGAGATCATCTTTCTGCTTACAATCTTCTTAGGAGCAACATGCAGTAATGAGATTCAGATTAGAATTATTTCATCATCATTAAAATCTTTTCATCATTAAAAAAGAACTATCTAGCATTTCTCTTTGTTTTCATAGCAACTACAGCATAACATATAGTAGTCTAGTTTCCCAATATGATTTGTTAACTTGTAGTCCTTCCTGTATGCCTTTACATAAAAAACCTTTACATTTTCTTTGACTGCTCTGCTCTCAGTAAATTATGATGCTTTGCAGAGAGTGTCAGGAAAAAGAATGTTCTTTACTTAAATAATGTTAAGATGCATGTGAAAAATACAAAAATAATTACTGTAAAAGCAGTCTTGTCACAATGAACACTTTGCAGAGCAAAAATCACCATCATGTAATATCTCATCCTATGAATCTAGGAAGCTAGCAATGTACTCTATACAGTATGGAACAGATCATGTCTTAAAAGTGAAATTGCAATATTAATAGGAGAAGTCTACAGACACTGGAAGGACTGGGACTTCACCCTGTAAATAATTTTCTGTTCATTTCTCAGGAATGAGATCCTACTCACTCTGAAATTAAAAATACATTCTAGTTCACATCAGTGTCAAGAGGATCAAGCACTAACAAACAAATAAATATATCGCTTACCTTTTTAACTGCAGAAATTTTAGCTCACTCTTTTTCTTAGCTTTAGAAAAAACTGATCTAATTTGAACACAGAAGCACAAATAACTGCAATGTGTCATGTACCTTTTGTTGCTCAGAAAGAGCATCACATACTCAATTTCCCATTTTTATGAGATACAAGAAGACACAAATGTTGTTCAAAACAAATACTTTCTTGTGCCAGATACTGTATACCAGTATGAAACAAACTGAACTCAGCTCCCCAAACAGGTTTTCAAGTGAGATAGTTTGGAAAGAGTTGGACATTAAAAGCAGTTGAGCCACAACGGAATATAGGTTAAAATAGCAGAATAAGTTAGCTGGAATAAATTAGTCAGCAGTGTAAAACTACTGATAGTAAAGTGAATATGAGCATCCAAGGTATCAAGGCTTAATTCTCATGTGACTTAACTGGGCTTATGCTTAGTCATAAACACTGAGTGTCTTCCTTGGACTACTTATCCCTAAACTGAACTGATTCAGATCTCATTACCAATCTTTAATACAGATATGGTAAATACCTGCAATATCTACTTTAAGAATTATTTAATGCATGAAATAAAACACAAAAAATAGTTAAGTCTACTAAACTTACTATGGAGTAGGTAATCCTTTGACTGCCTCTCCAAACACAACTGCATTAGGATACATTACAGCTGTTAAATCCTCCTGTTAGCACATAGCATTGATATGTGCTACAATATTATACACAAAAATACTTAAGCATTTTAAAAATAGAAATAGGTTGCTATGCTGAGTTGGAAAAACACCTGTTTCAACTCCTCTTCTTGACCCACTTATCATATAAAGTTGTTACCAAATACTCTAATTTTCTACTAAGATTCCAGATGCTCATAACTCACTGTATCGTTGAACAGAGCTTGCATACTGCTGAGACACTTTTTTAATAACATAAGTATTGGGTTTGCATGACGAGGTTTTAGTACCACAGGGGCTACAGCGGTGCCTTCTGTGAGAAGATGCTACAAGCTTCGGTCACAACAACCCCATGCAATGCTAAAGGCTTGGGGAAGAGTGGCTGGAAAGCTGCCTGGCCGAAAAGGACCTGGGGGTGTTGGTAGACAGCCGGCTGAACATGAGCCAGCAGTGTGCACAGGTGGCCAAGAAGGCCAACAGCATCCTGGCTTGGATCAGGAATAGTGTGGCCAGCAAGAGCAGGGAAGTGATTGTTCCCCTGTACTGAGCACTGGTGAGGCCGCACCTGGAATACTGTGTCCAGTTTTGGGCCCCTCAGTACAAGAAAGACATTGAGGTGCTGGAGCATGTCCAGAGAAGGGCAATGAAGCTTGTGAAAGGTCTAGAGAGCAAGTCTTATGAGGAGCAGCTGAGGGAACTGGGACTGTATAGCCTGGAGAGGAGGAGGCTTGGGACATGGTTTAGTAGGCATGGTGGTGTTGGATTGATGGTTGGACTGATGATCTTAGAGATCCTTTCCAATCTTAATGATTCCTACTTTTTACTTTCATTAAAAAATAATCCAGCCACCAAGCCAGGAAACATGAAATTACTACTCTTCCCTTAATTGGTTTAGTGGTGGATGTGGTAGTGTTAGGTTAATGGTTGGACTGGATGATCTTAAAAGTCTTTTCCAACCTAAACAATTATGTGATTCTATGATTGTATGAGGGGGAGGAGGTGCTCCAGGCACCAAAGCAGAGATTCCCCTGCAGCATGGGTGAAAACCATGGTGAGGCAGGCTGTCACCCTGCAGCCCATGGAGGTCCACGGTGGAGCAGATATCCACCTGCAGCCCGGGGAGGACCCCATGCCAGAGCAGGTGGATGTGTCCGAAGGAGGTTGTGACCCTGTGGGAAGCCTGCACTGGTCCCATGGAGATGGAGGAGCTCATGCTGGAGCAGGTTTTCTGGCAGGACTTGTGACCCCATCAGGGACCCATGCTGGAGCATTCTGCTCCTGAAGGACTGCACCCTGTGGAAGGAACCCACGCTGGAGCAGTTCAGGAAGAGCTGTAGCCTGTGGGAAAGCCCCACATTGGAAAAGTTTATGGAGGACTGTCTCCTGTGAGTGGGACCCCATGCTGGAGCAGGGGAAGAGTGTGAGGAGTCCTCCCCTGAGAAAGAAGGAGCGGCAGAGACGATGCGTGATGAACTGACCACAACCCCCATTCCTCCACTCCCTGCACTGCTCAGGGGGAGGAAGTAGAGAAAATCGTGAGTGAAGCTGAGCCCAGGAAGAAGGGAGGGGTGGGGGGAAGGTGTTTTAAGATTTGATTTTATTTCTCATTACCCTACTTAGTTTTGACTGGTAATAAATTAAACTGATTTTCCCCAAGTCGAGTCTGTTTTGCCCGTGACGGTAATTGCTGAGCGATCTCCCTGTCCTTACCTTGACCCACGAGGTTTTTTGTTATATTTTCTCTCCCCTTGAGAGAAGGGGAGTGATAGAGTGGCTTTGGTGGGCACTTGGCATCCAGCCAGGGTCAACCCACCACAACATGTTACATTATAAACTTACAACCTAAACATTTTATGTGTTCATACATTAGTGTAATCATGCTATAATAGTGCTTTCGCAATGTACTATTGATTGACAGGAAGCAATATAAGAAATATGAGAATAATAAAGGATAATTTGTTCTTTAGTGCACTTTACAACATAGCAGAAACTTGCTTTGATTATGGTAATAGCTTGCCTCTACCTAGTAAGACATGATGCAACGATATGAATTCCACAAGGAACACAAATGAAACCCCTTTCCTCCTTAGTCTCCTGGCTGATATGTGAACAAAACACCAGAATCTCAGCTTCATTTATAATATCACACAGAGAAAAGAGTAACAAGATGTGTACAACGTGTTAAAAGCCTCACATAGAAGCACCATGGTGAGTTGAGATACTGCCCACATTAGGCAAAAACCAACAGAATCGCTTTATTTACATAAAAATATACATGTGTATACACATACACACACATGCAAATATGTAGGTAGGTATGTATGTATATGCCCACTTTGGGCAGAGACCATTCTGATCATCAGATCTATTCTTCCATCATCACAGATAATCATGTAATATGACTAGTCCAGAGTCTAAGAGGCACCTGAGCAATCTGTATTTGTTGTCTTCCCTAGTGTCCAATTTTTTAGGATTATCTAGTATTTTACTTAAGAAATAATGGCAATAATTTTTTCTGACAGTTTTTTTATGCTTCCTGATTCATTATCTTTTTAACTTTGAAGGGAGTGGGGTTAGTACAGAAGGTCAGACAGTTGTTAGTGGGTAGGGAGGCTTAGGGCTTGTGATGCAGATTGAACAGGCACCCCATATTACCTGTGAGACAGAAAGTATTCTGAGGGGAAAAAATGCTTACACCTTTTCCTTAATATCCGTCAACTCTGAACATCTGGAAATTCCACCGTGGAAGGACTTCAGGTCAGAGTAGTTAAAGGCTTTCTTTGAGCCCCTGCGTTCATCACAAGTTCACACAACAACTAAGGAAGATGGAAGTACTGGAGACAAAAAGAATTACTAGTTTATTACCAATACTTCATCATCTCCAGTACTCTCTACAGTATACCAGTAACTCAACAGTCAAAAGAAAGTTTCACCCTAGCTGAAAGTGTTAAAACCTGTGTCAGAGACATGTGTGGTGGAAAAGGGATTACGACTATGATAAAATTATTTAATCCCTTATTATTCTTTATGGTAAAATTCTTTAATCACTTATTTTAAGCTGTTTTTAGACAAAAACAACTGGCTATCAATTTGCTTCCCAACAGCTTTCAAAACAAATATTTATATTCAACAGAAGGCTAGCCATATCCAACATCCAAACCCACACATTTCCTGTTCAGTGAATGAACTGGGCTGGTATAATTAGTAGATGAACAGCAACATTTCCCAATTTGTTCACAACTCCTAGCCAAGATGTGGTATTACTCTCGCCCCACAGCATGCATAAATCAACTGCTCCCCTGTTCAACAGAAAATCCTCATATGGGGAATGCTGGAAACAATTTAAGCAGAATAGCGAAAATCAAGGGGAGCATTTCAGATATTTGAAAATACCGTGGTTCAACTCTGCATACAAATTAAACCAAAATTCATTAATTTATAAATCTCCCTATTATGGAATACAATTACCATCCCATCATGCCTCTTTAACCTACCATTGTTAGCCAGTTCCTTGAAAGTGTCTTGATATAATAGTGAGTTTTCCATTTGGTGTAATTGCAAACATACTGAATTGAGTTTCTGTCAGGAGACTGAAAGAAAGTTTGGGATTTAGTCTTGAAGTACATGGGCATCAGCTTCAGAAGAAACACTGAAATGGGGGGGGGGGGGGTGGAGGAAGGATAATTTTATAAAGAGTCAGGATAACTAGCTTAAAAAAGCTTAAAAAAGCCTAGTTACCCCTTGGTATTTGCAAAAGCCTGCGTTGCATTTCTTGTTGACCTCCTTGTTGTTTAAAACAAACATAACACATTTCTTTTTTTTTTTCCCCCTCTCCCCATATAACATGAGAAATTGTCTCCTTACAACATAAGAAATTAAATGTGTTTTTGCCTAACCAATGAACGTATACAACATGAAGTTCAAAAACATCTAGGCTGGCACATACTCTTGTTTGTTAAAAGAAGTGTTTCTTATGTATTCAAAATGCCTTGTCTTCTGTATTGCAGTCTTTATTCTAGACATTACTTACACTGATTTTCCTTGTGTTATAAACTCTCTTAAAACAGTTTAAACAGCATAGTTTAACAGTTTCAAATTTACAACTAATGTATTTCAATAGATATAAACAATGCTAAACTAGTTAAACTTTTAATAACTTTACCATTCCTAGATCTCTGTTTCTTTCTATTTGTCTATAAGGTTGTCATGGTTTAGCCCCAGCCAGCAACTAAGCACCATGCAGCCGCTTGCTCACTCTCCCTGCCCTGGTGGGATGGGGGAGAGAATTGGAGGAGTAAGAGTGAGAAACACTCCGGTGTTGAGATAAGAACAGTTTAATAATTGAAATAAAGTAAAATAGTAATGATAATAGTAACAATAAAATAATAATAATAATAATAATAATAATAATAATAATAATAATAATAATAATAATAATAATATACAAAGCAAGTGATGCACAATGCAATTGCTCACCACCCAACGACCGATACCAAGACAGTTCCTGAGCAGTGATTGCTGCTCCCCGGCCCCCAGTTTCTATACTGAGCATGACGTCATATGGTATGGAATAGCCCCTTTGGTCAGTTTGGATCAACTATTCTGGCTGTGCCCCCTCCCAGTTTCTTGTGCACCTGGCAGAGCATGGGAAGCTGAAAAGTCCTTGACTAGCATAAGCAGTACTTAGCAACAACTAAACCATCAGTGTGTTATCAACATTATTCTCATCCTAAATCCAAAACACAGCACTATGCCCACTATTAGGAAGAAATTAACTCTATCCCAGCCGAAACTAGGACAGTACCCACCCCTTATTCTATACCATCTACGTCATGAACAGGTCCTGCCCCTTTCCAATGTGTTCTAATTAATCACCACCACCTTCCCTATCTTGATATATACACAGAGGTATCATTCCCTTAGTCTATGGGCCATCCCTCTAAAATGTCCATTGAGTTAATTTAGTCCATGACTTTGGGTTCCATCTGTCATCACAGTCTTTCAGAGCAGGAGAGGTGGTGTTGGATTGTTGCATGCTGAAGCTAGTTCTCATTCTAAAATGGTTACATCAAAGTTCATTTTCATTAAGCTGGGTAATTCTTACTGTAATACCATTGATGTGGCATATAACTACCATAAAAGAGATGACATACAGTATTATAGAGCAATTAACATCATACAATTCAGTTCATTAGCTATTTTCACCCAAAATCAAATCCCCATGAGGTACACATTGGACCTCCCCATCCTTTCACATTACCCACCAAGTGCAACCAGGTCCTTGACCAAAAGCAATCCCATGGATGGCTTTGCCTTTGTACAAGGTAGGAACAACCCAGACTGTCTTCCCCAGCATATTTTTTATGTGCACTACAGGGACTTTATCTCCTTCTACAGTATGTAAAAGTTTTGATTGGGCAGGGCCAGCTCAATTGGCAGATCCCCTGGTGTTGACTAACCAGGTGGCCTTTGCTAAATGTGTATCCCAATGTCCCACCACTCATTGCTCTCAGGGTAGTCTTTAACAGTCCATTGTATCATTCAATTTTCCCCGAGGCTGGTGCATGACAGCAGTTGTGATATACCCGCTCAATGTCATGCTCTTTGGCCCAGGTGTCTATGAGGTTGTTTCAGAAATGAGTCCCGTTGTCTGACTCGATTCTTTCTGGGGTGCCATGTCACCACAGGACTTGCTTTTCATGGCCCAGGATGGTGTTCCGGGCAGTGACATGGGGCACGCGATATATTTCCAGCCATCCGGTGGTTGCTTGCACCATGGTGAGCACATAGCGCTTGCCTTGGTGGGTTTGTGGGAGTGCAATATAATCAATCTGCCAGGACTCCCCATATTTATATTTTAGCCATTGTTCACTATACCAGAGGGGCTTGAACCGCTTGGCTTGCTTGATTGCAGCACATTTCACATTAATGAATAACCTGTGCAATACTGTCCATGGTAAAGCCCACCCCTCAGTCACGAGCCCATCTATATGTTGCATCTCTTCCTTGATGGCCTGAGGTGTCATGGGCCCACTGAGCTATAAATAATTCACCCTTATGTTGCCAGTCCAGGTCCACCTGAGCCACTTCAATCTTAGCAGCCTGATCCACCTGCTGGTTGTTTTGATGTTCTTCAGTGGCCCAACTCTTGGGTACGTGAGCACCTACGTGACGAACTTTTACAACCAGGTTCTCTACCCGGGCAGCAATATCTTCCCACAATGCAGCAGCCCAGATGGGTTTGCCTCTGCACTGCCAGTTGCTCTGCTTCCATTGCTGCAACCACCCCCACAGGGCATTTGCCACCATCCATGAGTCAGTATAGAGATAAAATACTGGCCACTTTTGTTGTTCAGCAATATATAAAGGCGGCTGGATGGCTTTCACCTCTGCAAACTGACTTGGTTCACCTTCTCCTCTCTCATTGGAGTCATATAGGACTCCATATAGCAGCCTTCCACCTCCGATGCTTTCCCACAAGATGAAAGGACCCATCAGCAAACAGGGCATATTACTTTCCATTTTCTGGCAATTTATTATACAGTGGGGCCTCTTCAGCACGTGTCACCTCCTCCTCTGGTGATATTCTAAAGTTTTTGCCTTCTGACCAGTCCATGATCACTTCCAAGATTCCTGGGTGACTGGGGTTTCCTATTCAAGCCTGTTGTGTGATCAGTGCAACCCACTTACTCCACGTAGCATCAGTTGCATGATGTGTAGAGGGGACCCTCCCTTTGAACATCCAGCCTAGCACTGGCAGTCGGGGTGCCAGCAGGAGCTGTGCTCCAGTACCAACCACTTCTGAAGCAGCTCAAACCCCTTCCTATGCTGCCAATGTCTCTTTCTCAGTTGGAGTATAGTGGGCTTCGGATCCTCTGTATACCTGACTCCAAAACCCTAGGGGTCAACCTCAAATCTCCCCTGGTGCTTTCTGCCAGAGGCTCCAGGTAGGGCCATTCTCCCCAGCTGTGGTGTAGAGCATATTTTTTACATCTTGCCCTGCCCAGACTGACCCAAGGGCTACTGCATGAACTATCTCCTGTTTAATTTGTTCAAAGGTTTGTTGTTGCTCGGGGCCCCATTTGAAATTGTTCTTCTTCCGGGTCACTTGATAGAGAGGGCTTACAATCTGACTGTAATTTGGAATATGCACATCACCTAAGAAAGCTTGTGTTTCCTTTTTGCTAGTTTGTCGGGACATAGCTGTTATGTTGTTGATCACATCCATTGGGATCTGATGACATCCATCTTCCCATTTTATTCCTAAAAACTGGATCTCCTGTGCAGGTCCCTTGACCTTACTTTGTTTTATGGCAAAACCAGCCTTCAGAAGGATTTGGACTATTTTCTTCCCCTTATCAAAAACTTCTTCTGCTGTATTGTCCCACGCTGGGCGCCAAAAAGTACTTTCATGATTCAGGCTGAGGGAACTGGGACTGTTTAGTCTGGAGAAGAGGAGGCTGAGGGGAGACCTTATCGCTCTCTACAACTACCTGAAAGGAGGTTGTAGTGAGGTGGGTGTTGGTCTCTTCTCCCACGTAGTTAGCGATAGGACAAGAGGAAATGGGCTCAAGCTGTGCCAGGAGAGGTTTAGATTGGATATTAGGAAAAATTTCTTCACAGAAAGGGTGGTCAAGCATTGGAACAGGCTGCCCAGAGAGGTGGTGGAGTCACCATCCCTGGAAGCATTCAAAAAATGGGTAGACATGGCATTTTGGGACATGGTTTAGTCTAGTCTACCCTTGATTGGTTTAGTGTGGACTTGGTAATGTTAGGTTAATGGTTGGACTGGATGATCTGAAAGGTCTTTTCTAACCTAAATGATTCTATGATTCTGTGATACAGGCTTCACATTTCTACTTGGAATAAGCCACAGTATACCATAATTCAGCTGAATTTAACTTCATGGACAAGAAAGTAATATTCTATTTATACCGTAACTTGAAAGTGAACATGGTACAACCGGAATGTGATTCTGTAGGGAATAGGGCATGAGTATATTTGCCAAATTTGTTTATCTTAAAATACTGCATGAATTTTACACATGTTCGCTTGCATATACCTTTATATAAAAACAGTTTAAAATTTATGTTCTTTGAAAAAAAAAAAAAAATCTTATTTTGGCAAAGACCCCAAGCCTAATGACAATAATTTTTTACAGAAATGTTGCTGTTATTGTAGGGAGAGGAAAGCATCACCAACTTTCTGTAGTGGTGTAGGACACAGAACTACTCTGCTACCTTATAGAATCATAGAATCGTTAGAAAAGTTAGAGCACTCCATGGTCAGCACTGGTTAGTGAGAGGCACTTTTACTACTCCTGGCTTCTGGGGTACCAGCTTCCAAATTGGCTCATAAATCATCTCCCAGGGACATTCTTAGGATAGTTCAGACAAGGTGCTGAGGAGTGAGGCAGTTATTAAAATGAATCAGTTCCCTAAAAACTGGTATATAGAGAACCAGACACTGTTCAGTGTTTTCTGTTATCATGAAATTGCTCAGCCTAGATTAAAGTAAAAGCTCAAGGTTTTGTTTATCCAAAAGTGAAAACTGATACATTTATCTAAGCTGTAGCTGAAAAACAAACAGCGTAAGCATAACAGATTTACTCTATGTTCAACATGAAGACTCTAAGCCTGCACTTACTTGGCTTGCTGTAGAAGGCTTCACTGACACCCTGTTTATCATAAACTGTTCTGCCAGAATACCCTATATCTCAAGTCTCATTCATCATCAATAGGATTTACTTTGTGGATACACCAGCTTTTACAGTTAATTTCCTTTTTGTATTCTGTATAGGGTTTGGAGTGATTTAATCTTTCCCTTGCTCAAAATTAAAAAACAACTCCAAAAAACAAACTCATTGAGGAAATAGTGTCATCTTACTCTAACATACTCATAAACAAATTCCTTTGTGATGCAAATGTTTATCAGATAAAGTGTCATCTCCTGTACCCAAATGTACTCAATCAACAGCTGCCTACAACAATACAGTCATGAGTCTCTCAGCGTGAAGCAAATCTCCAGTGGGCTTTGTATTTCACATTAGTCTGTATATTAACAAATGTACTTGGTAAAAACTTTTCAGAGGGTAAAAGGTATCTAGTTCAGGTTCCTGAGATGAAATATCAACCACTGCAAAGTGACAGTGGTTTGGCGATAATCATGCACGTTCAGTATCAAGAGGTATTTCAACAGATATTTTGAAGTCAATCACTTAAAAATATTGAAGATTTCAAAAGGAAAGTCATTCAAGTAACTAAGATGGAAACATTTTTTCTAAAAAGGTCAATAACATCCAGTTTTGCCCTCCACAACTCAAGAAATTCCATAAAATAACATTTTTCCATTTTCCCTGATTTATCATTCACTGCAGAGATTCTGGCAGAAATTTGTACTCTATTCTGACTTGTACTGATGTCAACATTCCTCCTGGAAATGTGAAAATTCTTTTTCTTTTCAGATATGAGATGTATAAACAAATACCATCTGTAGTCATTCAAAAGTAGTTACGTTCATATACATATGAATTCATACACATTCCTATCATGCAGAAGGTGAAAACAGATACAAAGTGGAGAAAATTCTGAGTTGCTCTGCTTATATTTAGTCCCTGTTCATCTGTGCTGGACAGTTTCCATTACATCTAGGATTCTAGATGGGAGAAAAGAAGCCACTATTACGTGATTGGCCATGTCTATCTTAACCACCATCAAGATCATTAGAAATAGAAAGCAGAAATTAGACATAAATACCACTACTAATTTATTACAAGCCAGTTAATGAAGAGAGGAAAAAAACCCTGCTGGAATTTATCTACTCATACTACACCTCTTAAACATGACTGTCCAGTATGACATTTCAATGTCAATCAGTGCACCTAAATCCTCCACACATCTCTAAATGTAATAAATATGCCTCCAAAACATCCAAATCTACAGTATTTGATAACAGATATTGATACTCCTATAAATTCATGAGAAAGGAGGATACAGGATTAGATGTATTGTAGCAGGAATCATGAAAACATTGCATTAGTGGAAAAGGCAGGAGAGACACACCTAATTGGAAGAACCAAAGAAGCAGAAGTCAGGATGAACAGACAATAGTATGTATTCTCTGTGGACAAGACATTAATCTTTCCAAAGATATTGTGTCTTACAGATGATGGTAAATTATCCAAAACAATCTTTGCATTGCTTTTGTGTTATACTGATGCCCTATGAACAACAAATTTGGGGGGATTATTTCTGCTTACTGAAAAATACTTAATTGCTGTTACTGCAGATTTTCAGTGCTGATGTACTCTTACATTGCAACATCAATGTATTACCTCAAGGAAAACAAAAAGTATAGGTATGAGAAACTACTTCAAGTCAACTAAGTACTATATACAACCTGTTCTTTTCAGCTAAAATGAAGTATTCCTTCACCTATATCAAAGGAACACTACTACAGTGGTACAAAAAGCAACATATAACCCCTTTTTTCCCCCAAACATAAAATGTTTTCCATTTAGCAAATCTTGCAGGATTATTTGTGTGCTACTTAATGGCTTTTGTCATCTAGTGACTACCATTGATAACAAGGTTGGATTTTTATAACTTTCAACATGATTTGGGCACTTTGGGGACATATTTACTACATTTCAAAACACTAGTGAATTATTTCGGTTCACATGTTCTTACTGACTGATGTGGAAAATATATTGATATAAAAGAAATTAATCCTAAATGCATAGGAGAAAAAAGCTTTTCAAGAAACTAGGTATATGTAGATTCACTGAGAGAACAGACTGTGTTCATTAAACATATACAGCAAAAGTTTGGAATGTTATTAAATAGTTTTTCACATAACAGTATCAATATTCCACACTAAATGAATATAATTCTGATTTGTTTATACTAGAGCTCACAATTAAAAGTTAACAGATGAGTTTTAGTCAACTATTGTGAAAACGTGTATGAATTACATCCTACCGTAAGACTTTTATCAAGTTTTATTCTAGAAAATAGTATTGTGAGGGACAAAATGGCTGTACCTTTGTCTCAAAGCTTGCCCACATGAAGCGGGCAGGACCTTGCAGGAAAGTGTGCGGGGTGTCGCCTGCTTGCATGGCAACAAGGCCGGCGGCGAGGCCGTGGTAACAGCCTGCTCGGAGCAGGCGATCGGCTGTGGGCGTGTGCACGCGGTTGGCGCGTGAGACCCTGGGCATATGGGGGCTCGGAGACGTGGGCTACGTGCCATCGCCCTGGGCAAGCAGGACACGAGGGAGTTCTGTGCAAGCATGAAGTTGTTGCCTCAGGCACGCAGCCTATAAAAGACCCCCACCCCAGACCCCTGTGTGATCACTCACGACCGAAGACCCTGGTGTGATTCACCGGCCACGGAAGGCCCCAGAAGCACGGACCCCCAGGACACCGCGGTTCCATGGTGGTGACTGTTTGCGCTTTCCTATCCTGAACTCTTGCTTAATTTTCCTCTCTCGTTTTCCTTCCTTCTCTGTCGCTACTTTTCTCTCTTCTCCGAGCGGTTAATAAACAAGTGGACTTACGACATCTGACCTCATTTGTGTCTTCATCTCGCTCAAAGGAGATCGAACCTGAAATGAGAGGTTGGTCTAGCCACCCCTAGCCTCCCAGACTCTTCTGAGGCTGGTTGGAACACAAGGGGACCCTCCTCTCATCCAAATCGGATCGTAACAAGTATTCAATAGTGAATTTTAATACATTTATGAAGGCTTTACTGATGTTATTGATATATTAGGTAGAAAGCAAATATCAGACAAAAGTCATCCTTTTTTAAGTAGTTATGGTAGTACATGACACTATGTACTTGCAGGAACCAGAGCAGACTGTGCCTGGGATACCTACCTGACATTCTGCCTGCGAGAGAGTCATCCTGCATAGGATGTAAAATGAAGTTAGAACTTAATTTAGAGGGCCTCCTTCAAGAAAGCCATCCCATTCTGAAGTTCTGACATTTATGTGCTTAAAGTCTATAGCACTCTCAGTAAATGAGGCTACCTAAAGAAGAAAAGAACAGCATTATCATCAAAACTTATGATACTCATTAAGTCTTTTGATGAGCATAGGTGAATTTAATTGCTCTTCAGAGCCTAGAAGATAAATCGTAAAACTTGCATACAAAATTAACAAGATCACCTCAAGAAACTGGTGGCTCCTTATTGGCATCCCTGAAAATAAAATGGTCTTCATATATCACCTGGGGATTCATCACTCTTGAGTAATGCATTTACCATCTGTGCTCATCCCAAACTACTTCTGATAAAGTGTCTGAACTTCATAAATATTCTTGGGTAAACAACTCTCATGCTTCCCCAGATAAGTGAACAGATAATTATTCACAGCCCCATTTTTCTAATATAGAAGTAGTAAAAGTAGTCAGCTAGACTAAAAGCATATTTCAGACCAGGAAACATTGCTTGAGTTCATATAAAAGGTCTACAGTTTGCTGAATGAAACCAATTGGGATACGACATGCTTCAAAATCTGCTAGGATGGAGTAATAATCAGACCCTTTCTCCAGTTTTCATCCATTTCTGAGGTAAATGCTCCTTGTCTGGCATTCTCCCTTATGATCTACAGCTCCAAACACCTAAATAGCTGAACACTTACACATTTCTAGGGAGAAAGCAATAGTCAGTGCAACAAATGCAAGAGTTCAGCAATGAATTTACTAAAAACTTTTCTTTTGGTATAAAACCACAGGGAGGCTAGAGAAAAAAACAAATGTTATCATGATTCCCATGGTTTCCTTAACCTTGCAAAAAGCCTTCTGGAGCTTTCATAGCAACTGTCAGAAGGTCAGCGCCCCTCCTTACTGTTCTCCAATTCGGATAACTGTGTCTCACCTGAGAAACTTCATCTCTTAAATCTGTTGGTGGCCATTTATGTCCTGCTCATAATACTAGGATTTTGCACCATAACAATCTCTAATGAAATTGCTGGCAAATAACATAACTGTCCTGCTGGTAACCCTCGCTGCCTCCCAAAGTGAGATTATTTAACTGTGATAAGTTTTGATGGCCTTCTCAAGGATTCATCCATAAACCCCAAGTCTGTCACTGTCAAACCAAAAGAGCAAAACACACACCCTGAACTGCAGTTTAGGCCAAAACATTACTAAAAAAAGTGGTTCAGTTTTTCAGTATTTCTGAAAATGAGATATTAAGGAGAAGTTTTAATGATATAGAAAAAAAACGTCACAAGTTCCTTCAGTTTCAAACAACATGGTTTGGAAGGCAATGAATGGTTCTCTGCCAAATGCAAAGCCCACAGTTTTGACACACACAAAAAAGCTACCGCACAGGGGTGCCATATCACAAAAAAAGACGGTCTTGGACCTTTTCAGATAATAAAGGGAGTTGGCCAAGCATTTACATACCACAACAGAGTACCTTGGAGAAAGAAAAGACTGTAACTACCAACTAAAGTTTAAAACAGCAAAGGAGTGCATTATCACTGTTGAATTCCTGTCTTACAGAGTACAACTGCTATTCATGGCTCCATTCAGATGGAAGGAATTAGACCCATTTAGAATTAAGGAAGCTATTTTATACAAATAAGCCCATAGAAAAATAAATGACATTATGTTGCACTGTCAGTACATAATGGCATTGCCATATCAACTGTTGACAAATCTATTTTAGAACCAATATTCAACCAAAGCATAATATAAATAGTAAACAAATCCAAGCAAGCCCCTAGTGCTTTTAGATTTTGAAGAGAGGAATGTTCTTACTCTAAGATAGTTAGATGTGTAAACTGAGCACAGAATTAATTTTATGCCAGCAAATTACTGTTTTTAACAGGTTATACAAGGCACAGAACCATATAATTGCCCTACACTTGAAATATGCTCTCATTCAAATAGAGGGAATGAAGTTAGCTGAAGGTGTAGTACATGAGGGGGGGAAAATCACATCTTATCTGTGCAATGACTTGTTCTTTACAGGTGGTTGGCTGGAAAATTAGCAGCTATTATTTTCTGCAGTAATAAATTCTAATATTTGAAGAAAGCAAGAACAGATGGATTGCCAGTTCATTGCCACTTGCCACAGCACAATGAAGATTTAATCTTTATGATGAGCAATTCACTCTTTACATAACCACTATACTAGCATTCTAGTATTAAGTCTCATCATCCCATTTTAAAGCAGACTAGTTTCTTACACTTCTTCAATATACAGTTTGGTTTTATTTCTGTAGATATTATATAGAAATTGCTCTAAGACTTTTTAGCCATACTTAAACTATGTGTCTTTTAGGCACGATTCACTCATTTTTATTTTGCAGAAATAAAAAAGAAATTATCTATATTTACAACTATAATTTCTGTTGGTTTAATGAGAAAGGCTTCATATTCTGACTGAAGGAGCTTCTCCCACTAAAATGTACTGGTATATAGGTCTATCTGTGGCTACACTAAAGTAATATTTTATCATTCCCTATAATAACTTCCATTGTATGGCCCCTTACTGTAAAAAGGGCCAGCAATGTGCAAAGGAGACACTCCTGCAGCTCAGTTGGATCCCAAATTCTGAATCTCAGCCAGCCACCTTCTGACTTTCTAAAATATTTTTAGAATATTTTTAGAATTATATCTAAAATATTTTTAGAAAGCCAGACTGCAAAGATTTTCAGCAGTACAAAACAACCCTGTATGTGACTAATCTATTTTCAGATTCAACTGAGCAAACATTTTCCACCATAGTTGCAGCTTCATCTGGGGTATTGGTATTTTATTATCAGGCTTTTTGCACACAGTATGACACAGACTATGGGAATGAGTTGTTTAGCAGTTTCTCAGGTAACAACAGTGGAAAAATTAAAAGTTATGTTCTTTAAAAATGAGCATAGTACAGCATAAGAACATTCTTAATGGAAAAAGTGAGATGGATCAGTTTTTACTTTGTCACTTGGCTTATCTAGAGCTTCCCTCAACTTCCCTGTGCTTGATTTCCTAGGAATAGTCTTACCAAAAGCATCAGGATCCCTTCAGCCCTTGCCTTAGTCCCGTTACCCTTTGTTTTGGTGTGGAGCCCAGCCTGCTTGTGTTTGCAGCATAACTCCTCTGATTCCTAACTTTATACAGCAGGATTATTGATCTAGAGAGAACTCTGGTATTTGCCTAAACAGGTCCTATGTTAACATTCAGGAGCAAGTGCTTGGTAAAACTATGTAGACAGAAAGAAACAGGCTCCTCAAGGAGGTGGCTTAAGTCACCTGGATAGAACCACACTTTAAAGGCACTGAAAAGACACAGGCAGAGAACTCTGTGGTGGTGAAAGAAGCAGCTTGAATGAATTCGTAATTGAAACCTGGATAGAAAAAAAAACCTCTATTTTTTGTTCCTTTGCTTTTTATGTGCTTGCTCAACTTTTGCTTCATGAGTGCTTTATTTGTATAAATAATCACAAAACCAATAGAGGGCACTGAAGAATAGCCAGTGTAATTTTAAGCTTTGTAAGGGCAATAAAATATAACCCCATTTTTACATTGCAAAGAGCAGCTTCTCTTTAGCCCATACATCAATTCTTACAAATTCAACTTGCTGTAAAAAAGCAAGCAATTCACATTACCCAGCCTATTTGCACGTCTGTCTTTTTGCTCAACTCTCAGTTTTCACCTACTCTTCTTAAAAAGTCTTTCAAATATTCACACCAGTCTGTGAGTGCACAGACCACCTCCTGGAGCGCTGTAAGCATATGAAACAAGCTGGAAAGAAGCCCAAAGTGAAAGCCTTTTACATTTCTGCAAGGTCAGACTACATGATGAGTCATCCTCTGTACACTGTTCTCAATCAAGGCACTGTTCAATCATCCTCTTGGGTACTTAGATGGGAGAAAGAAGCACAGATTTGTGTACTTTTTCAAATGTGCTTTTGGTTCTTTTACACCCATATTAATCCATATAAATTAGAAGAATATGAGAACATGAAATAGTTTCTTGCTGAAAAAGTTCAAAGGGAACTAAAGGGATACATCACATTCTGAAACTACTAAAATAAGCTATTTTTCAGTACAGTAAAATCTTAAATATTACTGGTTTTGTCTGAAATCACAATTACTTTCAATGCAAAAATAAGTACTAGAAAGAATTATCATAATCTCATTAGCTAGAACCACCAAAAATGCTGTTATATGTTGCATAGACTGTGCATAGAAAAAGTGTTGTTCATTTTAAGTAATATATTTAGTCTCTTTTGATCACAGAAAACCTTTATTCTCTATGATTACTCTGGTGCAGTCCTATAAATTAATAGAGGAATACGATGCTCCTTGAATTCTCCTCAGCCTGCAAAAATACAGGAAAAATTTTAAGGCAATCTGCTCTTACATGCACAACAGGAACAGACCTACCAGGAGGACTTTTAAAGAACGCAATGTGTATTTTGCATGCAGATTTCAAGGTGCCATTCTGATTGAGTATCCTGGTATAGAGGTTGGGTTCAAAACTGTATTTTTCAACTGATCATATCTTCAATACAAGCCTTTGAAAAATAAGAACTTGTTTGATTCCTTTTTGAAACAGTCATTTGCCTAGCTTAGAAATATGAGCAACTAATGGCATCTAGAGAAAACATGCGCCTGTATCTCTACAAAAACATCAAGTTTTGCTGCTCAGTGACATTTTCCACTATGAATTTTTGTTATTGCTGACTGGCATGCAATATTCAGAAGTTCATTTGATTCCCATTTCAAAGAGCTCTTTTCAGATCCAGTTATGGAATTCTTTTTGATTTGGCAGCTCAGTAACTGCTGAACCTTGACATTTGTATAGGCAGCATTTGGATGAAGGTAAAAATGCCTTTTTCTTCCTTACAGGAAAGCAGAAAAAAACCTAAATTTTTCTTGCATAACAAGATCAACTATGGAAAATACTAAACAAGAAAATTATTAAAAACCTGTGGAAATTGAAACAGAAAATGCATGTTGCTAGAGTAGAACTAATCTCTTTCTCAAGTATCCAAAAGAGGATATTCTAAACCAAATATGACTAATTACTTCAATTAACTCTGATAGTATAACACTCAGAAATTATCAGATCATCCAGACACTCAAGTCTAGCTGTGTTAACACGTGCATTAAAAAAATAACAACATTATTTGCTTTCATAGGGGCATTGTGGCAGATGTAGGACGACTGATACAGGACTCACAATGTGACCTTTTGGGTTTTACTCCCTTTAAGTCGTTTCCTCCTGTAATCAATATATACAAGATTATGCCACAAGACCACATCTCCTGCAAAGTCTATGGACTATCAACAGTACAAAGGGCAAAGAAAACAGAAATTGCAGATTACAAATATGCAGCCATAGGAGGAACCCAAAAGAGGCAAGAAGGTGAGAAAATGGTGTCTGAAAAAGATGAAGGTATATAACAAACTAATAATTATCCTCAGTAAGGTATAAACATTGGCACTATGCATCAAGATCTATGTTGATCCTAATGACTGGAATGAAATCTACCACTTTGTTAAAGTGCATTTAACATGTGCCAATACCCATCTCATTTTATAGTTAATTTTTAAATGAAATCATAAGAGCTGATATGTTTGACAGTCAATAACATCATCTGTTACTGATCTTCTAACATCAATGCCATTCCACTTATTTTTCTTGGATTCAGCTTCATGAAAATATTATAACTGCTCCATGCATTGTTTTTCTATGAAATTCCTAGGTGGTGTTGTGGGTTTTTTTATAAACTGTGAAATTTTTGTCAGTCACGTGCCACACGGACAAATCAGTGTACTGAATCTACTGCTCCATTCTGTGGCTGTTGGCAGTACCAGCAAATTAGTAGTCTTACAATTCTTTTTATATCCTGTCCCTTTGTACACAGCACCATTCTCAATTTCATTACCTCTCGAAGCAGAAGTTGCAAATAAGTGACAAAAACCGGCAAGTGTGTAGTACTGGTCAGTCTTATGAGTTTTCATCAACATATTGACTTTCTCTAATATTTGAAAGTAATTTCATATTCTGGAATGTACGTATGAAATCTCAGTAATTCTTAACAGAAACAGAAATTTCAGGAGATACTTATCAGCTATTATATATCTTGCATGAAGTAGAACTATATTTAGCAAAGAATAGTCCTATATGTAGAACTAACTTACAAATTTTTCAGTTCTGATCTTAACAAGAAAAATAGAAGACATATAAAAAGATTTTGCTTAGAAAATCAAGGGAGAAGAAGTAAGTGGGGGTACACTATTTCCTAATCTTTCACATTCTTTTTTCACCAACCGCTAAGTGATATAATCTCTTTTGCCATCAGAGAGTTCACATTTTCTTCCTGGAAGATATCATGGTCAGAAGAAAAAGCGAATGAAGACAGTAAACATATTGGTGGTCAGACAGGATGATCACAGTAGACTCTTGCTGTTTTAAAACTAATGGCACCTGATTTAATTGATGTTTTCATTTAACACATTACCATTTGATTCAGGATTCATTCTTTTACCTTCACCTTTTAAGCAGCTAAATTCAAAGGACTGACATTTCCCTCAGGTATTCTGCATGAACTTTATTGTTTAAAAAACAAAACAAAACAAACAAAAAAACTTGCTTACCAAAAATGTTCTAAATATTTGCAACAGCTCAATAGAAAACTTTATTCTCTAGCAGATATAAGGTATACTCTAAAGTATCTGGTTATGGTAAGTTATGCAAAGTACGAATAAGCAATTATGGTTCCCAATTTGCTAATCAAAAGTAAAATGTTTAGAGTGCATATATTTAACCATGCAGCTGTCTGTAAAGCATCTGCCTTAGGTACAGCAATCTCACCAATTCTGAATCTTCAAAACCAGAAAAGGGAACCTTAAAAATAAATGATTATATCATTCTAAAAATACTAACATTTTAAAATGTATTTTAGGAACAATCTGCTTGCCTTGTGTTTTTTGAGTATTTATTTACAGCAGGGTAAGATCCCCACACAGCCATAGCAGCAGCAGTTTGAATTCACCACTCAATGCAAAAAACCAGAAAAATCAAGACTTGTACAGTATCATTCATTTGAGAAGATGAGTATTTATGCACCAAGGAGGATGCATCTGCCTAACTCTAGATACTGACACATAAAGCTCTACATCTCAGGTAGCTACTCTGCATGTTGCTAGAGGCTCTGCATGCAATCAACAGAAAGAAATGGGCATTGTGAGTGTGCAAGACATTCAGCCTATCCTCAGTCCTCAAAGTGCAAATTTTCTGCTCATTAATACAAAGGGCAAATAATGGCAGCTCAAATGTAAATGTTGTAAGATAAATTAGATGAATCTCAGTCCATGTGTCCACAACGGTGTTATCACCCACCTTTCAGTACTGTAAGGACTGAAAACGCTAGAGGAGGAGTGTCAGCTTCTCACTTTTTAGGGTACGCGTGGCCTTATTCTGCTCAGTTCTGTAGCATTCCCATAAGCACAGTCTTCAGTTTTTTACAGTAAGCAGGAATATTTTTTCCCCCCATCATCATTCTTCCCATCAGTCCACTGTAATCTTTTGAGGTCTGTTAAAAACAAGGATTCAAGATGGTGATCTAGAGTGACTGTGATTCAAGGTAACACAGAAATAGAAATCTATAGGAACATCTAGGGTGTGTATGTGTATCAAATATACACAAAGATGCACAACATGTGACAAACAGGAGGAATTAGAAGTTCATGCATTGTTGCGGAGCAGTAATGTCACTGGGATTACTGCAGAGCCATAGCAGAATTGCTCATGTGAATAGAGTGCTGGAATGAACAGGCACGGACTTCCCAGGAAAGACAGGAAGGGGATGAAATTGTGCTCTATGCAGATGACTCTCCAATACAGTCATCCATAGCTGTCAGAGAAAAGGTTGGCCAAAAGCATAGGCTAAGGTTGGAAGGGAGGCCAAAAAGAAGGGACATGCTGGTGGACGACTGTTACAGACAACTCAGTCAGGAAGAGAAAGTGAAAACAAACTTCTTTAAAATATTGAAAGACTCAGTTGCAGGCCTTGGTTGTCATGGCAGAATTTAACATCCCAACATCTTCTGGAATGGCAACATAGGATGATACCAATAATCTGGATTTCTAGTGTGTTGGGGACAATGTTTTGATGCAGCTACTAAAGGCGATGCTCTACTGGATCTGCTATTCATAAATCACCAAGCAGTCACTAGTGAGGTGGTAGTCAATGGCAGGCTTGCCTGTAAGGACCACAAGATGGTAGGGTTTTAAGATATAAAAGGAAGACAAGTAAAAAAATAAAGACCCTGGTTTTGAAGACAGCTGACTTTGGCTCGTTCAGTGAACTGATTCAGAGGGATGCCATGGTAGCTTGTCCTGAAGGGCAAATGGGGCAGGAACAACTGTTTGACCTTTGTTTGACCTCCAACACAGCAACCTGTTCAAGCACAAGAATGGTCCCTTCTGATGTGCAAGAAAACAAGCAGATATGGCTTGGCTAAATGAGGAACTCCCAACTAAGCTCAAATTAAAAAAAAAAAAAAAAAAAAAAAAAAAAAGTCTCCAGACAGTGGAGGGAACAGGCTGCTTGGGAAGAACACAGAAGCATCACCCAAGCATGCCACAACAGAATTTGGAACGTTAAACTGAAGCTCAAGTTAAAACTAGGGACATGAAGGAGAATAAGAGCTTCTATAAACAAATCAGCACAACAATTAAGACCATGCTGGTCTGCTGCTGAATGAAGCAAGTAACCTAACTGACAGATGGCATGGAAAAGGCTGAGATACTCAATGCCTCAGTCATTCCTAGCAGGGTCTGTTCTCAGATTTCCCAGGTCCCTGGTGATGGCAAAACTTAGGGAAGAGCAGTACTACCCATTGTAGAAAAGAATCAAGTTAAGGACTACTTAAGTAAACTGGTCATACACCAGTTCCCAGATCCAGAGAGAATATATCTGAAGGTGCTGGGGTGTCAGTGACTTTGAGGCCATTCTACCATCTCTGACAGATTGGGGTGACTGTGGGAGGTTCCAGATGACTAGAAATAGGCAAAAGTTACACTCTGAGGTAAGGAGTGTCAAGAAATCTACAGGCCAGTCCAGCTCATCCAGCTCACTTCAGTCCTGGGAAGACTATGGAGCAGATCATCATGGAAGCCATTGCCATACATACGAGCAAAGAGAGGGTGACTGAACAAAGCCACCATTTCTAAAGGCAAGTAGAATTTTGACCTTCATTCTCATGACAACCCTAGACTTGCCATGCAAGTTAGCTAAGCCACTTCAGTTGCTCAATTTCTTTTTCTGTATAATGAGTATCATATTAACCTGCGCCCATTGGTGTTTTGAACTAACCTGATTGATTAGCACCGATAAGATGATCCAAGTCTTCAAGAAAGGATCTCAAAACTCTCTTCAGTGTCATTATCTGAAGGTATATGTCCTTCAGACACCTTTTATCTATCACATTAAGTAATGACTTTTATAGAGGAAAGAGTTCTCCAATTTGTGAACTTCAGTTTGTTTAGCACATCTCTTGCCAAAATGTCATATTTAAATTAGTATGCACACCATAAGAGCATCCTCAAATCATTAAAAATTTCATATTCAAAATAATTTCAGAGTTAATAGGAGCTGATACCCTTGGCTCATTATTCCCTACTCCAGCAGAATGTACATTGGCATTATAAAAACAGAGTCTTCGAAATTTGCGTAGGTCATTTCAGATCAGCGAGCGTTCCCAAGCACCTAATATTTTTACTCTAGGTATTCATTCAAGGTCTGTCACTTGACTTTGAAGCACTACAGTCATCCACAAACTTTTCCCTTAGGCACTTGAGACGACTCATGCTCTGGGTAGTCCTCAGAAAAATTTGGTTCATGTCTACATTCACCATGAATAGCTTTAACATATGTTTTGACTTTTCTGGCAAGTCTTATATTTAGGTTCCTGTGAGATGCAGTTCTACATCAGCTCCTCTCCTGAAAAAGAAAAGACTCTTTTCTTTTTCAAAACCAGCTGTTTATAGTCAGGTGGTTTGAATCTGGGCTGTTCCTGCCTAGAAAGAAACAATACTGTAATCTCAATTACATTGATTTCTCTCTTCCCAGGAGCACTGTGCTCTCCAAGACCCACTATTGCTTTTTTCTTCATGGTGAAAAAATTGTTCATTATACCAGTTAAGTGACACGAATGTCATTTCTACATTTTTGCTCCATTCCAGGTCAGCAAGACTGCAACTGCAAAAACAATAACATAGCAACTTTAAGAGTTTAGGGAAACAATTCTTTGCAAAATGGAAATACTGCATAAAATTTAAGTGCAGTAAATCAGAAGGTGCTCTGATGAATGAGTTGACACAGGGCATTGAAGACTGCTGTGCTGGTGGGAGTCTGCCTAGGCAGTGCTGTGAAACGGACATGTCTTTTTACCCACTGCCTTCCATCCTTTCAATTGCTAGACACAGCAAAGTAAATTAGGAAGAGTGGCAGGTGTCGATTAATTTTGATTTATCTTCAATTATTTTAATTTTCATACATTATTAGCTTTATAATTCCCTTAATATGCTTGAAAATTACATTTTTCTTTTCAACTTTCCTTAAATAAAAGCTGAATCTTCTTTTCTATTGAAAGCTATACTCCTTTATTTCTAGTGGAAGAGAAGCAAATTTGGCTTTTATGGTACACTCCTCCACTTTCCTTGGCAGCAAACGTACTTGTTTAGTCACAGAACTGAGAACTTGCACTTCCTTTTTACAACATAGGTAGACAACTGTGCTAAATTTCTTGATTTTGTAGACCTTGTGTATATGAAATATTAGTGTTTGCAAACATATTGCATTTCCTAGCAGTCTCTTCCCAAGTTTGAATACCACTAGATCATTCTCTTTAGTCTAGCATCAGCTGAAATTGGTTGGGGAAAGATTAGTCAATCATTAAGAGCCAACTGCAAAGTAAGCTTGGAGTTATTTTGTACTGGGGTTTTAATATGTATTGCTTACAGGGTGAAAAATTACTAATGATAGGAAAATACACGTGTAAATAATACATATAAGCATATACCTAAATGATGATGTGAGTTTATACTTTTATTTTAAATTATGCTTTGTATTCTTAATACTCTAATTGTACAGTCAGGTCAGGGGTTGTTCCATGACTTCTGACTGCAGATTTACCTCCAGCATTGTTTTCTGAGGCATAGGGAGGTGAAACATTAATGAGAGCCTCCAGCAATAATCCTTTGTATAGCTTGTCATCAATGTGCTGGACACACTCTACCCATTCTATCTTAGGACAGACTGAAAGGAAAAACAAATCAACTTGGCTTGCTAGTTACAAACAAACATGGAGAACAGAGGTTTCCTTGGTTTTCCCTATACTAGTTTGTCTAGGAGGTAAAAAATCCAAGGGCATTAACAACAGAGGAACCAGAGAACCCCATGAAGTTTTGCCAGGTTATAAAATACACAAAAAGATAGTGAAAATCATGGGGAATATAGACAACCACACACAAATTTTAGTACAGTGTAAGCTCCCGTAACACGAGTGAAACAAGATACTAAGAAAGTGAGTATGTTGTAGCAACTATCATTGGAGCACAAAGGATTAGTAGGCTAGTATGAAAATTTCTCTGCCTAACCAGGGAAAGCTTCTCTATAAAACCAATTAGAGATTTCTTAAACCAAAGGGACTCTTTAGATTTAAAACAACTTCACAAATTTTATTCAGCATGCTGAATCATTAGATGTCATTTAATTCCAAGCAAATCTCACTAACCTACTGACAACTCAGGAGAAGGTCTTATCCCCTCTGACCATGCCCTGGACAGAACCACAACCACTGTTGAACTCACACACTTTTGCTGTCCGTAAAGCAAAACACAAATGACATTCACCACTAGTTCACAGGTGGCAGAAATACCTATCACACGCTGTTCTTTCTGCTACGTAATCATCAGACAACCATATTCACTTTGGTTTTAACATAAACCAGACAATAGAGTTATTTGATTTTTGTAAAGCATTTGCAGTCACTACACATCTCCCTGTATTGCCCCATACCTCCCTGAAAGAAAAATGCGATGAGGATCAGAGGTAGGTATATGAATGGATATGTTTATGATACAGCGACAGGAAACCACAAGAAGTGGTGGGCCTGTCAGATACACTCAGCAGCTATATACACACACATATATATTCATCACATCATTTATCATGCCAGAAAGGGGTTTTCTCCTTTCCACTCATCCCAGATGTTCAGTGCTGAATAAAAAAACTGTCCATTTATGCCCTGTAGTTAGACTTCAGTTGATGTTTCAGTTCACTGTTTATCAAAAGACAGTCTACCTCCTGCCAAGAAAACAGGCAGACTAAACACACACATCACCATTGGTTCTGAGTACATGATTGCTACTTGTTAGGCATATGCTACATTTACTGGTCAGTGGTACTGGGGCCAGTTCCTTCATGCTACTGACAGAAAGGGCTAATCAGGTAATTACTTTACAGAGCAACCACAGAACACCACCTTCGACAGGTTGAAAGCAGAATCAAGAGGGGCAAGAATCTAGGAAATTCACAGAATGTAAAAATCTTAATTTTTTTGTGGATATAGTCATACTTCAGCACTTTCCCATATGATGTTGTATACTGAAATATAAACTTACAACTGTTTTTCCAGATAAAGACCAAAACATGGAAGCACAGAAAGCTTGAGGTTGGAAAGGATCCCTGGAGGTCTTCTGGTCCAACCCCACTGCTCAAGCAGGGACACCTAAAGCCAGTTGCCCAGGACAATGTGCAGATGGCTTTTGAATATATTCAGGGATGGAGACACTGCAGACTCCCTGGGCAACCTGTGCCAGTGCTCAGTCACCCTCACAGTAAAAAAAGTTTCTCCTTATGCTAAGACAGAGCCTCCTGTGTTTAAATTTGTGCCCATTGCCTCCTATCCTGCCACTGGGCCCAACCAAAATGATCCCGGCTCCATCCTCTTTGCACCCTCCCTTCAGGCATTTATATACATTTACAGGATCCCCCTGAGCCTTATCTAGGCTAAGCATCCCAGCTCTCTCAGCCCTTCCCCATATGAAAGATGGTCCAGTTCCTTAATCTTCTTAATGGCCCTTTTCTGGACTCTTTCCAGTATGTCCATCTCTCCCTTGTAGTGAGAAGCTGAGAACTGAATACAGCACTTCAGCTGGGAACTACTGTAAGTTTAAAAAAAACCTTAATGTTCTTCAGTGTTGGACGGTTAGATGTTTCTACCCAGTGAAGGTTATCCTGAACCCTCCATTAGCAATACTTTCTTCCAAGCTCACTGCAAAACAAGAATTTTGAGACTTAAAGTTCTTACACAAAATTTAATTTCACTGAACATACTGATCGAGACTTAAAGAAGTCAGAGGGAGTACTGCCACCGACTTAGTGGGGAATGAGATGCTACTAACTCAGTAAGTAAGAGCAGCGGAAAGAAAATAGGAAAAGCAATTTGATCTATCACAACTCTATCATCAGTGGATAGTTACAAGAAACCTCACCGGTAAAACTTAAGAGACCCATACAGATCTTTCTTAGTTCAGGACTCACAACAGGCACTTCCCAACTACACTGTCACCTACCAGCAGTCCTATCCACTGCTGTCAGCCATCTAGGAGCTTTCTACATTAGTGCACACAGGCCACAAACCCCATCCTGTACCCATATATTGAACCAAATGTACTCAACTAATTCATGTATTGTCAGGTAGCAATAGTTTTGGTAGCCATGATGCTTACTTAAATAATCACATTGAATCAGGCTGAGTTTTAACTCATTTTACCTCTGAGGATGAAATGGAGATCCACCAGAGCACATCTGATTACCCAAAGTCAAACAATGAGGTTAAAGAGGTAAGCCACAGCAAGACTAAATCTGCTACTGTCAGAATGTTTATGCTGTCTGATCATACAGTCAATGTGTCACAGAGTTCAGTTCACAATACAAATAGACATGAGACTACCAGTAAATTTGTGTAGGTTTAACTCACTCAAGCATGTCTGCCATACCATCACATTTATGCTACTCTTATTGTCTCTTTAGGCAAGTGTGAAATTTTTTGATTATTCTATAAATAATTCCTTAAAATGTAAGATAGCCAATTTATTTGCTGGGTAGTTCAAATCACAACTAGGGATTACAATCAGCTAGAGTTAGCCAAAAGCTCACCCACATCCACAGAGAAAAAAGAGGATATAATGGCCCCTTAACTAACTTCCTCCATCAGCTTTCTACATCAGTACATCAAACTATGGCAACACAAAGTATTAAGACAAACGAAGTACAACCCCCACCCCCATTTACTCCACTAAAGTGTAAGCAATCCTTATCTTTAGAAGGGATTTTTCTGTTTGTATAACTCGATGCACTGAAGAGGATAGTGTTGAAAACTTCGCTTTCGTTGTCATTTACTCCCATCACAGTAATAATGGTGATGGAAATTTCAAATTCAGTTCAATGTTGTGTGCTTGAATAGTCCCAGAAGAACTGATGTTTGAGCAGTCTTAAACGTTATTTTTTACAGCTATTTTGCAGGGGAAAGAGTGCAGTGAATTTGAAGCAACTGTGCCCCCTGTCCAACAGCCACTCAGGTGTGCAGCAACTTTAAAGCAGTAACAGAAAGAGAAGGAAATCAAGCAGATGGCTATCAGCCATTTGGTGGTCATTGATGTTTTGTCCCTCTCTTACTCATAAAAATTACACATCTTTCTACGCTGGTTTCATAATCAGGGATTTTGAAGACCTTGTATCAGCCACCACTATTTCTGTAGCCCAACTGTTATAAAAACATACTTACCTTTACATGTAATTAATACCTTACCTACTATTCAACAATCCCAGAAAGTAATAGATGTCCACATTAAAGAAACTGGAAAACTAACCACCCTGGAGTCTTGTAGCCTCAGGAAACCCACATTCATAGTAAACTCTCTTTCCGTGCCCCGTGTTTACTACTTCCCATGCCTGTAGTCCTGGAAAAGCAGAAGCGATAGAACTCATATAGATGATTCAGATACTTTATTAGGACTGGACACAAACACAGGTCCTATATTCTTCTTTTTAACCCCCAGAGTAAGTACATAGCTTCTTGTGATGCTATGAACACGTACAGGAATTCCCAGATTTGTATCTCTATCATAGTGCAAAACATATACCCAGATCACAAGTGTCATGCTTTAAACACAGCGATAACTCTGTTTCATCAAAGCTCAGAAAATTAAAGAACAAAACACTTCTGATAAGTTTTGTGAGCAACAGAAAATGGCTTGTTTGTTGGTAATGATCAGAAGAATTTTGTTGCTTTTCATAGTGGAGCTATTTGAAATAAAATCTGCCTAAACACAGCTAAATTACAGTATACTACAAACAGCAAATGAATGGAATTATTAAAGAATGAGGACCATCTTCCAGAAAATCCTGTCTCTGGAGGTCCAAATGAACATGTAATTCAATGACTTCTTTGTGAGATGCCGTAGTTAAAAAAAAAAAAAAAAAAAAAAAAAAAAAGGAGTGTTTAGGTGTATGTGTAAGAATAGTGAGAAAAATAAGGTGATTTAATCTCACAGGCAAGGCATAATGAAGTATCAAGTTCCTAAGAATCAAAACAGATGCAACAACAAAAAGCACCTCTGCAGGGAGAAAATGGACTTCACACAACAGACTCCAGTTTAAAAGAGAACAAGTCTAACAAGAACAGGTGGCCGGAAAAGGTGATTAGACAATTTAAAACGAAGAATTAACAACTTTGGGTATTTGATGGGGCAAGTCATCATGAAGTGGTGATACTGGTCCTATGGATATTTTCAAATTAAGTCTGATACACTTTTATGAGATGCTTACAGCATATTCCTCAGAAGTCTCACAAGCAAAATATAATTGTTCCATGTCCTTATCCCAGCATTCCTCTGTAGCTTATATATGAAAACCAATACAATTACCTTCATCCACACTGAAGAACAAATAGATGGTCTTAGGCTATTTGATTAAATCCTGTTCTATCAAGCAAAGATAGTGTTTGGTATTCATGAAACACTTAGCACCTTGTTATTTCAAATCCAGGAAAATATTCCACAACACTGAGTTAGGCATTAATGGTACATTGTGTTGGTTATGCAGAAGAAATATTAAAACAATATATTGTGTTTCTTTACCTAGAATAATTACATGTGACAGGAAATCCCTACAATATATATAGCTCCCCTGTTAAAATGGATTTTAGCCTTGGTTCTGCTTGTTTATTCCAAAGACACAGCAATTATACATTTTAATTGCTATAATTTACATATACTTAAGCACTAGCTAACTCTCCAGGAGCAAAATGACACCAAATCATCTTGAAGAAACTTTTCTTCTAAATCACAAATGTACTGGCATACAGAGTAACACCATAAATATAACACAGAAAAGTATTCCCTCCTCATCTGCATCATACTGCACAACATGAAATGTAATCTTTTTTTTCCCAAAATAAAATATAAAAACACTGTAAATCCAAATTGGAAATTACCAAGTTTATCCTGTATTCTCTTAAAAGCATATTTCTTTTATTTATTCTACTACTTTTGGGTACTTTTAGTTTTGCCATTTAGCAAACCAGCCTAATGCCACCAAATCTCTAGCTGCTCCACCAGTGTCGTCTTATTCACACTTAGGACAGCTGGCAAAACACCTTCCCAAAAAGCTGCACTAAGTTATCAGGCAGCTGCATTTTACCAATTTGATGTTTTAAAAATTGGCAAAACTGAATGAGAATTAAATAAGTAAATTTCAATATCTTAATTGTGTTGTACACTGCAGGAAAGTCAGGGACCTGAGACGACACAGAATGAAGGAGGATTCTAGCAGAACTCCTGCCTTTGCCTTTTTTACGGGGGTAGATAGATGAGAACACACTTAGGGGACGGACGGACGGACGGACGGACACACACACACACACACACCCCCACCACCACCACACAAAAAAAAAAAACCCACCAGCAAAGAAAACCAGATTTAAAAATAGGTGCTGAAAGACACTTAGTTGCAGGCAGAAGTAAAATAAGCCCCAAAATAAACCTACACTATTTAAAAAGGAAAGAGCTCTATTAGATGAGACCAAGGTAACTGAGACAACTGGCAGGAAATAGAAGCCTGTGACAGCCATTTATGGGAAGATGATTAAAACAGTAAGGTAAATGATGAGAATTTAAAAACCTTAGAGTAGTTCAGTCAAAACAAATGAGATCCTAACAAAGGCATATCCTGGTGAACCACTACCATAAAGAATGGTAGAAAGTTGAAGAAAATTTGTGTTATATTCAAAGTGCACAAGCTAGTAAGATCTGCAATAACACTTGTGAATAAAGAAGTGTCCTGGTTTTGGCTGGGATAGACTTAATTTTCTTCGTAGTAGCTGGCATAGTGCTGTGTTTTGGATTTAGGATGAGAATAATGTTGATAACACACTGATGGTTTAGTTGTTGCTGAGTACTGCTTATGCTAGGCAAGGACTTTTTCAGCTTCCCATGCTCTGCCAGGTGCACAAGAAGCTGGGAGGGGGCACAGCCAGAATAGTTGATCCAAACTGACCAAAGGGCTATTCCGTACCACATGATGTCATGCTCAGTATAAAAACTGGGGGGAGGTTGGCCAGGGGGTGGCCATCACTGCTCCATGACAGGCTGGGCATCAGCCAGCAGGTGGTGAGATGTTGCACCACTTATTTTTCCTGGGTTTTGTTTCTCTGTCTCTCATTGTTCTCCTTTTCATTACAATTTTTATTACTATTATTAATTTATTTCAATTATTCAAGCGTCCTTATCTCAACCCACCAGTTTTCTTACTTTTGCCCTTCCAATTGTCTCCCCATCCCACCAGGGGGGAGGGTGAACGAGCGGCTGTGTTGTGTTTGGTTGCCGACTGGGGTTAAATGACAACAAAAGGGGAAGTCTTTTAGTCAAAATTACCGAACATAATTTAAACTTCTCTCCATTTCTCAGCCTGAGTGGAGAACTAACAAATATCATCCACTTGGTATCTGTAGACATAGGTAATTTTGATAGACACCCTGTTGAACAGTACTGAGGTATAGTTTAATACCAAAGAAAAGGTAACTGGGCAAAGTATACCAACTGCAAGACAGGAGACAAACTGGAAAGAAATTTGAAGTGTCTAGGTGAAGAAATCCAAAGTGTCTAGGTGATATATCCATTCCGCCAGAAATTTATGACCTTAGAGAAAAGAGCATTTCTCAATTACTATCCAATAGAATCCTCACTTATATCAGGAATAGTGTGGCCAGCAGGACTGGGGAGGTGATCATCCCCCTGTACTTGGCACTGGAGGGACTGCACCTCAAATACTGTCTCCAGTTTTGGGCCCCGCAATACAAGAAAGATATTGAGGTACTGGAGCGTGTCCAGAGAAGGGCAACGAGGCTGGTGAAGGGTCTGGAGCACAGGCCTTATGAGGAGCGACTGAGGGAACTGGGACTGTTTAGTCTGGAGAAGAGGAGGCTGAGGGGAGACCTTATGGCTCTCTACAACTGCCTGAAAGGAGGTTGTAGCAAGGTGGATGACAGACTCTTCTCCCAAGTAACAAGCAATAGGACAAGAGGAAATGGCCTCAAGTTGCGTCAGGGGAGGTTTAGATTGGATATTAGAAAAAATTTCTCCACAGAAAGGGTTGTCAAGCATTGGAACAGGCTGCCTAGGGAAGTGGTTGAGTCCCCATCCCTGGAGGTATTTAAAAGGCATGTAAATGTGGCACTTAGGGACACAATTTAGCAGCGTACTTGGCAGTGTTAGGTTTACAGTTGGACTCAATGATCTTGCATGTCTTTTTCAACCTGAATGATTCTATGACTCTAAAGAACAAAAACAATGGCCATAACAGAAGAAACAACTGGAGGATCTGGGTAAGACAGAATGAGCTTATATAGACTGAAAAGTTTTTAAAGCTACTCTGTGATATTAATTACAGCCAACATAAAGGGGTTTTCTGAAGGAGGTTAGGCATCACAATTTGACAAAATTCCAAAGGGTCTGGAAGGAAGTTAGCTGGAAAAAAAGAGTGGGTATTTTAAGGCAAGGATCATTTGTGACTGCAAGATCTAGACCTTGTTATTATTGTTCTTCCTGTTTTTAGTTTATGATCATTGGCTGGAGACAAAAAGGAAGAAAAAAAAAAAAAAAAGAAAAAAGAACTGCTAATTGAAACATCCTTCCTGAATTCCAAGCAGAGATTAGCCAAGGAAGAAGCAAACACCTTTTGTACAGGAAGCCTGAGAAAACAGACCACAGAATACATCAGTGTGATGTGAGAAACTGGACATCTGTCTAAAACAACCTCAGCCACCCAAGTTCTACAGCTTCCCATCCAACAAATACCTGCGACCAGAACCCTTCCAAGCAGAAGCCAGTAAATAAGGGATTATGGCTACAGTGTGAATTGTCTAATCATACAGAATTTTTTCACTTCAGTCTTTACCTTTGCCATAGCACCTTTGTGAACTAGCCTTGCCTTAAAGCTGTTATCAAAAAACACTCTTTCTAGGTTTCATAATATCCCTAAAAATCATGTAGGATTTCCTTGGAAAGGATTTTTACCTTGTTTGTAATGATTACTACCCCTTCTGCACAAGTACATTAAGTGTTACAATAAGGCAAAAAGAAAAACAAAAGTCCAAAAGATGGACCAAGAAGTAGCATTCATTTTTGTCTGTTTGGGCCTTCCTGCACCTGAAGGTTGAATATGGGGAGGTGCTCAGTATTTTAATTCTTGGTTAGTCTTGTCACTAAACACTGTACATATTACTCAAGCGTACTTGGTTTTGTTTGAAATTTAGTGAGGCTTGTGTACATCATACTGTCAGCTTCTCAGCATAAACAGCACAAAACACCCCCCCACTATATAAAGTGATTGATGAGTTCCTTATAAAAAACATACCGTCAATGTTATTTTTTATTTTATGCTCTAATTTGGGGCAATTGACATTGTCAGAAAGCTGAAATAGAGTAAAATAGAGACTTCTGTGGCAATTTTTAAATAATTTATCATCCAGATCTTGGAAGAACAGTCTTCATTGTCTTAACAAAGAGAATTTGTTACCCAAAGACTGTAAGTGAAGTGAGAAACTGTGGAGAGAAGAAAGATTTAATGCACAAGTACTTTAAAGTTCACAGGAAAACAGAACTTTCCTGTTTTGTTTACTTTGCCTTTTTGCTGAAAGTAGGGAGAATTCTTTACAGTAAATAAAATAGGTTACCTCACCTTCATTAGTCTACTAACAATTCTATATTAAACTAGCACAAAAAATGTTTGCAACTTACAGATTTGTGAAAGTGTTAATTACTGTCTTTAAATGCTTTACTGAGCATAAATCTATTTAAACTGCTCTATCTCCTAAAATAAGACACACATCTAGGCCAACACTTCCAACAACACGATCTAAGCAACCAAGCATTTCTTGAGTTTTGCCCTGCTTTTTTTAATTTTATCCACACCTACAAAATTTAACACTCAAAATGCAACTAAGCAAAGAAGAAAAGTGTCAGAGCTGAAAATATATTCTGAAAGATATAATACAAATGTTAAATATTTGTGTAAGGGAATTATGTATACAAGTAGCATTAAACAGCTACACCTGGAGGGTATAGACTGTGAATTCAGAAATTACTTTCAATGTCTTCTACATTCTGGAGGCTATTAGAATTTACATAAAACAGCAGTTTTGCTAGGCTTGAAAACTTCACATTAATGTTCCTTCATTTTTTATGTATTGTGTGAACAGCACCAGAGAAAACAATATTGAATAATCATTAAACAACTCAGGAAGATTATGTAGAGACTGTTTTTGCAAATAACACTTTAACATTCCTCTTTCTATTATGTCTTGTTCTTGCTTTATGGCTAAGAATTACTAACAGGTTTAATCAAAATCTTCAACAATTCAACACTATTAGTGAAGACAAACTAAGAGAAAAACTAGTTATAAAATTAGATTATGCAAAGAATAAAAGTAAAACAAAATTGCATTTAATTTCTCATTTTTATGTTGTTCTTACAAAGGTGAAAAATGCTCCACTGTCACTACTCAACATTTATGGGTTTTGTATGTTTAAATCAATTAAGAAAAATTTTCAACTCCTCAACAACCTCATTTCCTAGACATTAAAACCACTTCTTGTTGCTTTTGACTATTCAACAACCAGGGGCAGCAATACTCATTAAAAAAAAACCAAAAAAACCCCAAACAATCACACAAAAAAACCCCACTTAACAAAGAATCTGTAAGATCTAGAGTCAATTGTGTCAAGAGTTTATTTGAATAGACACTGATCAGATTGTCACTTTCAACAAGCATTAACTGTAAAGAAATCCAAACATATAAAATACACACTGAAAAATTATTTGAGAAGTCCACAATAAAATTGAAATCCATGAATTTCATTCAAACTAAACATTCATGATTTCCTTCCCGTCTAAATATACATAAATTTAAGATACAAATTTATTTCTGATGGATATTTTGACATTCGCAACAATTACCACATCACTAAACAGCCAAACCCAAACACATGAAGCACATGTGCCCTTATTCTTTCATGTATTGCATCAGGTTGGCAATACATGTATGAAGTTGAAAATCTGAGTAAGTTCAGCTTCCTCTCTTCTTTTCCTTAAAGCAGAAAAAAGAAAGGCTATACAAATTGCTTGATATATTTAAATCTGTGGAAAGCATGTATGCACAGAGCAAACTACAGTGGTTAGAGGATCTAGAAAGCTTAGTGTAAAATGCTCTGGGTAGCCATGGAAGACAAAGGAATAAAATTAAAAAAAAAAGTTCAAGAAATGTACAAGATCTTAAAGGTCAAAATATAACTCTAAAGTGTTGTGGTTTAAGCCCAGCCAGCCAGTAAGCACCACACAGCTGCTCACTCACTTCCCCCAGGTGGGATGGGGGAGAGAATTGGAAGGGTAAAGTGAGAAAATTTGTGGGTTGAGATAAAGGCAGTTTAATAGGTAAAGCAAAAGCCATTCACACAAACAAAGCAAAACAAGGAATTCATTCACTACTTCCCATGGGCAGGCAGGTGTTCAGCCATCTCCAGGAAAGCAGGGGTCCATCACATGTAACAGTTACTTGGGAAGACAAATGCTGTAACTCCATGTCCCCTTCCTTCTTCTTCCCCCAGCTTTATATGCTGAGCATGACGTTATACGGTATGGAATATCCCTTTGGTCAGTTGGGGTTGGCTGTCCCAGCTGTGTCACCTCCCAAATTCTTGTGCACCCCCAGCCTACTTGCTGGTGTGAGAAGCAGAAAAGGCCTTGACTGTGTAAGCACTGCTCAGCAATAACTAAAACATCCCTGTGTTATCAACACCATTTTCAGCACAAACCCAAAACAGCCCCATACTAGCTACTATGAAGAAAATTAACTCTATCCCAGCCAAAATCAGCACATAAAGCTAACAAATAGTTTTAGTACAAAATTGTACTTCTCAGTAAATAGAGGATACAATGTTCCAAGTCACGTTTGAACACTTCCTCTGAAACCAATGTGAAAAAGAGCTTGATATGAAGTCCATTTTTTCCTTCTTCCTGGAACATGTCATTACAGATGGAAGTTGGAAAGAAAAGAAGTCTGATATTTCATGACCTTCCTGTATGCTATATGTATAAGAGAAACTTATCTCCAACAGAGCTCTAAGAATGTCACCTTGATGTCCAATTCTCTCTCTTTAGACTGCAGGCTTGAGAAGGACAATTCAGAAGAGCATGACGTTCATTACTTAAGCAACAAATTACTACAAAACTAATAAATCAAATAACAAATAACCTAATTAACTAGTAAACACACTGCTACTTTTAATCTGCAATTACATCATTGTACACACTATCACACACAACTACAAAGCTACTAGTGATGGATCTTAAAACCTATGAACCCCTCACAACCACTACTGAACTACAAATCTCTCTCATATGAGGGTGGAGGCCTACCCGTCTTTGCTCTAACCTCCCACACCAAGTCATTTGAAAGCAGACCTGATTTACAGTCCAGTAGGTTGACCAAGAAGGGGTTCCTCTAGGTGGGTTTGGATCTGTAGGTCAGCTTCTGCAAAAATCTGCACTCCTACCACCAGAAGGACATCCCCCTCTTCTTCATCAACTGACTTCATACCGCCTTCTCTGTTTTTTCCCCATTTCTGGACCTTCCTTTTTGACTTCCTCAAACTACCATGTCTCCTAACAAATAAACAACCTGCTGTAAGTGGTTTTTTCCAGTTTTTCTGTATCTGTACCTAAATCTGATGTTTCCAATGTCATTACCTGGTAAATCACAGCTTTATATAATGTTATTTATATATAGTAAATAGAGGCATAGTTACTTTCATGGTATAGCAAGGGGCCTGCTGCTCCCTAAGCAGTGGGGAAGTTGGGAGCCAAAGGGGATCCCCAGGCTGCCAGAGCATGGGCCTTACCACCTAGGGCCCATCCCAGATGCCAAGGAGAGAGCAAGGCAGGTTGGGTAGAGGAGGCCAAGCCTCAAGTCCAGATAGCCATGGGAGTCTGCGATGAGGCAGGTCTGATATCAAACTGGGAAGTCAGGATCAGACTGTGCTTCAGAAAGTCTGGTGACTGCCAGGCAGGTCAACAGCAACAAGTGAGAATCGCTGTCAAGCCAGGAAAAGAGTCCACAGGTCAGGACCAACAAGGTCCACAGCCAGGCAACAGGCACAGCTGTGATAGGGCTGCAGATGGACCCACCCCGGTGTCAGTGGGCTAATGGCCCCAGGTCAAGCTGAAATGGGGCCCCTGAGTCCACGGCAGCACTGGTATAGGTCCCAGGGGAGAATGCTCAGGGCCAGGAAGTCCCCCGTAGCACCCTCAGGGCCCTGACAGTTATCTAGGCACTGTTTGCCTTTCAAGGTTCTACTCTTCAAAAGGTCCCAAAACCTTCTGGGTCACAGTGGTTACACCATTGTTTGCTTCACATGCTCCCCAGGACAAATCATTCTATTTAGCCTCGATACCCATGTCTAGGTCCAATTAAGTTTAAACATTTTCTTACCTTATACACAGAGAATCTATATGCTTGAGCAACATGGGTTTCACACATTTTTGTGCTCACAGAGCATCCTGCTTTCTATGGTAGCTGCTTGATTAGAGACCATTGAACTTGAAACACTCCTTGGACAACATCCTGGTTCCCTCCAAGGATCTTAGCTGATGTCTGGTATTCCACAAGGGCCCTCTTGCTCACAAAATCAAAATAGCCTTTAGAAGGTGACCTGTTGATTATCAGCCACTTAAGAGACATAACTGATTTTTGTTTGAAGTTTTTCCTTTAATATCTGTATGAACTATGAACATCATGAAAACAACATATGTATTTCAGAACTGAAATACAAGCACTCCAAAATCTCATCTTAACTTGAATTTTACTCCTGTAAAACACAAATCACTTTAAAACAAGTACAAAGTGTATTTAAAGACAAAATACAACATTTGTAACAGATGAAAAAAGAAAAATGCTCTTTAATATTTTCTTCAAGAAGTAACAGTTCTCTTGACTTTTTTCAGCCTAACAGACTTCAGAGCACTGCACGGTTTTAGAAGTGATTAGTATTTCCAGATTTTTCCTCCAGAAAGCATTCAGTCCTTCATTAACTGAAAAGATTAAACTACACATTCAGTCAATGATTAATTATTTGGCAATGGCCAATTAATAAGGAATCAGGTCATTGGCATTAATTGGCAGTGGCAATCTCTGCTTCTGTAACAACGTTGAACTTAAATTTAATTAAAAAATAAAATTTGGTTATGTTTTCCCTATTCTCATTAGATCCATACATCTAATCACACCTTACTCTATACTGGTGGAATGTTAGGCCTGCAAAATAGATTAGAAGAATGTTCAAAGACATGCTAGATAATGTTTTTATTTAACAGTGGAAATATTAACTATTTCTTTAAGACAATGCCTCTCCATTCCAGGGACACACCTCTGTGTTTCACAACGGTTCATGTGACTAGGTTGGAATGCTGTGCCCTTTGCTGCCTTGTTCAAACTTCCATTTCATCTAATACAGGGTCACAATGTCTATTAAGCATATGGAAATCCCTCTCAAGCATCTGAAATTATGCAGTGACTCCCATGACATTCAGCTAATCAACACTGTACTTCAAATTCTGTGTAATTTTCATTAATGAAGAGGTCAATTTTCCACTGAAAGACCAAGGTGCAGTATCTTCAAGAATAGATTCAACAATAGAGAACACTGACAAAACAGACTTCTGTATGCAAATACTACAGAATCAATGAAAAAAAAAACCAACAAATTTTTCTAGTTTTTAGCTGAGAGAGAAAGCAAGATGCAACCGCTGTCTTCAAAATTGTATATTAGTGTGCTATGTGGTTAGTGTCAGCTTCAGTTCTTTTTTTACTTTTTACCTCTGTAGTAGCTTCATTTTAGTTAAAACTATCAAAGTCAAGGCAGTATCTTCCTGCATTACAAACAACTTTAGTAAATGGTATGCATGTTCCAACTATATCCAGGAGGCAAGAAACTGAGAAGACATACCCAAGAAGTAAAAAAAAGGGAAGACTATGCTTCTGAGAAGTGGTGTTGGAATAGTTTTCTGAAAACCCCTGAGGATCTAGAACTGCCATCCTACTAAAATTTTTCCAGGTGATAATCCACTTCTCTATGTGGTCTCCAGACCACTCACCTATTTGCAAAGTAAAATCTCAGAAGACTGATGAATTGATGACTAACAGATACCTAAGAAACAAGGGATTCTGGAGGAAGCAGCTGGAGAAATCACAGCTTAAAAACAATTCTGCAGACATTACTACTAAATACCATGTGTGTAGTTCTAGTCTGTCAAACCATAATGCATAGAATAAATTTACCATAAAGTCCAAAATAAATTACTTTTCTCCTAATGCTACAGCCAAGAAATACTGGTCAGTTTGATCTGCTATGTGCATAACACCATATATAACTCACAGCTGCCACAATGGGTAGAGCTTTGCAATGTTCTCATGGGAATGCTACCACTAGAGGAAGGTAGAGACGTTCCCAAGATGCAATACATATTCTGCAGCTCAATGTATGGAAAACCACCACCTATGTAGTTTCTATTTATTACATGAGTGTCAGAGACTACTGCAGGAATTTACACTCTATCCTGTTTTGATGTGCCAATTCTCAAAACAAGACTCTTTTTACAAAACATGTAGGAAACATATAGACGAGAAAGGAACAAGGTAGGGAGAAGCATGTATTATCATCTGTATTTTATGAGAACAAAGGCACAAAATCTTAAAATGATTCTTCCCTTTATCTGATCACAGAAGTCAGAAAATTCCCATCTCCTACAGCAAGTAAAGATAAAAGATGATGAAAATAAATATTAATCATTCCACAGCATGGAATTATAAGCCTGATCTGAAGTTCAGTTTGATGTTCTGACTAAAAAAGACTTTAGGTCTGGCTACTACATTTTTGTGGAAAGAAGGCAAAATAAAAACATAAATAAAAATGGCATTTTGAGAAAAAGGAGGAAACTGGATAAATATCATGTATCAAAAGAGAAGATACATTTTTTATAAATTCAGTTTCCCAAAATTTTCAGTTGAGAAAAAACCCAAACAGTTGCAATAAAAATATCTGGAAAACAGAATGTTATATTCTATAAGAATAATTACAATACAACAACTAAAATATAGATTTCCCATAATTCTACTTAAGATATTTGAAAGAAGGCTTCAACTCTGGATGTAAAGGAAAATGTTATGGGTAGCAGGGTCTGGTTTCTGCAAACCCCTTTTTCTAAAGGGTGTGCTTACTTTGCTTTTAATTCATATCCAAGATGTTCTAAGAATTAAGACTCATGAGGTTCTTGGATTTTGTTTCCATTAGTAATAATAAATTTCCTTTATGTCCTTTACAGTGGCAAAGAAACTGATCATCTGGAATTATTGTAAGTAAAAGGCTAGCAGGCATTCCCTTGTCCTCTCTCATTTCTGTATTCATTTTTATACATATATGCATACCTACACATATATATATGCACATGTGTATATATATTCATATATACACATATAATTAACACCCCTCGCCAGTAATGTGGCTTAGATATTTAGCTACATACTGTTTTGGCTGTCTCCTTAATTGAAATTGGTCTTTCCTGACAACTCTCTTTGCTTACAGTCATTCGAGTATAAGATTAAAAATTTAGCTGGAAGAAAGACACAATTTGATGACTTGTGAGGAGCAAAAAACAAGTCACATCATGTACATAAAGCAATTTGTCTAGAGACAAAGGAAACTGATTAACATACCTTTGGGGATTTATCAACTAACCCTGACAAAAAATTATCTAAGTCTCCTAACTTTTTCCAAAATGATATCATAAACACAAATAATACTTTTTCTTTCATTTGGAAACAAATTTCAGCATAAAGAGTTGTGAGGGTTTTTTTTCTCAGCAAGATTAGGTTAAAAAAAAAAAAAAGCATAAAAGTTAAAATTCAAAACTTTTTAGTTCACAGATGTAATGTCTTTGTGCATCACACATACTTAAGCCCAAGATGAGACCACCATCCTCATCCTCTGATATTCTTGACCCTAATTATAGAAAATTTCTTGATTCAAAGATTTCCTGATCACAATTGCAGAATATTTTTTAGCCACAGAAAACATTCTACCAGTGAGCTTTGGCATTTTCATTTTAAAAAATATTACAACACCTGTACTTAAAGGACCTCTACTACTAAGGATTTTTAATTTTCACTGCCCTTTCTCAGACCATCTGTCTGTCATCTTCTTCCCCTTCCACATTTTTTTCTCCCCTTTGATCTTTTCAAACCCTCTGTTACTTCTGTCCCTCCCTCCTTTCTTCTCTAGCTTTTCTTGGCTTTGATGATCTTGGTTTTTTAAAAATTTTTCATACTGGACTTGTCACCAACAGCTGCGTTAGAAGGCAGGATGCATTCTCTGCTCTCTCTACGCGTGAAGCTACAAAAAAAGAAAAAAAAAAAAAAAAAGTTGGTTCCTGAAGAACCACTGGAAGTTCTTTTGGTGTAAGTCACACTCAAAGACTGGTAATGCTGGTATCAGACAAACAAGACATAAAAAAGAAGCATTAAGCCTTACTGTCCTGTAATCCTTTTAAAAATCTGTATTACACAAAACATTTTGTGAGTGCTAGGAATATAC